>NW_022900946.1:21426445-21427417 GCF_012274545.1 Fukomys damarensis | reverse complement strand
CGCGCCCCACTCGCGCCGCGGCCGCAAGAGCGAAAGAGAACACGACCCAGACCATCTGAAGCGTTTATTCCCGGCTCCTGGGGCAGAGGAGACGCTTATCGGGGTGACTTTCAGCCCACCGGCAGGGACCCGGACTCAGGGTCTCCCCAACCTTGCCTCATCAAAAGGAAAGGTATTCGGCGTCAGACCGGAGTGCCCTTGGCGCCCCACTCGCGCCGCGGCCGCAAGAGCGAAAGAGAACACGACCCAGACCATCTGAAGCGTTTATTCCCGGCTCCTGGGGCAGAGGAGACGCTTATCGGGGTGACTTTCAGCCCACCGGCAGGGACCCGGACTCAGGGTCTCCCCAACCTTGCCTCATCAAAAGGAAAGGTATTCGGCGTCAGACCGGAGTGCCCTTGGCCTTGCTCTTGGCCTCCAGTTTCTCAGGGTAGTCCCAAGGATCCGCAAGCGTCTTTAGGCTCAGCAGGGGTTCCTCCAGGCTAGGATCTCCATTTTTCTGCCGCTCTGCAAGTATCATGGCACGGAGCAGTGGCGGGTAGGGCACAGGGCGCAGGTCGTCTTCGGGTCCCGGGGTGACTGCTGTAAAGGCTTCCTCCTCGTGCTTGGGCACCAACCGCCAGTCGTGGTACATAGTATGCTCGATCTCCCGGACCTCGCTCTCCGTCTTCCCTGTGGAAAGGGACAGGGCTGTCCGCGCAATCGAGAAACCGGGCTGCCGCCCGCCCCGCGCTCCCAAGCCCTGGTTTTACCTTTGAAGGTCAGGACGCCCCAGGCCTTCCCGTGGTCCAAGTTCTGCGGAGCAATAGGTACGGATCAACTTAGAAAGCCGCTCAACCCGGGGTCCGGGCGGCGCTAGGGGCTGGACTGGGCTCGCGCACCTGCGCCGTGTAGTCGGGCCGTACACGCGTGAGGCGCCAGTAGCACGGCTCGTCGTGCTGCCACAGCCAGGACTTGCGCGTGACCAGGCGG
>NW_022900946.1:21417254-21426286 GCF_012274545.1 Fukomys damarensis | reverse complement strand
CAGCTCGCGCAGGGCGCGCACGCGGCGGGCTAGCTCCGCGATCAGCCGCGGCTTCACCTTCTTGCGGGCCATGTTTGCCTCCGAGCCGATGGCCCACCGGAAGCTAGAGCGCCCCGAGCCCGCCCATGCCGGAAGGAGCTGGTGTCTGACGTAAGTGCGTCCGCCCCCGGCCGGAAGCCGAGATAAATCCGCACCATGGCAGGGGTGGGGCCTGGGAGATCTGCGACCTCCCGCAGGACGCGGGTTAAGGGCCAGAGGCGGTCCCCGACTTGGGAGATATCGGATTCGGACTTCGAGGGCGACGCCACGGCGGAGGCTGGTGCTGGGGCCCAGAGCGCGGCAGGGAAGCGCAGGGCAGCATCTGAGGCACGGAGGCCGGAGCAGGCCTTGCAGCGCTTGGTGGTGCGCGTGGACCCAGGTGCAGGGGCGTGGGACCGGGGACATTCTACAGGGCACGGCCCGGCTGACCCAGTTGCTGGCGGACGTGTCCTTCCTGCATCCTGAGGTGGGGGTCCCCAGCCAGGCCAGGGGTCCAGCTCTGTGGGCTGTCACTCTAGGGAAGAGGAACACGGGAACTGGGAGGGGGTTTGAGCCTGGCTGTGGGTCTGCCCCAGAATGCCGCCAGTTCTGGTTGGTAGTGGATAGTAACTGAACTGTACCCCACGACCCAGCTGTCCTGGAAGACCCTGGCTCAGACATCCTGATGGAGGCACTGAGTGCCCTGGGCTGTGAGTGTCGCATTGAGCTGCAGAGTCCAGCCCGTAGCCTGCAGTGGAGCGGACTGAAGCCTGACCCCCAGGCCCCAAGCGTGAGTGTCCCCCAAGAGTGAAGCTCTGGTCCCAGGCAAGCCTGGCAGAGGAGCAGACAGAGGCCCCAGCCCCTCAGCACTCTGCCAGTAAGAAGCCAGCTCTCAGCCGCTGCCAGAGGACATTGTCAGTGAGGATGGGGTTAATGGCCTTTTGGAACCTAACATGGGATTTTTGGAGGGCAAGCCCGGGTGTGGCTGGGGGAACTGCTGGGGTGCCAGTATTGGCCCTGGGCACTCAGGCTGAGGTTGAGCAGCAGCACTGTGTCCCCACAGGTGCTTCCTGAGGTGTGGGCTACAGAGGACCAGGAGCTGCTGCTGCTGTTGGAACCTGAAGAATTTCTGCAGGGTGTGACTCAGCTTACTCAGGTGCTGGCCTTCCTGTGCATGGGGCACAGGTGGGCTGGGGCTTCTGTCTAGTCAGAATCTACAGAGATGTTGAACGGGGTTCCCCTACGACAGCCAACAGCCCACCCTTATTGGGGTGCTCAGTAGCCTCTGTTAGAGAACTAGAATGCCCACCTGACATTTTTCCAGGCATGCCTAAGTTAGACCTTCTGCTGGGTCCCAGTGTCCAAGAGTCAGCATTTGTTGAGCACTTGTGTGCCAGGTAAATGTCTACCTGGGGTACAGAGATGGCTAGAAATGAGGGGACTCTGTCCAACTCTTCTAGAACCCAGGGTGTTCCCAAGGGAGGTGCTCCTTAGCTTGTTTGACCTCATGGAGGCACAGAGCTTGTCTTCATGAGACTCTGCTCTTTTGTAAAATGGCTGTGGCTTGGTGGCACATGACCCCACTGCCGCAGCCTTCTTGTCAATAGGTGTGAACAAGTGTGCTGTACTTACCTTAGTCCTCAGGTCCACCCTGCTCCATGCCCTGGATTTCGCCCGAGAGTCCTGCCCACGTCCATGTGGCTATCATCGGGCTGGATGCCTACCTGTGGTACTGTTCACTGTAATGCCTGTAGCAAACTTGGCTGAGATGGGTTCCTGGGGAATGTGGGGGTGGCTCTACAGGGTGCTGTATGAGTCCCGTTGCCCAGGATAGGCCCAAGTGGAAGATCCCAGGGAGGGTAGGACTGAGGGTGTGTGGGGAATGGCGGGATGGTTGCCTCTTTTTAGGTCTCACCAGCTGAGTGCCCAGAGGCCCCAGCAGCCAGTGTGTCCAGAGGTGGCCCAGACCCAGATGACCATTGGCTGGCCTGAGGTGGAAGAGGTAAGGGCCAGCCTGAGTTGGGTGGCACAGTGGGCTTTGTCCCAGCACAGGGGCTGCTCTCGAGTAGGGCCTCACCCACACCCACGGCTTGCCCTCCCAGGCCCTGGTGCTCCTGCAGCTCCTCAGAAACATGGACGTGCTATTGGTGGCCTCGTGGCAGGAGCTGAGTCGGCATGTATGCTCCTTCACCAAAGCCCTTGCCCAACGCCCCTCCAAGTACGTGTCCTTGCCCACTGCTGAGACAAGATGGCCTACAAGGGGTGGGAGAAGTGCCTACTGAGAGCAGACAGGCCAGAGGACTTTGCTAAGCTGAAAGGATACAGAAGGCCTCTGAAAGGTCCCTATGCCCTCCTTGTTTCAGGCAGTACCGGGACTCCCAGGCCTTTTCCTTCTGCACAGGAGGGCGCTGGGCCTCAGGCCAGAAAGTGGCCAGAGATGGCTCCGGGCTGCAAGGGGTGTGGTGGAGGCAGATCCAGCAGTTTAACAGGGTCAGCCCAGCTGTGGCTGATGCTGTGGTTGGTGCCTTTCCCTCCCCCCGCCTTCTGCAGCAGGTGAGCCCCTCCAAGAGTCCCCGTCCCTGCCCAGGAATGGAAACCAGGTCTCCAAAGCGCAGCCTTCTCACTTCACTTCCTGCCCTAGGCACTCCTGGACTGCAGCACGGATCAGGAGCGCCTGGGCCTCCTGGCTGACCTTCCCGTGAAGGCCCACAAAGGCAGGCAGCACCGCAGGGTAGGGCCTGACCTCTCCCGTAGAATCTGCCTCTTCCTGACCACTACCAACCCTGACCTCCTCCTGGACCTAGGCTCCTGAGCACACCTGCAGGACCCATTTGGCTTCCTCACGCATCCATCAGCAGGACAATATATAGCCCAACCCAGAGACTGACCAGACACCCTGCAAGGCAGAACCTCAGCCCACCTGGGGTGGACTGGGGTAGACTCATTCCTTGGCTGGTCAGGTCTGAGCTTGACGGGAGGGTGAAGGGTGGAGGGAAATTCTGGAATAAGCAGAAACACATGCTCTTCCCCATTGCAGGGGCAGCAGAAAGACCTGGAGAAGATGGGAATTCCTGGCTATGGACCCTGTGGCTTCAGGGGAGCCAAGCAGCCAGGCACTGTGTCCAGAAGGGGCTTTTGGGCAGTACCCAGGCCCACAGCTATCCAGAGGCTTTCATGGTGGCTTCCTTGGGAGAAGTAAAAGATGCTGGGGAGAGGAGGACCGGGCCTGCCCCTTCTAGGCTCTGGACACAGCCAGACCTGGAAGCAGGGAAACTGGACACAGGGGAGCCAGAGACCTTAAGGTGGACTCTTTCTTTAATCTTACAGCTGTGTGGGCATTTGTTACAGTTATTAAAGTCTCTGTGACAGGAGCAGCAGCTGATAACATGCAAAGCGAGCTAAAAAAAATCCAGGTCTGGCAGGAACCAAAAAAACTGAGCCCCAGCAGAACCCTTCTTGTCCCCAGGGCAGTGGACGCCTGCACCCTGGCCCACCCCAGCCTCCCAGGCCCACAGTCTGGGTCCAGAGGTGCTCAGGCTGCTTCCCCCAGGGCATTCAAGAGGAAGATGCTGAGAGCACAGGTATGGCTTCTACCCTGCCCAACACGGGCAGCTAAGTGGACTCGACAGCCTGGGCCCTGGACCTCCTGCAGAAAGACTGTCCTGGCTTTGGGGAGATGGACAAATCCAGATGGATTTCAGCCCAGCTTTCCTCTTTCCTGCCTGTTGAGTAGCTGGAGGGCAGGGGTGGAGAGAATGCCAGTCACAGGTGGAGAAGGCAGTCTTCATCGAGAAATAAGTCAGGTCCGTCGACAGCGCTTTCTCTGGCAGGGCCTGGTCTCTGGGCTGTTGGGGCTGGTCAGGTCCACCACCCTGGGTGAGGACACAGCAGGCTTAAGGTGGCTGCAGTTCATGTTCAGGACCCAGCCCAGTTTGTTGTGTAGTGCCTGCTTCAGGCCCGGTGGCAGGGGCAGGCCCTCAAGGGTGTCCCCCGAGTCTGGTCGCAGCTGGCGCAGGCGGTAGCAGCATAGGTACTGCAAGGAGGTCATGCTGGCGCAGGAACGGATGACCTTCATACTGCTCTTGGCTGCTGTGGAGCACACCATTGGGTAGAACTTCTTGTTCTGTAGCCGGGTCGCTGCCACCCCTGGAAGGAAAACACGGGGAAGGGAAGCCTGCCTGCCAGGCTCAGCCCTCCCAAAACACCCTGCTGGGGTGGCCAGGGGAAGCAGCTTGTGTAGCTATGAGACCGGATGCTGGTCCAGGGGACCCCGGCCTGGCCCCTGAGCTACACCCATGCACGCATGCACACACACCAGGACCCTGGGGCCTTGGGTTTCTGGGTCTCCACTCAGGGTCAGGCCAAGGGAAGCCACACGGTAGCACCCTCACCTATGCACTTCCTGTTCTTGAAGAAGGTCAGTGTCCCGTGCCAGGTGTCCAGGTGCACACCAATGATGGAGCCCTGGCCGAACCGCGAGGAAAAACTTGTCTTGTCACCTTTGTGATGGAGAAGCCCTGAGGACAGCTGGGTATGTGAGCCCAGTAAGCCGTATGCTGCCCTTCCCGCCAGCCTACCCCACCCAAGCCACACACACCTGTGTAGGACAGGCCCCAGCTGTCCTCATCCCTGCCGAGCAGGCTGCAGAACGTGTGCTGATACTTGTCCAGGTCCACATCTGATGTCCCGATGCCCACCATCTGAGGATAATGGAGTCGAGCAGGGGCTACGGGGTCTGGGGCCGATGGTGGCTGCCCACAGGCCAGTGGCTACTTACCATGTCGGTGCCGTAGACAGGTGAGGTCATCTTAATCTCCCAAAAGTGTTGGCCATCCCCCAGCTCCTTGGTTCCCCGGATAGCTGCAGTACCACAGCTGTACTCCATGTGGAAGCTGACCTTGCGGTTATCACAGCTAAGCAGGGTTGCTGATGACTTATTTAGGTCATCCCAGACCCAGTCAAAATCTGCAAGATCAAAACAGAGAAAGGCTCAGATTAGGGTGGGCCCCAGAGCCACGAGCCATACCCTGTCCATCCCAGGAGGGCCCATCCAGGTGCTCACACTCGTCATCCTCCCCACAGCGGCAGTCCTTGCCAAGGTGGGCCGTGTGCAGACTGCTACAGAAAGCAGCCTCGCTCTGGCCCTCGCAGTCACAGAAGGACTCCCCGGTCACAGGCACAGCACTGGGGATGGATGGCGGCAGAGAAGAGTACTCTGGGTCAGAATCTGAGTCACTGTGCTAGAAAAGAATAGCAACTTGTCACCTGCCCCTCCCCTCCAACACCACCATAAGCCAGACTGTTCATTCTCCTCCAGAAGAGGGATGGACAAGAGGGGGACTCCATGGGGTCACAGGTACACAGCATAGCTCACTCTCGGTGCTGACACCTGACCACAACCCATTTCTGCATGACAGAGGGACCCTGGATACCCAGCCACCATGGGTTATCAAAGGCAGGGCCCAGCAGCTCTGCCCTTAGCATTCAATAGATAAGCCACAGGCCTAACCCTGACAGACTCAGGTCCTCTTGTCACTCAAATCAAGGGGGTGCTCTTGTGTGGTCTACTGGGTTCATGCTGCTACTACAGGAAACAGCCAGAACTCCTCACTACCCCCAAGGGGATACAGTCCTGTGGTTCAAGTTCCAAGTCCTCAGGACTGATGTTGGTCCAGTGGTCAGACACCAAGGCTGAACTGGTCGGGTTCTAGCAACCAGCCAACCCATAGGCCCTCCCTGGAGATCAGCCAAGGAGTCTCTCCACACCCTTTCCTACTTCAGTGCTGTGCAGACCTTCCCGACCTGCCTCAGCTCTGGACCCCAGGCCAACCTGCTGGGGGTTGGGGGGTAGGTACAGACAGCCTGTGCTGGCCTGTTCCACTAGCCCTATGAGCCCTGGTCTGTTTCAGCCTCCTGGCTACACATCTGTCCAGGGAACTGAGCAGACCCAGTCACACCCCAGGATCCTGTTGAAGTCAAAGCCAGTCCCCACCCAAACCCAAAGTACCTCTGCCATGTCTAGTCACACCAGCTATGCGGGGGAGGCACTGTAGTCACTGCCTTTGCCCTGAATAGAAGGTACAGACATCACCCCAGTCCTTTTTAAATTTTGAGACAGGGTCTTACTGAATTGCCCAACTTAGGCTTTAACTTCAGATCTTCCTGTTTCAGCCTCTCAAACTGTTGGGGTTACAGACATGTGCCACCATACCAGGTTCCTTTCATTATAGTTCACTTTTCTCCAGTGTCCTGTCTGCTTCTCCCTCCCACTAGACCCCAAACTCCCAGAAGGACCTGTTCCTCCAAGTTCTCTGTTAATGAGACCACGTGGTATCTTAAACAGGTGAGAAAGTCTCCTGTATACTTGAAGGGAAACCACTGAGAGACCTCTATGTGGGCAGGGGATTTAGCTCAGTGGTACCACCTGCCTCGAAAGTGCAAGGACCCGAGTTCGATCCCTGTTACCAAAAAAACAAAAAAAAAACTCTTATGTGTTCAAGTGGACTCTGCCTCTAAGGAGGAAAAGCTACAGGGAACCACCACACAGGTAGCGGTAGCTCAAGCAGCCTCAGAGTGAACACAGGCCATCCAACTTGAGAAAGGCCCAGGCAAGGCAGGCCCAGGGGACTATTCCACTGGTATAGCAGGGCCTCCCAACACCAAGGCAAGCCCACTGAGTCGAGCCAGCGCACAAGCTCAAACCGACCCTCTCTAGGGAGGAAGCAGACTTAAACCCTGACTAACCTTAAGACAACACGAGCAGAAAGAAGGGAGGGAGGTACACCCAGGATGACTAACTGCCCACACAGACGTACCTCAGGTCCATTAGGTGACAGAGGACAAGCAGCATGCGTGTGTCACAATGCCCATCCCAGACACCACCTGTACCCACCACCATGAGCCTGCAAGGCAGGGATGCAATAGACTGCTCTAGGCCTCATGGTTAGTAGGAGCTACAGGCATGGAAAGAATGTAGGCAGTCTCTTAAACTCAGGAGACCCCAAAATGCTGCCAACCAGGCCATTAAACCTGTGGCAACCAGTTCTCCCACAAAGCCAAAGAAGGGGCCCACTTTGTCTGGGCCAAACTACAATACACAGGGCTGTAAACTGTCCAGCTTCAGGAATCCAAATGAAAAGCCACCCATTTCCCACCTCATGGCACTGCATCAAGTATAAAGGCCACTCAGCCTGGCCCATGGTCCTGGCCACAGATAAGATGGGCACAGAGCTGAGCCTTTTCTGGACACCTCAATGTCTTGGGTCTTCCTGAGCTCAGATGTGGCAGTGCACAACTGTAAAACCAGCACTTTGGGAAGCTGAGGCAAGAGAATCACAAGTTCAAGCCCAGTCAGGCAACTTAATGAGACACTGTCTCAAAATAAAAAAAGGCTAGGGATGAAGTTCAAAGCAAAGGTCTTCAGTCAATCCCAGTACCATGAGGGGGGCAAAAAAAAAGTCACAGTTCCCTCTTACACATGTGTAGCCGAACACAGAGAACACATCTAAAAGATGCACATCAACAACAGGAACTTCTGGAAACTGGCAGGACAGACAAAATAGGAAATTTCCATTGTACAAACAGACCAGAGGCCAGCAATCAACCTCTCCCATACTAGAATTTTCTTAAAAGAGAATGGAAAAGAACCCACATTTAGCCAGGTGTGATATGTGCCTGTAATGCTAGCACTCAGGAGGCTGAGGCAGGAGGATTGCTGCAAGTCTGAGGCCAACCTGGGCTACATAGTGAGTTTGAGCCAGGTTCAAGACAAGTTTGAACTACATAGAAGACCTCATCTCAGAAAAGAAAGAATCTATATTTGTCCTGAGGTCATGTCACCTCAAGTTGCATGACTTTTGCTAGATCAGAGCCTGGTTGGACATGGAACACCCAGGAGTCAGACTATCCTCTGGCTCAGAAACACTTCTTTGACTACCTGTGTTTAGGTCAGCCATGCCCACCTTGCTGCTGGGACCTACCTGCCCATCAGAGTCGTAGTCCCAATTAGGGGTGCCTGCCAGACTCACAGCCCGGGCATCCGCATCTCGTCGGGCTGCACTGAGGACAAAATGCCACGCCCTGCTGCTCCGAGGGCGCCTGGCCATGGTGAAGAGGACCTGGAGGAAAACAGTCCCTGAGCCAGGGGAACACACAGCCAACAGGCTTATAGATCCATCCCAGTGCCCTGCCCTGAGATCTTGGCTTCATCTTGGCAGGTTGGCCCACAACCCACCCGAGGGTGGGGGCTCCACGACAGTGGATGCTGAGCCGGGCTCTGGAACTCTTCAAAATCCCATACCTGGCTCCAGTATCTGAGCATCGTGATCAAACCGAGGGAGATGGTGTGAAACACCACCCAAACGCCCATGACTGGAAGACGCCACTCGGCCCACCTTGGAGTTCCACTCAGAAGCCCAGATGCCCCTCCGGCATCTCACAACCGACTCGCTCCTCCTCCGCTGTCCAGTTTGACAAATGGCATCTCCAGCCTCCAGTTCCTCATGCCAGAAGCACCGCAGTCATCCCTGACACCCTCCTCCCGCCACACCTGCGGCCATCCTGCTCCCGCTGGGGCCCAGACACCATCCTCCGAACTGCACAACTCTTCTGCTCCGCTCCTCCCGCCTCCCATTCTACAGCCAAGCTCTCTTTTTGGTAATAAATTTAAAATCTGTTCAAAGCTTGCCACTGTTTCCAAGGAGGGATGCAAGGGCTGGCTCTAGTTCTTCATTTCCCCAGTCGGCTGCTTCGGTCCACTGGCCAGTTCGTTTGCCCAAATGCCTCCCGTCCTCCGAAGACCCCAATTTTAGCCCCTGGCTGCCCTTCATAGCCATGCCTAGCGAACTACCCGCCGCGCTGTCCCAGGCCGAGGCCGGAAGCGCTCGCCTACCCCTTAGGGCCCAGGGCTGCTTTTCATCGACCTCGGCTTCCGGCGACGCTGCAAGTCCGATCCCGATCCCGCAGCCGCAGCCTGGCCTCCCGCCGGCCGACCCCGGGGAACAAAGAGCTGCTGG
>NW_022900946.1:21416943-21417226 GCF_012274545.1 Fukomys damarensis | reverse complement strand
TCCCACTCCGCAAGGTCAGCGCTGCGCCCGCCAGGCCTGGCTGGGCACAGCTCACCTGCCCCTGAGCAGGGGTCCGCCTGCAGTGACCCACTTTCCGCTCCGCCCGAGACGTAAACAATCCCCGCCCCCGCGCCGCATTGGCCCGGAGACCGGAGGCGGGCGCGCCATGTCGGGACTTCTGGTAGGGACGGGTTCCGATAGACAACGAGAGGTTGCAGGAGCTGTCAGTATTAATCCGACCTCCCCATTGGTGACAGTTGGCGGCGACCTTCGCAAGACAATT
>NW_022900946.1:21403710-21416600 GCF_012274545.1 Fukomys damarensis | reverse complement strand
CCTGGACCCGCCGCGGCCTTGAGCACGCCGCTGGGCGCCCGGGAGCGCGACCTCGAGCCAGCAGGGTGGTGTGGAGGCACACCGGAGCTACCTTGCCGGATCTTCAGCGCCATCAGCCTCCCCCGACCCCTGTAGGCCCAGGGATACTTCTGCCTGAGAGAGCAGTTTGGGATATTTTTGCCTTCAGTGGTCCCATTTCAGACAGGTGCGGGGATAGGTCATCCTGGGGCTGCTAGAAGACCTGCCTGAGGGTCTTTGCTTACGTGGGGAAGAAAGAGTGAGTGTCTCTTCTGGGGCTGGTCATTAGCTTTTGTCCTCAGAGTTTGGTACAGGGGTGGTTTCCTGAGCCCAAGTGAATGTGCAGTGAAGGCCTGTGGTCCCTGGAAAACACCCAACCTCCCAACTTCTGCTTCTCACCAGAACTTGGGAACCTGGCTGATGTGCAGCACATCATCCTTGTCCTTTCGGGAAAGGGAGGTGTGGGGAAGAGCACCATCTCTACCGAGCTGACCCTGGCGCTGCACCGTGAGGGCAAAAAGGTGAGGCCCTGCCCTGAGCACTTCGGCCTAGTTCCAGCTGCCTGGACCCTTGCACCTGGGCATTGCTGAGCTTTTGCCATCTGGCCTTCTGCAGGTAGGAATCCTGGACATAGACCTGTGTGGCCCCAGCATCCCGCGCATGCTCCGAGCACAGGGCAGGGCCGTACACCAGTGTGACCGTGGCTGGGTGCCTGTCTTTGTGGACCGGGAGCAGAGCATCTCCCTGATGTCTGTGGGCTTCCTGCTGGAGAATCCAGATGAGGCAGTGGTGTGGAGAGGTCCCAAGAAGAATGGTAATGACCCAGCAAGCAGGCACAGGTGGCCTTCCAGCCTCTCCCAGCTGACTTCTCAGAGCTCAGAATTAGCTGTAAAGGGCCCAGGTGTCGTGGCACAGACTTGTACTCAGCGCTCTGGGAGGCTGAGGCAAGAGGATCGTTAAGTTCAATCCCTGTATAAGGATCAAAGGCCCTGCCTCAAAATAAGATAAAAAGGGCTAGAGATGCAGTTCAATGTGAAGGCCCTCAATTCTGCCTCAATTCTCAATTCTGCCCAGTACTGCCCAAAAAAAGGAAAGGAAAAAAGCCAGAAGTGGAGGGCTGCCCTCCCTCCCTCTCAAGTGGGGGTGGGGGTTTAATGAGGTTCCTTGGAGCAGCAGGTGGCAATAAACTGTCCTGATTGCATTGAAAGGTAGTTGGGATGAGTAACAAGTACGGTGGACCCTTGACTTACAGACTCAATTCGTTCCGAGAGCTGATTGTAATTTAAGTTGGTCAATTGAAGGCTCAGGCTCCTCTACACAGCCTTCAAAGTCTCTCCGCTGTGTGCAGGCAGATCTCAGTGTCCTCAGACATTGGTCCAGGATTTTTCAGTTAACTCCACACAGAAAAGGATGTTGTAATGTTCTTCCAGAACTCCTTAAGGGTTAAATCTGTATCTGAGACCATCTGAAAGCACAAGCCACTGGCATTTGGGCTATAACTCAAGACTTTGGTCATAAGTTAAAACTAAAATTCCAGTCATAACCCAACTTGTTCATCTGTCAGGCTGGTCTTAACTCGAGGGACCACTGTACAAGACGGGTCCTGGATGTACCAGCAAGACTTTTCACAGCAGGCCACCACACAGGCTTGAGAGCTTGGTGCAGGCGGCCCTAGAAGGTTATGGCTCCCTCCTGAGCTGGGCCTTAGCAAGAATCTGCTGCCATCCACTGCAGGGTGGGCATGTAGAGACAGGGCTAGATGCTGGGGGCAGCACAGCTACTTGTGGGGGTAGGGAGAGTTGCCACCTCCTCACTGCGTTCTGCTCCCCTACCCTTAGGAAGAACCACCAGCAGGCCCCTCACTGCCTCAGCCTTGTGCTACAGGTGACTCCAGGAGTAAGGTGCCCTTTTTTTTTTTTTTTTTTTTTTTTTTTTTGTCACTGGGGATCAAACTCAGGACCTTCCTTCCCCTAATGAGGCAGGCGGCCGAACCACTGAACTAAATCCCCAGCCCTAAGGTGCCTTTTTTAACACTGCTGGTCCACGTAGCACAGACCAGCTCCCCTCTTTCTCTGGGTCTTTGCAGCGCTGATAAAGCAGTTTGTGTCCGATGTGGCCTGGGGGGAGCTGGACTACCTGGTGGTGGACACACCTCCAGGGACTTCTGATGAGCACATGGCCGTGGTGGAAGCACTTCGACCCTACAGACCCTTGGGAGCCCTTGTGGTGACAACACCACAGGTATCACCCACAGCTGCCCCCATCCCTGGCATGTGTGGTCTCCCCACTGGGCTCAGCTGTGGTGACCAATTCTTGGCTGAATCTGTTGCTGACTGGCCTGGCCCTCTCTTGCTGTCTAGGCGGTGTCTGTGGGGGATGTGAGGCGAGAGCTGACCTTCTGTAAGAAGACGGGGCTGCAAGTAGTCGGAGTTGTGGAGAACATGAGTGGCTTTGTTTGCCCACACTGTGCGGTGAGTCCTGGGAAACCGCCGGGGCTATGACAGAGTGGATGAGCACACATATAAGGCAGGTCAGACAGACAGGGCTTTGAGGAGACCAGTTCCTGTCTGCCCTTGGCCTTCAACACCGTGGGCTGGGCCCTCACAGACCCTGTCTCCTAGGAATGCACCAACATCTTCTCCAAGGGCGGTGGGGAGGAGCTAGCTCAGCTCGCCGGAGTACCCTTCTTAGGTGAGTGTGGACACAGGCCTACCGGGGTCTTGCTGGGGTCTTGGCTCCCCATCGTGCCTCTGCCCTGGGTGGATCCAACTGTACCCATACAAGAATGGTGAAACTGCTGCCACCAACTGAGCCCCCCACTTGCCAGCAGTGTGGGAGGCTGATGCCTACAGAGATCCCAGAAGAGCAGAAGATGGGATGCTACACAGCGCCCAGCTTGGGTTCTGGGATCTCCTCTGGAAACACTGTGGTCCCCGCTGCTTGTCTTTCAAGTGAGTGATCAGGAGAGGCAAGTGTCAGCCTGATAGAAGACAGTAGCACAAGGTCTGACAGCAGTTGATGCTTGAACATGGCCTCAAGGTGCCACCTTCTCCTCCCAAACTCCTCTCTGTCTTTTTTTTTTCCCCCATTGGTACCAGGGATCAAATTCAAGACCTTGTACTTGTGAGGCAATCACAGAGCTACTGAGCTAAATCCCTGGCCCTCCTCTGTCTTTTCAGGCTCTGTACCCTTAGACCCTGTGCTCACCAGAAGCTTGGAGGAGGGTCACGACCTCACCCAGGAGTTCCCCAAGAGTCCTGCATTTCCTGCACTAACCTCCATTGCTCAGAAAATTCTGGACGGGTTGCCTGCCCGGCTCTCCTGACAGTCCCTCCACAAGGGGCTCTACTCACAGCCTCCAGGACTTTCCACAGCAGAGATCCTGGTGCATCCCGGGATGTGTGGCACCGGTCAGGAGCTATCACTGTGTGAGTGTCACCTGCCTGGCCCTCTTCTTGAAGGGGTTTTGTAACAAGTAATGCAGACTGACAGTAGTTCTGGCTGGCTGGCCTGTGGCTGAAGGACATCTCAGGCCTGGTACCATTTTTGTTTTGTGTTTTGAGACGGCCTCGCTAGTGATTTAGGTTGGTCTTGAACTCGCTATAGCACAGGCTGGCCTGAAACTTTTAACAGTCCTTTTGCCTCGGCCTCCCAAGTGCTGGGATTATAGGTGTGCACCGTCACACCGGGTTGGGACTGGTACTTTAAAATAGTGGTGGTCTTGGCCAACAACCCACAGGCTTTTTCTCAGGACTAGTGCCCCAGACTAAGTGTTCCTGACAGCTGGGCATCCACACCGTTCCCAGCCTGGCCCAGGTCTTCTGCCGCCCTCTGGTGGCCTGGGCCCCACGTGTACTTTGTGCCACCACGGCAGCATTCCATAACGTGGTGAGCTAGCCTCGGACAGTAGAGTAATCTGCTATTAAATGTATCGCACCACCTTGATCGTGAGTCTGACGTTTCAGATCTGTCCCTAGTGATGACTGCATTTGTTTCAAAGCATCCCACGACTAGACGAGCCGCTGTTAGTTTTATTGTCGCAGGCCCCTGACGGGTGAGAATGTTTCTCCATCTCATCTGGGGGAGCTGGACAAGATTTTGATATTAGAAGCCTATGTGTGGCTATGCTTGGTGTGGTTAGAGGGGCCCTCTGCAGGCGCAGCAGGGGAACCCAGAGCGAAGCCTCAGACCAGGGTGTCAAGTTTAAGTAAGCCAGGCACCCTAGGGGCCATTTCCTCGTGTTTCCCAGTAAGGCCAGGGAGGAAATGTAATCCAGAAAGCAGCACAGTGGCATGATCCTTCTGAGGGAAGAGCTGAGGGCTTCCAGAGGAGGACTGCAGCCTGTGGGGAAGCGATGAGCTGTGCCCAGCCCACCCCCACTGGCTTGCTGGCAGTGCTCCTGTGAGTCGCGCCTCACCCCAGCATAACCACTGTGCCCGCAGGGCCTTGGGCCTGAGAAGTGGGGGGGGCAATGCGCAGCAATGAGTGGTGGCTCCTGAGACCCGTATGGCAGGGGTTCTGGGACGGGCAGAGCCAGAACGACGGCACAGGGTGTGGTCACAGGAAAGGGAAAGGAGAGCACAGCTGACATCTCCCCCCGTCCTTTCAATTTAATTCTCAGGGTCGCACACTGTGTTCATTAGCTTTTAATTGTGAATAGCTGGAAAGGGCCACTGTGCCCCCACCCTCCTGTGGGTGCCCACCCATGCCCACCTCTCCTGAGCCGGGGTCACTCAGCTGCCAGGACCCTGTTCCTCAGGGAGTGAACAGCATACCCACCAGGGCCCTGGGGACGGTGAAAACTCATCCTGAAGCCCGGGGCCAGCCCAGCAGGAGCACTGAGGCCAGCGGACCTGGGTCAGCAGGGCACAAAGTGGGCCTCGCCAACGTCCCGCAGGTCGAGGCCCGAGACGTTGGCAGGGCTGGTACAGGTGATATTGTTGTAAGTGTAGGCAGGCTGGCATTCATCTCCCTCACACACAGCCTGCACAAAGCGAGGCACGACGCTGGGCCTGTGCAGGGCAAAGTCCCGCAGTGTCTTCAGGGAACAACTGCAGTCCCATGGGTTGCCCTCAAGCCACAGGCGCTCCAGGCTGGCAGGCGGCGGCACAAAGGTCTGTAGGGAGTTGTTCCTGAGGCTGAGGTAGCGCAGCTGCCCCAGTGGTAAGAAGAGGCCCTCGGCCAGTGCCTCCAAGCGGTTGTGTGAGAGATCCAGCCAGAATGCCCTCTGCAAGGGGCCCAGGATGTCCACGGGCAGTGCCGACAGCTGGTTGCGAGCGAGGAGCAGGTACTCCAGCTGGCCCAGGCCCTGGAAGAGCTCGCGGGGCAGGTGTGTGAGCTGGTTGGAGGTGAGGTCAAGCTCCAGGAGCTCAGGCAGTCCTCCCAGGCTCTGCTCCTCGATGCTGGAGATGCTGTTGTCCCTGAGGAAAAGCCGGCGCAGCCCGGAGAGGCCAGTAAAGGTGTGCAGGCGGATGCGGCCCAAGCAGCTGCCCTCCAGGTGCAGACTGTGCAGCTTGCTGAGGCCCTGGAACACCTGCTCTGGGAGGCTCTGGAGACAGTTGCCAGAGAGATTCATGACAGCCACGTTGGAGAGCCCAAGGAAAGCACCCACCTTGATCTCCTGGATCTGGTTGTCATTGAGGGTAAGTACCTCCAGCTGCCCCAGGCCCTCGAATGTTTTTTCTGCCAGCTGCCGGATGCGGTTGTGGCCAAGCTGCAGCTCCTCCAGGAAGTGCAGATCCTTGAAGATACGGGGTCTCAGGCTAGTAATGCCGTTGTGTGCCAGGCGCAGGACATGCAGGCCCAGCAGGCCTGGGAAGGTGTCCTCCAGGAGGCCAGCTACGCGGTTGTGGGACAGGTCCAGCCAGCGCAGTGCTTTCATACCCAGGAAGGCACCAGAGGCCACAGCCGTGATGAGGTTGCGATCCAGGTAAAGCTTCTGGAGTCGGGGCAGCTGCACAAAGACATTGGCCTTGACGCTTCGCAGCGCATTCCTGCTCAGGTCCAGCTCCCGCAGCTCACCCAGGCCACAGAAGAGTGCTGGCTGCAGGTAGGCCAGTTTGTTGCCTGCTAGCACCAGCTCGCGGAGCTTGCTCAGGCCCTGGAACGTAGTATCAGGTAGCACCACCAGGCTGTTCCAGCCAAGGTTGAGGGCCCAGAGGTGGGTGAGGCCTCGAAAGGTGCCCTCCTCCAGCCTGCCCAGCTGGTTGTTGCTGAGGCTTAGTGAAGCAAGGCCTGGTGTGTGGGCAAATGAACCAGCCGCCAGGCTCCGCAGCCGGTTCCGCTCCAGGTGAAGGTGGTACAGGTTCTGCAGGCCCAGCAATGCCTGTGGCTCCAGGCCGCCAAGCAGGTTGCCCTGCACGTTGAGGAAGTCCAGGCCTGAGAGGTTCCGAAAGGCTGCTGGGGGTATTGAGGAGAGGTTGTTGCTGTCAAGCCACAGGGCCCTGGTGCCATCCGGGATGCCACTGGGCGGCCGCGTGAGGTTCCTTGCGCTGCAGAAGACGTGGAGCTCATCCACATAGTCATGGCTGCAGGCACACACGGCTGGGCACTGTGGGCCCTCGGCATCTGCCAGTGCTCTGGGCTCTGCTCCCTCCAGGCTACCATGGGGCCCCAGTGCTGCCCAGACTAGCAGCACCACCAGGGCCAGGCCTCCTATGGAGAGAGGGGTTTGGGGAAAAGGCTGTAGCAGGTACCAGGATGTGAGCAGACCTCAGAGTTCTGCAGGCCTTGGCTGTAGCAAGATGCAAGTCTCATTTGTGAGCTAAGATTGTGGCCAGCCACTTAAACTACAGGCAGAAGCCAGGCAGGAAGTAGGAACTGGCTGCACTACAGCCCCCACCCTATGGAGCCAGCTGGTGGCCATCCCTACCCCACTGTGGGAATAGAGTGGCTGGTTCCCCACTTCCCTCAGGCTGTGGGGCACAGACATTCTATACCCCTGGCTACTGGGCCTCGTAGCCATCTCTTTCCCATGAGACAAATGCTCAAGCCTGGTCAGACTGCACATTGGCCTGGAAAGGAGGGAAAGCAAGCCATTGGCTAAGATTGGCCATTTTTGGAATACTCTAGAAAAGATCGAATGGGGTGTCTGCTTGTTCTCAGTGGCTGAACAGTGAGGTGGGCAGTCCCTATGCCTGAGGACCCTGGATTGGGGAACTTAGCCACCGGCTGTCCAGCCTGCATTCCATGCTGGCACTAGGGTGGGGCACACACCTCAGGACAGATGGGTACTCTAGACCGTCCACTCAGCTGGCCTCGGGCCCCAGATATAGCTGGAGCCTCTTCAACAGCAGTGCCCCAGAATCCCTTTGTGGGGTCCTGTCCCTTCCCAGAAGGCTCCCAGGGTTCCAGGGTAGGCAGGAGTGGTGTCACGCCCACCCTCTGCTCGTCCACCACAGGGTGAGAGTGGTCCTGGAGTGCCGACGTGCTGGTGGCCAGCCCAGGCATCAAGATGGTGCCCGCAGAGGCGGAGCGAAGGGCGAGGGTGCCAGGGCCAGAGGAACAGAGGCAGGAGAGGCAGCAAGCTCCGGAATGGCGGACAGTCCCAGGCAGGATCTGTTCTGTGGATGTTAGAAGCCCCTTGCCCCATGCCTGCACCCCGTACTGCCCAAGGGCTGAGCACTTGTCTCGTGTGCCCTACCCTGCCCTCCCTTCTCCCACCAGGGGAGAGCAGGGACCCTCTGGTGCCAGGCCTAGCCATGTCCCCCACTAGCCCACCCAGAGCTAACCCCCACACCTCCCCTGGCCTGCCCTAGCCCTTGTCTAAGTGGGCTGGGATCACCAGCTGGCTGACCCCAGGACAAGCTGCAGGGGACACCTGCTGCCTCACCTTTCCTCAGGGCCATCCCGCGTGCAGAGTGCGCGAGGGCGGTCTGCTGGGCTGGCTGCTCCTGCCCTCTGGCTTCCCTGCTGCTGGGCAGCTGTCGGCCGGCCCTGCCCCGAGGTCTCAGCTCCATTAACCCCCTCGTGCCGGGTGGCCAGTGTCAGCACCAAGTCCCCTGGGTGCAGATGGTACATTGAAAGGGCTGGGGTGCCTTGTCCACCCCGAAGCCTCCTTTGGGACCTGAGGTGGACTGAGGCATAGCTCCAGGGGCCCTGAGCCCATCTGCCCTGTCCCTGTAGGTGGTCTGAGTGGGTGGGGGAAGGGCCCCCTCTTCTCTGAGTAACCTTCAAGAATCCAGTGCTCACAGCAGGTTTGGAGGATCCAGTGTCCCACTGGCTTCACCCCCAGGCAGGGGAGTTCCTTGGGCAGCTCCTGGGGTCTTAGAGATCCCAGCACTCACCCCCGACTGAGCTGATGGCTGTGCTGGGGTTAAGCGGGTGCCATCTAGTTCCCCGATGCCCCGCCTGTCTGTGCGGCACACTGTCCGCTCGCACTGGGGTTTCCTAACAGGCTGAGTAGGATCTGCTGCCAGCTGCTGGGCTCAGGCCCAGCCTTGGCCCCTCCTGTGACCTCAAGGTCAGCTGATGTCTACTCACGGCCCCTCCCGGAGGCCTCTTCTAGGAACACCTGGCAGGGCCACTGGCTACCTCGTGTTTGCTTATCCTGCCTGTCGTCCTGGGAGAGAGGCAGCAAAGCCGGCGCTAGGGCCCCCAGTGGCTCTGCACTGGCCTCTGAGGCTCCGGTAAGGGCCTGGTCACCCTGTTTTGTGTGCAGAGACCACAGGAACCTGGCTGATCCGTGGTCTGGTTGGGTCCGGTGAGGGAGGCTGCTACTGTGGGGGTTCCCCCACACCACCCTAGGGTCCGGCCACCCACCCTGGACCCCAGCGGATGCTCCAGCTCCGTCTGCCCTGCTTCGGGTGGTGGGGACGTGTGCACGTGCACAGAAGGGGCAGACCTGGATCTGAGGAGAGACGGGCATAGAGGTCTGGGGGATTCTTGGACAGCTCCTGCAAGGCAGGGGGAGGTGGACCTGTAGACCCCACCGTGCTACCTCATCTCCAGGCTATTTTTCGGGTCATTCCTCAACCTCTGTTCTGAGAAATTATAGATCCACAGGGAGAAAGTCCACACCCAGAGCCACAGAGCAGTTTACTCAGCAAAGTGCGGTCTCAGCAGGCTCTGAGGCCATGGTCACAGCCTCTTCTTGGAACCAGCGAGGCTGGAGTGAGGATGCGCCCCTGGTGTCCCAGTTGGACTGGAAAGGAGAGGTGGTATTGCTGTCATTTTACTATGGGAGAAGGGGGGCCCAGACCTCTTCCTGTGCACCCAAGTCCAGTTTTGTGGAGTTAGATGCAAGTAAGCCTCCAAACCCCAAAGCTTTTCCATGTCTTGCTTTTCTCCCTCGGCTGCCCTTTAGTCTGATCCAGAAGACGTCAAAGGTGTTTGGACAGGGCCCATCTGCTGGCTCCTGCACTGTCGGCCTTTTCACCCTCATGATTTTGGTAAGTCTCTAGTTTTAAATCGGTCTCCGATAACTATTGAACTTCATTCCTCACACACCGGCCATGACCATAGCAAAGGGCCAAGTTTTATAATCTCACACAGTCCAGCTGGCCGCTCTCGGTTCCGAGTCCTGTTTGCGTGTAGACTCGTGTGTGCTCTCCAGGTGTCCCGTGGACACTCGTTTTACCTGTCGTCAGCCCCATCTTACCTGCTCGTACAGTTTAGTTCTCCCTGACTTGCATCTGCCTCCGCCCTGCTCAGTCATGTGGCTGTCACAGCTTCTCCTGACTCAAGGGTCCACTTGTGCCCAGGCCTCTGGCCTCCACTCCTCGGGCCCTATGTCCTGAGCAGGGGCACCGCTACCTGTTATGGGGACTTTAAGTTTTGATGGCCGATGGGCAGGTCCTCAGTCTCCTCTGAGATCAGCCCAGCTCATGGTCACTTGTATTTCCCCAGACTTCCGAGATAGCCATCGGGTTTTTGTTGTTGTTGCTGTTTATTAGTACAGTAAATGTTCATGCACTAATTATATTATGCAGTAATACATTCATCTCAGGGGATCAGTACATACACATATCCTGTCTTCATCATTTTTACTCCCCCTCCCTCCCTCTTCTTCCTTCTACAGATGCCCTTCCCACATGCACAGTTTACACCCGTTCTTAAATTTATACTTTCAAAAAGTCATAGTTTGAGTTTCTTAAACCATGTGATATTTAACCCTCTATGTTTATCTTTTAGTATTACGGTCTCATGATCCACCCATTTTCCTACAAATAACTCAGGTTTATCCTTCACGACTGAGTAGTGCTCCATTTGTTTTCTGTGTGTGTGAGAGAGAGACAGAGAGATCTTCTTTATAATCATTGGGTTTTGAAACAAAGCAAGAACCCTGCATGCTGGCTACCTCTTCAGCATTGGCCTGTGACCCACAGACACATCCATGCATCTGTAGGTCTGGTTCCCCCCAGTAGTGTTTTAGTACTGTTCAGTGTTATCTTTTTTTTTTCCTCAACCTCATTTTCCGTGTC
Source organism: Fukomys damarensis (assembly GCF_012274545.1). NCBI lineage: Eukaryota > Metazoa > Chordata > Mammalia > Rodentia > Bathyergidae > Fukomys > Fukomys damarensis. The sequence continues at coordinate 21,406,161 of NW_022900946.1, read as the reverse complement.
TCGGGTGGGATCGTTTTTTGGAAGTGTGATAGATAGGGTAGCAAGGTATTAACAAGCATGCCACCTGTACCCTCGCCTCTTCCCCAGACATCTGTATCCGTGACTTCTGTGCCCGCCCCAGCAGTCAGAGTGAGTCCTCACTCGCCACCGTCCAGCACTGCCCACTCAGTCTAGGTCCTGCCCCTCTCCCGAGTGTGACGCTGCTGGGCTCAATCCATGCTGTGTTGTGTGTTGGTGCCTCATTCTGTGTCGTGGCTGAACGATGCTCTGTGCCATATTCACCTGATGGGCACTAGATCGTCCCCTTCCCGGGGTCACAGAAGAGTGCTACTGTTTGTACACAAGTCCTTGTATAGGCATGTTTCATTTGTCTTGGGTAGATTTTGTGTGTTTATTTTGTTGTTTTTGTTTGTTTGTTTGCTTGCTTTGAGACAGAGTCTCACTATGTAGTTGAGACTGATCTGGAACTCACTGTGTAACCCGGGGTGGTCTTGAATTCACGGTGATCCTCCTGCCTCAGCCTCCTAAGTGCTGGGATTACAGGCGTGCGCCATGTGGTGGTGTTTTTGTTTTTTTTTTTTATTCGGGGGTTTTTTGTTTGTTTTGTTTTGTTTTGTTTTTTTAAAGACAGGGTCTCATGTATTCCAGGCTGGCCTTGAACTTGTGGCAATTCTCCTGCCTCAGCCTGCCAAGTGCTGGGATTACAGGCATGTACCATCAAGCCCGGCTTTTTTAACTTTTCAAAATGCTGGTATCCCTTCACAGAGTATGAGAGCTGGAGTTGTTCCACAGCCTCACCATTTGGTACTGTTTTTTATATTTTGTGGCAATGGTATTTTTTGAGCTATTCTGGCAATTTGCTTTTCCATGAAAACTAGTAGTGCCAAGCACCTTTTCATGTATTTATTGGGCTTCTTAAACCTTTTTTGTTGAAAGTGTATTCTAGTCTTGCTCTTTTGCGGGGTGTCTGTGTGTGTATGTATATATGGTACTGGGGATTGAACCCAGGATCTTCACACTAATCTACATCCCCAGCCTTATTTTATTATTATTATTTATTATTATTATTATATTATTATATTATTGGTACTGGGGATCGAACTTGGGACCTTGCACTTTTGAGGAAGGCAGAAGAACCAATAAGCTAAATCCCCAGCACCCCCAGCCTTATTTTGAGAGACAAGGTCTCAGTCACCAAATTTCCTGGGATGAGCTCAAACTTGCGATCCTCCTGCCTCAGTCTCCCAGGATGCTGGGATTACAGGTGTGTGCCACAGTGGCTGGCTGTTACTAGATATATTTGGGGGGGTGTTGTGTGTTTTTTGAGACCGTGTCTTGCTATGTAGTTCAGGCTGGCCTTAAACTCTCTATGTAGCCCTGCTGGCCTTGAATGCACAGTATTCCTTCTGCCTTTGCCTCCCCAGTGCTGAGATTATAGGCATGCGCCACTCTAGATATATAAGACTTGCAGATACTTTTTCCAGCCTGTAACTTGTCTGTTTTTTAAAAAAAACTTTGCCTCTAAAAGTGCAGAAGTACCAATTTTCTTCTCTTATGCCACAGGATTGGGGTATTGTGTTTAAGAACTCTGCCTGGCCAGGGATTTAGCTCAGTGGTTCCACTGCCTGCCTCGCAAGTGCAATGATCTGAGTTCTATCCCCAGTACCAAAAAAACAAAAACAAAAAAACTCTGCCTAACCTAAGATCCCTCATTTTCTAGTTCATCTTCCCCTGAAAGTTTGATAGCTTTAGCTAACTTTGTTTAGAGGTTTTTTGTTTTTTATTTTGGTACCGGGGATCGAACTTCAGTCCTTGCGCTTGCAAGGCAGGCTGCGGAACCACTGAGCTAAATCCCTGGCCCTGTTTTTGTTGTTTTGGTTTTTTTTTTGTTTGTTTGTTTGTTTTGAGACAAGGTCTTACTAAATTGCCCAGGCTGGGCATGGTCTTGGGATTCTCCTGCCTCATGCTCCCAAGTAGCTGGGATCACAGGTGTGCACCACCACACCCAGCTTTTGTTTAGTTGTATGATCTGATTTGAGTTCATCTATATGTGTGCTGTGAAGTAAGGGTCTAATAGCCCATTTTCCACATAGAGTCTGAGTCTCCTGACCCCATTTGTTGAGAAGACCATCCCTTCCCCCACAGGAATGTCACGGAAAGTCAACTGGCTCTGAACGTAGAGATTCCGACTCTCGAGGGGTTCAGAACCCGCCCTTGGAAATGGAACAGTGTCCATTCCCGTATTTTCTTACTGTGGCTTTATAGTGAGTTATGAAATCAAGAAGTCAGAGGTCCTACAAATTTGTTCTTTTTCAAGACTTTTTGGGTCTTAAAAAAAAACTTTTGGGTTTAATAGTCTTTGTATTTCCATATAAATTTAGAATGTGTTCTGTTGCTTTCTTTTAAAAAGCCTTTAGAGCCGGGCGTGGTGGCACACGCCTAATCCCAGCA
>NW_022900946.1:21384952-21403626 GCF_012274545.1 Fukomys damarensis | reverse complement strand
AAATAAAAAATAAATAAATAAATAAATAAATAAATAAAATAAAAAGCCTTTGGAATTTTGAAGCAATTGCACTGGACCTGCTAAGCCTCTAGGGTAGTAATGGAATCTCAACAGTACTCTTCTGATCACTGAACACAGAACACCTTTCCATGTATTCGTTTTTGGGACCTGGGGACGGAACCCAGGGCTTTGCACTGCTAGGTGAGTGTTCCACCACTGAGCTACACCCTCCAGCCCTGTCCTGTATATCAATCTTGTCAGTATATAAATCCTATAGTTCTAGCTGCGTTTGGTAGTGCACACCTTAATCCAAGCATTTTGGGTGGCTGAGGCAGGAAGACTGCAAATTCAAGCCCAGTTAGTCCAATTTAGATCCTGTCTCAAAAAAAAAAAAAAAGAGGTGGGAGTATAGTTGAGTACAAGGGCCCTTGAGCTCAATTCCTAGAAAAGGAGGGAGGGAAAGAGGAAGGAAGGAAAGAAAAGTCTTATTTCCTTTGTTAGCATTCTTAAGATATTTTATTAGTTTTGGTGCTATTGTGAATTTCTTAACTTCACTGATGGACTGTTAGTATACAGAAATACAATGAATTTATAATCTTGTATCTCAGGACTCTGCAGGGCTTTCCCATTCCAGGTGCACGTGAATCTGTATTCCTTATGATCTGCTGTGTATACGGTTGTCTCGTGTGTGAACAAGGACATTTTTACTTTTTTCCTTTCTGTAGGTTTATAATCCTGTCTTACCATGTGCCTTACTGCATGTTGTGGACATCTGTGCCTTGTGGGATTTTAGAGGGAAGCATTCAGTCACTCACCAGTCGGTGCTACTATATGCTTTGCATAAATTCTGTACTGGGCAGGGTGATGTTCTCCCACAAAGATGCCCATGTCCTAATTCCTAGAAGCTGTGTTAGGGAACTGATGTTGCTGATCAGCTGATCTGAAGACTCCAGGTGAACCCAGTGTCACCACCAGGTCCTCAAGTGGAAGCCGACAGAAGTTGGTGGTATGGCCCAGGGTAGGACTCACCACTGCTGCCGGCCGTACGGATGGAGGGAGCCTGGAGTGGAGAGCAGAAGCTAAGGAGGACAAGGACACATTGTCTCCTGAAGCCTCCCCAAGGAACCAGCCCTGCTGACACTTTGACCTTGGCCCAAGAGAGCTTCTGTACAAATTCTGATATCCAGAGCTAAAAGGACACTTTGGTGTTCTCAGTCACAGAAGTTGTGGCTTTTGGTAGCAGAAAGGAGAAACACAGATCCCTTCCTCATGCTGAGGATGTGCCTTCTAGCCCTGATTTGAGGTTTGGTTTGGTTTTTTGTTTTGGTTTTTTGTTTGTTTTTTTTTTTTTGTGCCAGAGATCAAACTCAGGTCCTACGTATGTGCTTGCGAGGCAGGTGGAGGAACCACTGAGCTAAATCCTCAGCCCCTGATTTGAGTTTTTAAAATCATTAACAGTGCTGGACTTTGGTGGCAGGTAAAGTAATAAAATGATACAGCCAACCTCTGTAGTGTAGACCCTGGGCACATAAAGGGAAATTGGCTTCACATTTGCCTTAGCAAAAGAGGTGAGAGGCCCAGGAGCACCCAGAATTAAGAAAGCAAAGGACAGGATGGGGCTGAGGAGTAGCTTCTGTATTGAACATGAGAGGGCCCTGGGTTCTATCCTAGCAGTGCCAAAAAAGGAGAGAGACAGAGACAGGCTGCCCAGGCTAGGGAGTACAGATCTACCTGATTGGGAAATGTAAAACAATGAACAAAAAACTATAAATCATAGCCCAATAACCACTGAAAAAAACAATTATCCACAGGGGCCAAGGTATCTCAGTGGTGGACACTGACCTAGCACACAGGAGGCCCAGTTTCCAGCCCCGGAACCCAACAAACAAGCAGAAACAGGCTCAGAGGCTTTCCCAGCAGAAGACCAGACTTACCTTCGATAAACCCCTAAGGAAAGCAGAAACACTGCACACATCAAAGCCAGATGGGAACTGTACCAAAGAGGAATCCGTAAATTGAATCTAGCAACAAATTATGGTGAAATTGGATTTAGCCCAAAGAAATATAACAGTATCAGAAAATCTGTTCAGATAATTTATCAGATCAGAAGGGGATCATTAACAGGTGCTGAGCCTCGGCCCTGCTTGTGAAACCTGTAGCAGGCTGCTCGTTTTCTCCCTGCCTGCTAGGCCCCTAATCATCTCTCTGACCTTTGATCTCTGGACTCAGCCTCACCGCAATTCTCTGGGTGTGGGACTTCGTCCTGAACTACTGCTCCCGCCCAGTTCACAAGACACTCACTTTACCATCCCACCAATCCCACAGAGCTCCCAAGCCCCCTCCCAGCCAGCCCTGTCCCCTGCGTGGCATTCCCTGGGGGACCCCACTGTTCCCCACCACCAAGGTCAGAGCTTGACTTGAGAGGACAGACCTGCTTCCTCCCACAGGCATCAGAAATCCTGGAACAGGTCTAGAATTGGCTTCCTGTCCAGCCAGGGCACACTGGTGCTCCTTAGGGTAGGCACCAGGGTCCAGAGATCTGCACGGCCCCACTTGTCCCTACCTTCAGACTTGCCGGCACTTTGCAGGCCTTGGCATTTCTCTTCCACCATCTCAATCCGTACTCCGTTTCTTCTGGGAGAGGTGTCCCCGCCACCGTATCTGAGAGCGGCAGGCTGGTGTGCTCCACTGGTGCTCACTCCTCCAGAACACAGGCGCCGTAAGCACTAAGTTATTCAGAGCACACTGGTACCCATGGGAGTCAGCCTTCAGTCTGCGCTGCCCACCCTCAAGCCCACCCTGCGGGCTCCCTGTACAGAGTCAGGGTGCCTCTGCTGAGTACCCCATGCAGAACAGCAGCAAACGCCGGGAGACAAGACCTGTAATCCCAACTACATGGGAGGCCATCGGGAGAAAATGATAAAACCTCAAAGCCCTCAGAATTTCCATCTGTCACCCTCAGGACTCTGGCTCACACCCCAGCTGATGCTAACAAGAAACCCGGGACGGGGGTGGTCACCAAACAGACCAAGCACGGGACTTAGGGCCACGGCCACCAGACCTCCGGGGAGGGGAGGCTGTCAGCGCCCAAGTCTACCCATGTGGCCAGTGACTCCATCAGCAGTGCTTCTGTGGTGACCTGGCAGATGCCACACCAAGCATCCCAGTATGAACACCAGTGACAGGGCACAGAGGTTCAGGACAGGAGCCCTGCCCAGCTCTGGGGGTGTCTCCCCCGGGGCCCTCCCAGTGTGTCTGTAAAAAGCCGTGATCCCAAGCACAGCACTTTTCCGAGCTCTGAGTCATTCTAAAAGTAAGGGCGTCTAGGCTGGCATCTGAGGCGAGGGCAGAGCAGTGGGGACCAAGCCCTTTCCCTGGGTTTCAGGACCATACTGTGGTACCACAGCAGCAACGGGCTAAGCAAACAATCCGCGTGTTTTGTAATTTGAACTGTACAATGCGAAAGCTCCCTTCCAGCCTGAGCTAGCACTGTCCTGGTCCTCATCTAAAGAAAACAGCCTAGCATCTCTTCGTAAGAGCAAAGGGCTGGGATGCCCCAGACTTCTGCCGATGAGGTGGGCTGACATCCCTCCTTGGGATAAAGAATTATCCTAGAGCTATAGCAACTAAGAGAATATGGGGCCGCCACGCAATACGTGAGCCTCTGCCAGCCCACAGATACATAAGATGGTCTATACTTGCAGAAGCCAGCAGTGTAGCCAAAGGTGGGGATACCTGGGTTTCTATCCTCTGTGGGAATAAAAACTAGGTACCAAAACTGGATGTGGTGGCCTATAATCTCAGCCACTTAGGAGGATGAGGCAGGAGGATCATAGTTAGAAGCAATTTAGGAAGCCCCATCCGGAAGCCCAACTCAGTTTAACATTTGTCTCACGTGTGCAAGGCTCGGGGTTAATTCTGGTACCAGAGAAGCCGGGTCGTTTCTGTGATGTTACCTGACCCTGAGGTTCAGAGGCCTTTGGGAATGGCTCAAGGAAAGTCTGGCTGAAGAAGCAGAGTAGGCTGAACTGCATGGGAGACTCTGATCAGAGTTTCAAGACCGAGAAGCCTGTGAAGACCAGGCTCAGGATTCTTCTAGGAAGGACTGCACTGGCTGTTGGACTCCAGATGACGTGTGTGATGACTCGGCAGAAAGTTTGTCTGCTTTTTGCTTGTGTCCAGAGACTTTGCCTGAGACTGAGATTAAGGGTGGCAGACTGATTAATCTGACAAAAGAAATTTCAAGGCAGTCTAATGTTGAGGCTGTGGCTTAGGTACTGTTGGGGGCTTTTAGCCAGATTGATGTTGAGAATCAAGAGCAAAGAGCCCAGAATGATTTAAAATGTTGTAAGTTTAGCTAGAAAGGAAACTCTGGTAAAGTCGGGGCCTGCAAAGATCAGAACAGAGGAGATCTTGATTGCTGAGAAGGAACAGAATAGAAAAAATGGCCTGAGGGCATCACAAGAACCAGCAGGAGGGCCAGGGATTAAGTTCAGTGGTTCCACTGCCAGCCTCTAAACACAAGGACCAGAGTTCAGTCCCTGGTACGAGGAAAACAAAACCAAACAAACAAAAGAACCAGCAGGACTCTACCCTTTGTAGCCTCAAAACTGGAAAAGTGAAAGACTTTGCTTTGAGAAGACAGTCCCAGAGCACCTCATTCCAGAATGCTGATGGCCTAGAGAATTCGTTCCTCAGAATTGGATTCAGAGTGCTTAGCGATCCAGCCACTCAACCCCTATAGCCAAAAGAGACAGAAGACTAGCCACTGTTCCAGTTGGCAGCAGACCCTGGCATCCTCCACATGGCATTGGTTTTAGGGGCATGCAGAACGCAAGAGTTGTGAGGTCAGGAAAGCTTCCGCCCAGATTTCAGAAGCAGGCTGGGAGGCCAGGCAGTGCCCCTGAGAGGGCTGTGCGGGAAGCTGAGTGTGAAGCCAGAGTTTGGAGAAGCCCGGAGCATGGATCATTGGAGGAAAGCTGCAAGAAGGGATCAGAACCAGCCCGAGGAGGAAGCCATGGGAGCCACAATTATCAGCAGTACCGTAGAGGCGGAGCCACCCAAGCCCTTGGAGTTCACAACTTGCCATAGGTCACCAGGGATGCTGGAAGTGTAACTGTGGGATTTAATGTTTGCTCTGCTGGATTTTGGTCTTGCTTTGGTCCCATGCCTCTGTATCCCCTCATTTGTAACTTTTGAACGGTAATGTCTTCTTGTGCCATTGAATGTTGGGTGTTTAACTTCCTTTTCTTTTTGTACAGGGGCTTGAGCTGTAAATCTCAGAGGAGACTTTGGACTTGGACTTTTCAGCCATGCTGAAACTGTTAGGACTTTGGCAACTCTTGGCAATGGACTGAATGCCTTTTGCACAAAGGGGTGTACGTGAGTCTTTGAGGACAGAATGTTATGGCTTGTGTTGAGACGTCCTCCAAAGCCTTTTTCAGAGATGGCTGAATCTACAGTGCGTGACTGATTCGTGGTGGGGCTGGGCCCAAGGACGCTAGGATGAAGGGCGTGCGTGCTACCTGCCCTAGGTAGTCTGAATAAAAGGGGCAGAAAGGTGCTGTTAAGCTCCCTTGTTGCTTTTGCTATCTTCTGTTGCCCCTCTGCCTTGGAGCCAGCCAGAGATGGACTGAAACCTCTATGAACTGTGAGCCAAATAAACCTTTCCCCTGTTTAGCTTCAGGTGTTGGGTATTTTTGACTCAGCAATGAGAGAAATTAACTAATGCAGGGTTCTATCCCCATGGCCGCCAAAACAAAACTAAAACTAAAACCAAGCTAGGCATAAAAAGTACTTTCACATGAATTAGAAACCTGAATGTGAAAAGCAAAAAACAAAGGAATTTGGACTTCGGTCACAGGACACCCCACGGGGAGGAAGAGAGCTGTTAAGCCGAACACAAAAGCAGTCATTACAAACAGGACAGGTCCACTGGACTAGATGAAATGAAGAGCTTCTCAACCAGACTGCAAAGCCAGCCGCAAACCATTAACGATACACAGCATAACCAAAGAACACACAAAACAGGCAGCGGGCTAGAGCAGAGAAGGAACTCTCAGATCAGCAAGGACACCAACACATGCACAAGCGCAGCCCCCACACAGCAGCTGCCTGTGTGAAATACCATTTCACATACACACCACCACCAGAAACAAGCTTGGCGCCATTGCTGGTGGGGATGTAGAGCACCTTGCCCCATAAACAAGGGCGGAACTGACTCGGGATTTCGGTAGATGAGCTGAAGTGTTTTCAAAAGTTGAAAACACCTCCCTGAGACCCAGCAATGGGCTCTCATCATGAATCCCATAGAAACCCTTCCCCCACGGGGAAGGAAGCCACAGTTCACAGCAGCAACAGATGGGAAACCACACTGGTACCCACGACTGGCAGGTAAACAGCAGCCCCTAACCCTGCCACACTGTCAGGACCAGCCACATTGAAAGCAAAGCCAAGTCCCAGAAGGACCCGCAGAACCACCCATTATTTGGGAATGGGGTGGTGGCAATTCACAGACAGTTGCTGGACTGGCTCCCTTGTGCTGGGCCGAGCCACAATGAAAGGCACTGCTCCTGTGCGGGAGGGAAGGACAGCAGGATTGTAGCCACCTGCGAAGTGCTGTGGCAGCTGCTAAACACCTCAAAGGCAGCCATTCTGGGGACGCCATCTAGAGGGTGCCTGTGCCCACTGCGGCACGCAGGAGAGCTGGAACTCGGCCTGGACACAGCATCACACGGCTGCTGAGGGTCTGTACCAAGTACAAGCCTGGGTGCTGGTACGACCTTTAAGGCGGAATGCTGGGCTAGGGACGTGCAAACTCCACTGTATGACATCGCTGGGTACAGGTGGGGATGCGGGCTCCCCTGCCATCATCACTGAGTGACGAGATTGTGTGGTTCTCGCGCCACTCTGAAGTGTCCAGGGTTCTAACCCCACAGCAGTGTGGCCCCCAGCGGAGCCAGGTCAGGACAAGCCCCTGTGACCCTGACAAGGGGAGAGGCGGGCGTGCAATGTACGCACACAGGGACGGGCTGCGGGGCCTGACCTCACTGTCAGACACAGACGCTCCTCCTCCGACCCAGGGAGGTCCCGGGCCGCGCCTTCGCACCTCGTCGCATCCCCTTCCACAGAGTACCACTAGCATCTGGGCCGCCGCTGCTGCCTCTCAATCGACCCCGCCCTTTCTCCCGCAGCGTGATTTGCTGCTGTGACCAGAGCCCAGGGGTTGCCCACATCTCTGTCAAGCCCCAGGCTCAGACGGAGGTCACAGGCAGAGCGATACCTGGGAGAGTGGCTTCCGAGGACAGCCAGGAAGAGTTTTCCTCAGCTAAGTCACACGGATGCTCACCTGGAGTCCCAGGTCCCAGCCTGCCGCAGCGACAAGACTCAGACCATGGGCAGGAACCACAGGACCATCCTGCCTGGATCTGACAGTACGGTGGCACTCGGCCAAAGCTACACCCAGGACACCTGCTCGCCACCAGGCAGGAGTCCTGGGTGTACGGCTGGCCCCTCTGCAGGCCAAGGCAGTGTACCACTGTGATGCAGACTGCTCAGGACCGGCCTGCAGAAAGCAAAGCCTCTGCAGGGCTGGGGATGGCACGTGAGGAGCACTGACCTCGGCACGATGTCACTCCACGGCAGAGACTCTGGGCAACTTGGGCAGGGTGTCTTTCAGCCGCTGCCTGATGCTTGCTCAGAACTCAGGACAGGTGGCCCACGTTGACACAGACACGTGGCTACAGTGGCCAAGCTAGGAGTTCACCCAGGGCAGAGGGCTGGCTTCATGCATAGCAACAGAGCTGGAGACTTCCCAACCCAGGAGCAGGCTGGGATGGGTTCTGCTCTCAAAGGGCTCGAGTCAGTTCACTTCATGTTGACACAATCACAGAAATGAGAACACAGGGCCACAAGGGTACCAGTTCCTCCAGAGGAAGGCACAGGAAGTTGGGCCCAGGGCGATGCCAGCTGCCTCTGTCTCCCTGCAGAGCCAGGACAAAGGAGGGACCAGGGAAGGGGACTGCCCAGACCCTCCTTGAGTGCTGTTCTGAGCAGTTCGGCTATCACTTGGCAGAGAGGCAGTGGGTAAAGTGGGTTAAGACAAGAGACAACACAGAGTCAGCAAACAGAGGTTATGGGAATAAATACATTTAAACTTTTTCTCTTATAAATATGCATTAGAACATTTGATACACAGGTAAGAGCTCTGAAATTAATTTAAAATTAAACCAAGACTGGATTTCTTGCATGACCAGCAGGACAGTCTTTTTTTTTTGGTATGGGGATCCCACTCCCTAAAAGTGCCTGGAGGTGGTAGATTTGGGGGCGGCCCCCTCAGTCCCGCGGCACCTTGAATTGGTCCTTTTCCCTGCGGATGGCGCGCATGGTGGTCACAGGGTCCACCTCACCTGCATGCTGCTGCACCGACTTCTCCCTGAGGAGGTGAGAAGGCAGGCAGGCTACAGGTTACACACAGCACACAGGCCTCGGAGGGGCCGGGAGCTGTCTCCGCTGTGTGAGACTTGAAAGCCTGCGCCAGGTCCTCCCAGCGGGGCAGAAGGTGGAAGCCATGACCATGTAGTCTTTCACTGCCCAGGGCCCAGAGCCTCAGGGTCCTGCCAGTTGCTCCCTGCTTGTAGGTCCTAGAGCCCCAGGGACAGAGGGACTCCAGATCTTTGCCAAGGCACCAAAAGTGTTCCTCTCATTTAGGGACAAAGGTCAGGCCCACCCACCTGGGAGCTTGACACGATTTAGCTCTTTGCTTGGGGTGAAAGCACGCCAGCGGCTGCAGGGGCCCCTCACCTCACGCGCATGAAGGGGTTGTAAGTGAACTCCTCTGCAAGTGTGGATGGCACCGTGGGCTCCCCACTGGCATACTTCTCCTGCAAGACACACCTCCGTCATGTCATTTCGAATACCTCTTAGTGATCTTCAAAAGTCCAAATGAGAAGGTACAGCAGGCAGAGGGCCAGCATGGTGGGTCCCCAACTCATACTCTCCCCCGTGAAGTCAGGTCTCTCCTGCTTATGGAGGACAGGGTGGGCAGGAAGCCACACAGAGGGGGTGAGCTTCTGGGACCACTGTGCCTCCCTTCTTCCAGTGCTACAGGCGTGGGGAGGGGAGGAGGAGCTTTCTCTTTATGACTATGATGCTTAAGTTTCACAGGCTAGAAGTAGTCACGAACAGGAAGGAAGAAAGCATGGGGGTGATGGCCCATCTGGAGGGAGGTGGGCTCACCCTCAGCACAGGGTTGACCAGGCTCCTGTCCTGCCAGCTCTCAGGGCACCGGGAGTCAGGAAGTGCCCCAGGAAGGCTTGTGGAATCCTAGGGGCAACTGGCTGTCACCTCCTCTACAGATGCCCCACCACTGAGCAGCACTGACCGGGGGAGAGGAGCAGTCAGAGAGGTGGCCTGGTCAGGGCAGGGAGCAACTACGAGTCTCCATGCAGCCGCGGTGCTTCTACAGCCACGCTAACAGTAGGGCACGGGGACAGCCTGTGACAGAGGCTGCTGGCACCCTCAGGGGCCCTCACTTCCCACACTTCCTCCTCTGGAGTGTGGCACCAAACAATGTTCTTGCGGCCACTAGAGGTTCACCAAGGATGGGATCAGGAGCAGTCACAGTAAAGACTGATCACTATGTCTTTTCTCTACTCCTTCTGGGAAAAACAATCCTGGACTGTTTTGTGACATTCTCTAGCATCCTGCAATTTTATCTCTCTTCCTACATCTCCCTCCACCTCTGAGACAAGACAGCTGACTCTTCCAAAGAGGAATGCCTCAAATTCAAGGCCAGCCTGGGCTGTATAGTGAGTTCAAGGCCAGCCTGAATCATATAACACGACCCTGTCTCAAAAAAAAAAAATCTTTCCAAAAATAGGAGGAAACTTTCCAACTCTTGAGGTCAGCACTATGCTGATACTAAAAGTGAACACAGATATTTAAGAAAATAAAACTACAGAACAATATCTCTTATGAATAAAGACCCTAAAATAGAAAACCAGTAACAAGATAAAAGAGTAATATACCATGACCAAGAGGTAACTAGAAAGGCTTGTTTTCCATTTGGAAACTGGTCAGTGTAAACCACCATACTGAAAGATTTTTAAAGTAAAACTATATGATTATATAATAGAGATGGCTTCGCCATACAGTTTCCTCTAACTCCACTGCTCAGAGTGTGGGAAACCAGCCAGAACCTGCAGCTTAGCCTTGGTGCTTGTTAGAAATGCAGGAGCAGAGTCCCCAGGGCACCCAGCGAGTCAGAGAAGCTAAGAGGCATCAGGCTGGCATGACACACTTCTACCCACTCTACAGACAGAACTGTGAGCGCCAGCACCCAGACCCTGGAGAGCAGGGCCCTCGGGAGGTCACGGTGCCACGACACGCCCTGGCTGTGGCTCTCACTCACCTTAGCCCAGGCAAGTTTCTCCTGAATGGCAGTGTTGCTGGGTTCCACGTGACGTGCAAACTTGAGGTTGTTGATGGTGTACTCGTGGCCACAGTAGACTCTCTGGGAAAAGAGTCGGGACATGAGTTCCACGGGGATGGCAATCCTAGGGAGGCCCTGAGGGCTCTGGGCTGGCTCATGTCCCTGCCCTGACCTGGGTACCTCATGGGGTGAGTACAGCTAGTGGACACCCATGGGGCCATCCCTTAGGGCGGGACATGCTTGAGCGTATGTTAAATATCGATGAGAAGCACGTAAGGGGCCACCTCGGCCTGCTTGCTCTCCCAGCTCCAGGTGGGGCCTGTGCAGCCGTGCAATTCTCCTGGCCTCCCAAGAGTGGCCCCAGGACGTGCGATGCTCCACACAGAGTGGGACCCCACAGACCAGGGGTGCAACCCACCGTCTCTGGAGGGAGCCGACCCAAGACCAGGAGCAGTGCCTTGTACATCTCATCCGCAGTCCCTTCGAAGAACTTCCCACAGCCAGCCACAAACAGGGTGTCACCTGGAAAACACCAGCAGCCATGCGGTGGAGCCACCTGTGCAGCTGGCTGAGGCTCGAGAGAGGCCAGGGAACCTGGCTACAGCTTCTGGCCTTGCGGCTGGAGGAATGAGTTCACTGACCACTGCCTGTGTCCACCCAGACACACACAAGCGTGCCCAAACCTTCTGCCTCAGGTCTCATACGGTGCCGTGGATAAACAACCAGCTGGTCAGGCCTGAAACGAAGGTCACCCTAACCCCATGTTCATAGCCCCCTGTCCCACCTCACAAATATTCCCCACCCACCTGCCAGCCTCTGCCCGCCTTCTCCCTCTTCCCTTCCCTTAGCACCCAGGTTCTGGCTGGGCCTGCCCTTTGCTGCTGGGAGCACCTGAGGTGACCACTCCCCTGCAGGCCTCACACTGCCCTGGCCCCCAGCTCAGCCTTCTGGGGCCATCCCTACATACGCCAGGACTCTTCACTCTGGCCTGCCTCATTGGGCACCACAGTTAGCATCCACTGCAGCCTTCCCTTCCCTGGCCAGCTACACCACTCCTGGGTCCTTGCTTGGCCTCACTGCCCTGAGGCGGGATCCCTGAGACCTTAAACTTGATCCTCAGGCCCCGCCCTGCCTGCCCATCTCATCCTGAATGCCTGCCTTATCCTCCTCTGCAGCTACAGGAGCACCAGTCCCTCCCACCACGCCCTTCTCTGGTCTGTCACCTTCTCCACCTCTGCCCACCCTCAGCTCAGCTGAACGCCCTGGATTGTGCCGGGTGGGTCCTGCTGGACAGTCCATTTCCCACCGTCAGACCTCACTCAGGGCCTGCACTTATCCTGGAGGACACTGTCAATCTGCACAGGATCATTCTGGAAGTCAGGCTGCCAGCTGCTGCACCACACACGACAGTAACAGGCGCAAAACAAGCAGGTTGGTACCCCACGGCAGTCACCCTCCATGGCACCTCCAAATTCAGAGCCCTGGACTGTGTAGGCCCCTCCCAAGGCCCATGGCCTTCTGCTATGGTTCCCTGAACCTGTGACAAACCTGGGCTGACTGACAGGGCAGACAAGGGCATTTGAGGGGCACCCAGCCACGCAAGTCGGGTGGCTGGGCCAACTCCACACCTGCTTACCTAACCTTGAGTCACGTGGTAGGGCCACCCAGGTGTCACCATTTTGCCAGAGCAACAACTGCAGTTCGGGGAGACCCCACCCAATCTCACTGGCCACAGCAAAAATGTAAGCACCGGCCAAGATCTCCTCCAGGCCACCATGTGATAAGGTAGAAACTCTGCTCTGAGGGTGAAAAAAGCAGACCCAGAACCTGGTACAGGCCCAAGGTCCCCAGCCAACATCATATGCTACTGCACTGAAGAAAAGGAAAGTCCATACAACTGTATTTAAAAATAAGCACAGGTTGTGAAATAATTTTAGTTTTACAGAAAAGCTACAGACTCTAGCTGGGAGTAGAGGCACACGCCTGTAATCCCAGCTCTCAGGAGACTGAGGCAGGAGGATTGCCACAAGTTCGAGGCCACCCTGGGTTCAAGGCCAGCGTGAACTACACAGTGAGACCTTGTCTCAAAAAATGACCCCAAAAAAGAAAAAGAAAAGCTACAGACCCCCATCCATACCCTAAGCATTTCATTCAGGCTCACGTCACCCTGGTTACCCAGGCACATCTGCGCCCCACACCACTGGGACCTCCATCCTAGCCACTGTAACCCATTTCCCAGAAGAACCCCAGATGCACTCAGCCAGTCTCTCTAAACTCGTATGTGACCTAAATTCCTGCAAAATTCGAGTTGGTACCACAGTCCCTCATGAAGCTGAACAGCAGGCCTGGCCCTCTGCCCTTGTTCTGGCGCTTGCTGCTTGGCCACCTGTACATCAGCATCAGTATTATTTTGGTTCCTCTCAGAAAGGGGAAATTCCTGAGATTGCTAGATATACCTCTTTGTGTCCTGAGTAGCTACAACATACACACCACCTGGGAAACTGGCCCAGGGCCCCACCAAGCTCAGTGAGGGTCACAGCCACCACAGCAGCTCCCAAACTCTCTCAACCATTGACTGCCCCATGGGGTTGCTGGCTCTGCACATCACTGCAAGTAGGACATGGGGACTGGGGCTGGGGTACCGCCTCTGCTGCACCTGTCCTGGCTCTCACAGGTCTCAGGGGTGTGTGAGAGGAGCACTTGGCACCCTGGGGTCTCCCTTGATAAGGCCTCCTGCTCAGGCCAGGCCATCTGTCTGCTGCTGGAAGAGTGGGAGGCTGTCCCCCCAGGCATACAACAGCAGCCACCACATGCTGAGGGCTCAAGGGGTGCCCCGACTCCCCAGCACTACCTGCTGATAGGCTAGAATGCGCCTGAAGCCAACACCCAGGCTTAGGGCTATGGTCCTCCACACAGCATTTAGGGTGGAGGAGAGCAGCCCTGCAAGTCTTCCTGGTAGGAAAAGTTGCTTCTCTGCGCGGGCATTCCAGGCCACGAGCCATGAAGACTTCACAAGGACCACCTGGCCCCCACACCCTGGCAAGCTCACCTGTGAACACAGCAGGGGGCTCTGAACCACCAGGCTTGCTCACAAAGTAACAGATGTGTCCTGAAGTATGGCACGGTGTTGACAGGCATTTGATGTTGAGAGAACCCACCTGAAATGAAGGAGGGGTTGGCGTGAGACCTGACAAGTGGGTGCCTTTCTCCGGCTCACAGGTGGTATCGTTGGTCCCATACAAACCCGCCCCATCCTGAGCGTCTAATCTTCTAGATTACAGACACCTGTAGAAACATCCGAGACAAGGAGGAGCTCTGGGCATGGAAAAGGCGGCTATGGGACTCCCTCCTTGGGTGCAGCCCCAGGTGCAGGGACAACTCCAGATGGTCTGCTCAAGGGTAAAACCAAAGCATCTTATTTTGTTCACTCTTCAAAATGGCCAAATCTAAGCCAGGCACCTGGCCCGGAAAATCAGCTCTTTATCTGACCCACCTCTGCAATTCCTCACTTCAGAATCCAAACCTATGACAGAGCAGACGCCACAAGGCAGACACCACAAGACAGACGCCCTGGCCATTCTCACCGTGATTCCCCAAATGAATACACTTTCTACATAAACATACAGGTACTGTTCCCATCCTGACCACTCTCACCAAGTATTCCTGTTGCATTTTCAACACACACCTCTCAGTATAATCCCACCACCATCACATCCAGGAAGGAAATATCACCCTGCGATCCTTTTTAAAATTCCCTAGTCCAGGTGGGGGATTTAGCTAAGTGACTCTGCCACCTGCCTTGTAAGAGCAAGGTCCTGAGTTCAACCCCCGGTACCAAAAAATAAAATAAAATTCCCTAGTCCAGCCTGGCAAGGTGGCGCAGCCTATATCCCAGCACTCTGGGAGGCTGAGGCAGGAGTTTGAGCCTAGCCTGAGCAACTTAGCATCTCCGTCTCAAATTTTAAAATTTCAGAAAGGTCTAGGGATGTAGCTCAATGCAAGGGCCCTGGGTTCTATCCCCAGCACTGACCAAGAAAAAAAAAAATCTCCTGTCTACTCAGAGCAAGCATCATGGCACCCCCACATCCAATCATACTTTGCACACTGATTTTCTTGCTATGTACTAGATGGAAAAGACTGCAAGCACGGGGAGCTCCTCAAGTGAAAGGCTCTCCCTGTGTCCCCTCCCCAAACTGTGTCCTGGGCCTAGGGTCCAGGCAGGGCCACCCCGGAATCCTTTCTTCTGTCGGCTCACTCCCTACCTGCAGTGTAGACAGATGGGTGACTTTGTGAGTCAAGGCCCCGATTCGGTCATCACCACCATACACCTTTAGCCCCGGCTCCAGCTTGACCAGCTTCTCATTCCCGCCAGCATGGTCCCTGGAAGTCAAACGGGAGAAACGGGGTAGCCCGCTGGATGAAAGAGATCTGCTCACTTCCCTTTAAACCCTGACCAAATGGAGTTTTTATTTTGCCCACCATGTTCCTCAGAAGTAGAAACACATCTTCTAATACAGGAAAAGCTTCCCGTTATTTAGCTCAAGGGAAAACAACAATCCCTGATGCTCAATTTTGAGCGAGACACCTCCACACTGCGCTGCTGCTGGAGCAGAGGAAGCAAACTGCCCACACCTGGATCATCCCAGGCAAGTGGGAATCACCTGGAGCCCGCTGAATGGCGATCCACTTCCAGCCTGGTTAAGCTGGGTGCCTCCCACACTTACAGGCTCCATTTCAGGGATTCAGCTTAGGCTTTCCCAGTACCAGGGAACAACTACTTCCTGTCAGTACAGCAGTCAGCCTTCCCACATGGATTCCTGTGCTTGTGAGACCACACTCCAGGGGTCCAGTAACTAGACAAGACACCTGCCTCTACATGTCAGGGGCCCAGGGCGGCAGAGTGAGCTTGATGCCCTACCCTCTGCCCCAAGGAAAGAGGCCTGTCACACAAGGAGACAACATCACCTTGCTCTCACTCATCACTGATTTTTTTTTTTTTTTTTTTTTTTAGTACTGGGGATTGAACTCAGGACCTTGTGCTACATAAACACTTCTACCTTTGAAGAGCCTCAAAAGTTTCAAAAGGTCAAGAGGAAGGCTTTCACAAAGCAACTACACCAAATACAGGAGCTCTTTTCTCTCCTTTAGATTTCAAATATATATTTTTTTAAACAGGGAAAAAACCTCTGGAAAGATGCCTGCTTATTATAAGTTTCAAAAGGTCAAGAGGAAGGCTTTCACAAAGCAACTACACCAAATACAGGAGCTCTTTTCTCTCCTTTAGATTTCAAATATATATTTTTTTAAACAGGGAAAAAACCTCTGGAAAGATGCCTACTTATTAAAACAAACAAACAAACAAACAAAACTTGATGTTTAGGCTCTTTTTCCCCAACATGGAAGCCAATGTCCCATTTCAGAAGCCCAGGAGATATGAGAGGCAGCTGCTTGGGGTCCTCTCAGAGCCCAAAGAAGCCAGGCTCCAAGGGGACAGGTGGGAAGCAACACTGACACTGCCCTGTCCTTTCCGTTCTTCGCAGGCCAAATGCATCTCCCCAAGAAGTGGCTGCATTAGCAGACCCCATACTCAGGGCCCCGGGGGTCAGTGCCCCAGAGGCCCACAAACCTACAGGGAAGAAGGGAGGGGCTCTGGTGCTCAGAACCTTCTCAGGGGCCTCCCTCATGCACACGACCAGCCAGGCCTCTGCCTAGCCCCAGGTGAGGGACAGACCCTTGCCCACCCCCAAGAGCCTCCAGAACCAGAGGCCAGCCAGGGACCCAGCACTTACCAGTGGTGGTGGGTTGTGAGCACTGTGGTCAGCTTAACGCCAAGCTTCCTCGCTGTTTCTACAACCTGTGGCCACAAGGGAAGCAGCACAAAGGTCTGTCACACTCCTGGCCCTTCACTTGCCCCTGCTCCCTGGCCCCACTCTGGGACAGCAGAGGGAAGGTGGCCTTTTTCCCTCTTGTTCAGTGTGATGACTTGGTCCCATGTGGACCTCTCTTGAACCCATCCAGCTCTGAGGTCAGCCCTGAGGCAAAAGCCTGGAGGAAGAGCCGAGTCTGAAGGACTCATGAAAGTCTTGGCACAGGGTGTCAAAGACGAAGGCCCCCTTAACAGAGTGTCTGGATAGTACCAAAAGGACCTAGTTTGTTTTCCAAAAACTAAGTAGATATGGTCTTCACTTAGGTTTGACAGAGCAGCAAGGACAATACAAATGTAACCTATGGGGAGGAAGACGTGCTGCTGGGTGACAAGGCGCAGGGGTCCAGGCAGAGCCTCACACCTTCTGGGGTTGCACTGGGTCCACAATGGCAGCCTCCTGGGTATCCTCATCGATAAGCAGGTACATGTAGTTGTCAGTCAGGGCAGGTAGTAGCTCGATCTTCATGGTGCCTTGTTTCACGGTCACACACTTCCTTAAACTTGTGTGATGCAGAAGGGTTCCCAGGAGGGCTGGACCTGAGGACACAGGATGTAGCCTCACATCAGTGGCCAGAAATGAAAATTCAAAGGAGCCACATCCCTTACAGCACCAAGCTCGATTTTTCTAACAGGGAATGTCCTGGTTTCACCACATCCATAGGAAAGTGTAGAAAATGACTCATGCTCCCATTTGTGGAAACCAGCTGTCTCAGATTTAAAATTTTTATCTCAAGGGTCCTGAAGGACAGCCTCCAGCCAGAGGACAAAATAGCATTTGCTCCTGAATGGCAGACTCTTGAAATGGGTCAAGCACAGAGCATTGGGAAATCTCACTTGGCTACCAATGCTTAGGATTCAAGAGTAGAGGGTACAAAACCACCACCTACACGAGTGAAAGGCCTCTCTGCCTGGGTGGCCAGGAGGTGGGGAGAAGTGAGTGCCTGAGGAACAAAAGTATCCTCCACCCAGTGGGCAGATGCCAAAATATTCTCACCAATGAAACTCCTATTCAATCTAAAAATACACGGGGTCCCAACAACACAAGTCTTAGCTTTAAAGGGAGAAAAAAAAAAAGCCAGAGTAGTGATGAACACCTATAATTCCAGAACCGTGAGAAGCTGAGGTGGAAGTATCACAGGTTTCAGCCGAGCCTTGGCAACTTAGAAAGACCCTGTCTCAAAATTTTAAAAAGGGATGGGTATGAAGTTCAGTGTGAAGGCCCTGGGTTCAATCACACAAGGTGGCAGAAGGCAGTGCAACTCTGGCTTAGGTGCCAGGCTGGGGGTGTTTCCCAAAAGGGGTCATTGGCCCCACCGGAAGACAACACCTCCAGGACATGCCTGCGCAATCAACTCTGTTATGGCCAGGAAAACAGCCCATTTATACTTTCTTGTGTGTGTGTGTGTGTGTTTCTGAGGATTTAATTCAGGGCCTTATGAGTACTAAGCAAGCACTCTACTACTAAGTCATGTCCCTAGCCCCCCAATTCTTTTTGACAAACTGGTTGACATTTGAGCTCAGCATAATAAACATTTCTGTATGATCAGGTTTCCGCTAAGCCCCAGCAGTATCCACCCCAGAGAAGAGAGAGAATGAAAATAGCACTCATTGTGAAAGTGCCCCCTTTAATAAGGTGCTGTTCCATGGTTTGTTTTCTAATAGGAAATTACAAACACCGCCCAGCAGGAGAAAAAGATTTATAACAGTGCTCAACCTACTCAAGGCACCAGAACAACCGAGAGAAGATGCGTGTATTACTAAAGAAGGAATTGACCTGAGAAATCTTACTCCTTTTCCACAAATAACCTACTTGAGCGGAGCCTGGAAAACCCAGCTCACAGGTTTGCTACCAGGGTGTTTTGCATAAGCAGAGGTCACAGACCTGTAGCCCGCAGTCTAGGCCAAGCCCACAGACATGCTTTGCTTGGCCCACAACATACTTTAAAAATCAAGACATTTCACGGCCCTACCTCTCTGGGCAGATGGCACCACCAAACACCGAGCTGGGTGGGGGCTCCCTGGGATGCAGGCCAGGCCTGCATGGACCCTCTGCCTGGCTCCTGATGGAAAAGCTCTCAGCTGCAACACTTAAGGGTGTGCTTAATGCAAAGGCCTGTAGTTCTGGGAACCTCAACAAGCTGGCTCTTTCCTCAGCAAGGGTGTGTCACGCACTCCAGAACCGTGACTGCTTTCGCCAAAATTCGGAAAAGGGCCTGGCTCGGACTTGCCAGCTTCGGGGCGCGGTGACTCGCTGTCACCGCAAATGCTGGGGCCGCAAGAGAAGGACCAGGTGCCCACCCGCCCGCCGACCTCCGC
>NW_022900946.1:21340772-21384630 GCF_012274545.1 Fukomys damarensis | reverse complement strand
TCGGCAGCCACAGCCAATCACCGCCCCCAATCAACCAGTGCCCGCCCAACACCGCCCCCCGTGAGTCAGTGCCCGCCCATTATTACCTCCAGCCAAATAGCGCTCCAAAGCTTGTCTCTCCCCGCCCAGCGCCACTCCCAGCCAATCGTCGCGTTCCAGTCCAACGAAATCACTCCTCCTCGGGTGAACTGCGGGTCAGGGACCAAGACCAAGGCAAAATGGAAGGAGAGGTGTTTCGGAACCTCAGTATCCCCCCCAGGCCGGGGCTGGCGTTACGAAGCAGCTAGCATACAGCAGTACCCAGGAGCCCCTAAAGGTAGGGCGGGCAGTCGCTGACGAGACAGCGTTCCGAGGCAGTTTGTCCCCTCTGGGCTGCTGTAGGCGAGGGAGGAGGTGACCACGTGATCCAGGACTGCGCCATGGCTGGCTCTCGGCAGCTGTCCCGCTTCTGGGAATGGGGGAAGAATATCGTCTGCGTGGGGAGAAACTATGCGGACCACGTCCGGGAGATGGGCAGCACCGTACTCCGCGAGCCCGTTATCTTCCTGAAGCCATCCACCGCGTACGCGCCCGAAGGCACGCCGGTGCTTCTGCCCTCCTACTGCCGTGTCCTGCACCACGAGCTGGAGCTGGGCGTGCTTATGGGTCGGCGCGCCCGCGCAGTTCCCGAGGCTGCCGCCATGGACTATGTGGCTGGGTACGCCCTATGTCTGGACATGACCGCCAGGGACGTGCAGGATGAGTGCAAGAAAAAAGGACTGCCCTGGACCCTGGCCAAAAGCTTCACGTCGTCCTGCCCGGTCAGCGCCTTCGTACCCAAAGAGAAGATCCCTGACCCTCACGCCCTGAGACTGTGGCTCAAGGTCAATGGCGAACTCAGGCAGGAGGGCGAGACATCCTCTATGATCTTTTCCATCCCCTACATCATCAGCTATGTTTCTAAAATAATAACCTTGGAAGAAGGAGACCTTATCTTGACAGGGACACCAAAGGGAGTTGGGCCAGTTAAAGAAAACGATGATCTGGAGGCTGGCATAGACGGGGTGGTCAGTATGAAGTTTAAGGTGGAAAAGTCAGAATATTAAGTCAGTACAAAATGCCCTAATTTCAGTATCAAGAGAGAAAGGAGCACGACAGAAGCATGCAGAGGTTATTAAATTTGACAATCTTTCAGTAGAAACTACTTGTACAAAATGATTTGATTGAATCGTTAGTCTTAAATCGCAGAAAATAGACCTTTCAGGAAAAACATGATCTGGAAGAGCTGGGACAGAAATGGGAACAACCAAACCAAAGGATTTGTGATGCATTCTAGGAAGAGAATATATGGAACCAAACCTTCATTAAGTCTTAAGTTTTCTTCCCTAAAACTGAACTGAATAAGACTTTTCAGTGAGTTATTCTGGGATGAGTGGTTGAAGACAAATCTGCAAATGAAGCTAAAAGTTATGGTCCGTGTCAGTGTTTTCCAGATTTCCTTGGACTTGATAAGTCATCTAGAGATATTTATAAAAATGAGTTCCATATTACTGGCCCATCCTAGACCCACTGAATTAATGGGATTAATTTCAGGAAAATATGGAAAACCACTACATAATCAGTTAAAGTTTTATTTGTTAAATGAACAGTTGCTTAAGACCTCTCCTGGTTACTGTATATTGAATTTGGGTGATTTTGAATATATTATTTTCCAAATAAATAGCTTCCTTTTGTGTGTCTTAAAAGTATATAGTACTTTCTTTTCCCAGTAGATGCCAGGGATACTTTCTTCTTGTGGGGTGTCAGACCTTGGTCTTTGACCTTTGGACTCCTGGGCTTTGTGCGTTAAAGAATGGCACCACCTTCACCTCCACCTCCCAAATGGAAAAGGTGGTTCCAGGAAGTTGAATGGCCTGCTTTTGCTCTTGCTTGCACCCTCCTTTTGAAACGAAGGCAGTAAGCCCAGCATAGCTATCAGAGAGGCCAGTTGAGTCCTCTAGGCTTAGACAAAATCTACCTGCAGTCAAATATATACAGAAGACATCTGGTCCTTTGCAGAAAGCCTAGGACATCTACCTTACTAGTAATCTATCACACACTCACTCTGCTAGGCATTGTGCCAAGTATAGTTTATTGTGTTTCCACATATTATGTGACCTTCAACAAAGCTGAGGTTGATATTGCTATCTCCCTTACATAGATAGAGTCAAAGGCTAGGAAGTCTGCCTAAGGTTCTGAGTCTAGATGTAGCCAAGCTGTCCCAAACCTAGATAGAACCTGAAGTCTTGGCCACAACGCAGGTTGCATCTTGTAAATAGACTTGCAAGAAGATTTAAATGTTTAGGTGTCATATAATCTCATGTTTTAAGTTTTTATTATAAGGAAATTCCATAATTTGTGTATTTTAATTTTTTTTTTAAAGATAGGGTCTCTCTATGTAGTTTAGGCTGGCCTTGAACTTGTGACAATCCTCCTGCCCCAGCCTCCTAAGCTCTGGGGTCACAGGCATGCATCACCACATTCAGCCTTTTAATGATTTTTTTTTTTTTGCAAGACATTTATTACAGATGAGTCAGGAAATACAGATAAGCAAAAAGGACAAAAACCTAAAATTTCATTTGCTCAGTCAGAGTCAAACATTTTTATATTCCAAATCTGTGGATGTATTTTTTTTAGATTTTGCTCACATCATACAATTTTCTAACTTGCTTTTTGCACCGTACATGATGACTATCCTTTTCATATCTGCCATGTCTGCAGTATTGTTTTCATTGATTATGTAATATCCTGAGGTCAGTCCAGCTTTGGACATTGGGATTGTCTGATTATTTCCTGGTAGAATCAGCACATTTGTTAATTCCTTTGGCTAGTTTCCCATAAGTGGAAGAGTTGGATCACATTGAAAATACACTGTTAATCTAGCTAGTCATGTACAAAGTTCAGCTGAGATATGTCCAAGCTGATAGAGCATTTAATTAGGCAAGCTGAAGTTATAAGGTAAAAGCAGTGCTCACCCGTAGCCCCAGGAGAAGGCATATGCCAGCGCCCAGAGTGTACAGTGCCCCAGAAGTCGGTGTCCACCAGATGGTAGAGCAAGCTTTGTCAGAAACATTTGATACCAGCATTGGAAGTGTAGCACACAAAGTCCTTGGATACAAAATAAAAAAACAAGCCAATTCCCACAATTCCTGAGGTTGCTAAAGTAATCCTGGTGCCCAGAGATACATTTTTCTCTAGTTTACTTTGAATAAATTTAAATCTATGAAAAAGTTGAAAGATTAATACAATGACTAGATTCAACAATTGCCATTTGCTAATCATACTTAACTCCATACTATATTATTGGCTAGTGGGGTTTTATGTGAGTGTGTTTGTTGGGCATTTATTTTACAATGAGCAGCTGGGCTTAGTGGCATATGTCTGTGATTCCAGCATTCTAGGAGGCTAGGCAGAAGGATCACAAGTTCAGGCCCAGCACAGGCAATTTAGGCCCTGTCTCAAAATGAAAGATTCAAAAAACAAAACAAAACAAAAAGGCATAGTGGTGCATACATGTAATTCCAGCACTTAGGAGGCAGAGGCGAAAGGATTGTCCCAAATTGGAGGCCAGCCTGGGCTCCATAAGGAGTTCAAGGCCAACCTAAACTACATAACAAGACCCTATCTCAAACAAAACAAAACAAACAGATGGGGCTGTAGCTCAGTGTGAAGGCCTTGGGTTCAATCCTCAATACCGCATACATACATACATACATACATACATACATACATACATACATAAAACAAACATTATACACCTCAGTGTATTATGAAATTTCAGGTCAGTTAATATGGGTGTACTTATATCATTTTTCAGTGGCTATATCTTGGATCATATACCCCAGAAGCAGAGCCAAAGATGGAGACTTTTGTTGAAGGGGTACTCGCAGAAGGAGGAAGCAAAAAAGGCAAGGAGCTAGGAAAAAAGAGGAATGACACTTGGCCTCCTGGTGATCTCACAGAGAGCACTAGAAAAGTACTCCCACATCGTCCTTCCCATGGCCCACACAAGCAACACTTGTTACCCTCAGAGAAGCTGGGAGATCCATGTGAACCTACAAGGCGGGTCTGTGTGGAGCCCAACAATCCCTGCAGGGTGCATATTGTCCAAAGCTTCACTCTTAGTAACAAGGAGGCAAAAACCAGACAACATAACATGACTAGGTACTTATTCATTTCCTTAGGAAGTCAGGGAAGAGAAACTGATCAACTGCTTTGTCCTTTACATTTTTGATACCAGATTATTGAGGAAAAAAGAATATACAGGGCCAGGGATTTAGCTCAGTGGTTCTGGCTCCTGCCTTGCAAGCACAAGGGCCTGAGTTCAATCCCCGGTAGCCAAAAAAAAAAAAGAATATACATTACCAAATTCACTTAAATGTGTCGAGAGTGCTCCTCCAACTCCATCAGCCTAGCCATAGGCTGAATACCATGGCTAGGGCCATTTTAATTTGCACCTCCTTAACAAGCCAGGTCCACCTCAGCTATTTTTTATCAAGACTATGTATGCTAAGCCTTCATATATCTTAAAAGAAAAAAAGAAAAGTAATTATGATACATTAGAAAAAATTCAAACTATAGAAATTCTGACAAAAATTACCAAGTATGAAAGTCAGCCAAAATGCTACAATAATTGATGTTTATAGAAGGAAAAAAATGGAAACAGTTTTATTAAATAAGGAGGGAGGGCCGGGGATTTGGCTCAATGGTTCTGCCGCCTGCCTGGCAAGATCAAGGACCCAAATTCAATCCCCCGTACCAAAAAAAAAAAAGGAGGGAAAAAGCCGGGCGTAGTGGTGCACGCCTGTAATCCCAGCACTCAGGAGGCTGAGACAGGAGGATCACTGTGAGTTCGAGACCAGCCTAGGCTATATAGTGAGTTCCAGGTCAGTCTCAACTACATAGTGAGACCCTGTCTCAGAAAACAAAACAAAACAAAACAAAAAGGAGGGAAAGGCCAGGGAATTGTCTCAGTGGTTCTGCCTCCTGCTTCCCATGTGCAAGGGCCCAAGTTCAGAAAAAAAAAAAGGAGGGAAAGAGTGGTTGAAGGGTGGGTAGAGGATGAGGAAAAAATATATATAGATACAGATTACCTATGATGAATGTGATCATTATGAATTTCAAAAGAGTACCAATAAAATTAATTTTTAAAAAAACTAATGTTTGGACCAGGGATTTAGCTCTGGTTTTGCTGCCTGCCTCAAAAGTGCAATGTCCCAAATTCAACCCCCGTCACCAAAAGAAAAAAAAAAAATGATGTTTGTTGATAATGGACTAAGTATATTAACTAAGTCTAACTAAGCTCTTTATATAAATTAACCTGGGTTTTAACAATTGTCATGAGACTTTGATCTTGTTATAAACTCCAAATGGAGACACTCAGGGCTGAAAGCCAGCCTGGATAGTGCAGATAGGTTTGAACCTGTAGCTATAAAACCCACCCGCTCAGCAACCTCCAGTTCTAACTTTAGCTGAGTCTTCATATCCCATCTGTGAAATGAGGGAAAAAATAGTACTTGTAAAATCAAATATCAAAGTGCCTTTTGTTTTGTTTTTTTATTTTTTTGAGACAGGGTCTCACTATGTAGTTGAGACTGCCCTGGAACTCACTATGTAGCCCAGGCTGGTCTCAAACACACAATGATCCTCCTGCCTCAGCCTCCTGAGTGCTGGGATTACAGGCGTGAGCCACCATGCCCAGCTCAAAGTGCTTTTTATAATGGCACATAAAAAAGCACTAACCAATTTTAGCTATTATTATAGCAATTTAACATCTAAAAATGTATCCCAAGGAAATAATTAAGAATATGGACAAATGTTAACTGCTGTTTAAAATTAGCAAAAAAGGGAAAGCATCTTACTTCTCCAGTGATATTGGATAGATTATATTCACTACTCTATACTCATATTGAAATGCTATGCAGCCATTAATTATATAAAATATTTAATGGTGTGGGAAAATGCTATAAATTAAGTGTAAAAGAAGGTTATAATGTAACCTATTTGTATTTATTTATTTATTTTTTTTTTTAAATTTAGGGGGGGTACCAGGGATCAAACTTGGGACCTTGTGCTTGCAAGACATGCACCGGCACCACTGAGCTAAATCTCCTGCCCTACCTATTTGTAAATGATATTTATAATTATGATAATATAATGAGTTATATGTGTCAACATAGATGGGTGGATAGATGGGGGCTAGAAAGTCAGGAAAGACATACAAAAGTATAAAATGCTTGTATAGACATGTTACCCAGGCTGGCTTCAAATTCCTGGGCTTGGGCCAGGGATGTAGCTCCTGAGTTCGATCCCTGGTACCAAAAAAAAAATAATAATAATAATAATCCTGGGCTCCGGCAACCCTTCTGCCTTAACCTCCTGAGTAGCTGGGACTACAGGTGTTTGCCACTGTACCCCAGCTCAGAGCATTATTCATATTAGCCAAAAGCCTGGAAAAAAACCCGAATGTCACAGGAAATAAATAAACAAAACGTGCTCCACATTTAAAGCATAGATACCTACAAGATGGACGAATCTCAAAAACATTATGTTAATGAGAGAAGCCAGTTACAAAAGGACAAATGTTGTCCTTAGAAACCTATATAATTCAATTCATAGAGATATAAAAGTATATTAGAATGTACCTGAGGCTGAGAGGAGAGAATAGGGAATTATTGTGTAATGGGTGTATTGTGCCCAAGTCGCGAAGTCCCCAAAGACCACCAAGGAGTCAGGTCCGATGCAATTGCAAGAGGAGTTTATTGCAAGCTCGAGTCTGGACTCTCAGGTGTCACCGTCACAGCGGCTTCAGACCAAGAGCCCAGATCCAACTTTGAACCAAGTTTATATAGGATTTTTCTGTTACTATTTTTAGTTTTCCCTTACCATCAAGGGGCATCGGGAGGGCACAGTGGAACATGATCTAATGCTTACATTTGCAAATTTATTATGGGGTGCTGGGAGGGTACATATTGGAAAGTTACCTAAGGCCTTTAGAGAATTAATTCCTCTTTTCATTAGACAATTAATTCCTCTTTTCTGACTTTTGCTAACTAAGACATATGACTATCTATGTCCACTATAATTAATTCCTATATCAACTATAACTAATTCCTATATTGATTAGATCACCCCAAAAGAAGCTTTTATATCAACTATACTTAATTCCTATATTAATTGAATTACATAAAAAGAAGCTTATCTTAAAAAGAGAAACAGAAGCAGGGTGGAGATGCCCTAAAAGAGGAACTGCAATTGTCAAAGCACAGAGAAACTGCCACATAGAATGAAATTTTTTCAGAAAGGAACTTTTGCATTTACTCTATTCTGGGTAAGGGGCATGGAGCCCACCGTGACCTGGAAACTTGGTCCTCACAGGTGCAGTTTCAGTATGGAATGAAGTAAAAAGTCTGGAAGTAGATAGTAATGATGGATGTAAGTAATGTCATTGATTTAGATGCTTAAAATAGTTAAAATGTATATTTTACAATAAATGTATTATCTATCAGTTTTAAATGTGGGATGAGATATGGGTTTTCCTCTTTTGTAATCTATTATTTTCTCATTTTGCCATAACTAAAGTAAAACTTTATAATAAAATATTTAGATACAAACAGAAATGATCCCTCAAAATAATAGATGGAAAATGTAGAATCTGTATTGTGTTTTTGCTGTGTGCAGAGTATTGAAACAATAAATTTATCAAAGTAGAATTTGGAAAGGAAACTCCATGGTCAGGAAACCTAGTAGAAGATTAGAAAAAATCAGATAGTCACTCAATTTTTTATAAAAAGTAATATGAGAGGGCCAGGGATTTAGCTCAGTGGCACCATGCCTGGCTTGCAAGAGCAAGGTCCTGAGTTCAATCCCTAGTACCACACACACACACACACACACAAAGTAATATGAAACATATAATTCAAAAGAGGTTAGCCAGGTGTGGTGGTGCATGCCTGTAATCTCGGCACTTGGAAGG
Organism: Fukomys damarensis; assembly: GCF_012274545.1. Classification (NCBI taxonomy): domain Eukaryota; kingdom Metazoa; phylum Chordata; class Mammalia; order Rodentia; family Bathyergidae; genus Fukomys; species Fukomys damarensis. The sequence continues at coordinate 21,376,637 of NW_022900946.1, read as the reverse complement.
CTGAGGTATGAGGTATAAGGATTGCTGTGAGGTCAAGGCCAGCCTGGGATACATAGCAAGACCCTGTCTCAAAAAAAAAAAAGGAGGCTGATAGGAAAGAAGCTCCTAGGGAGTAGAGTGGAAATGGTGTACTTTGTACTGATGTGGGGATCCTTATTACTTTTTGAGGCTTGCATTCTGGCTAATTTACAACTGAAGTTTAGATGACTGCTTCATTTTATAAAATGTGTAAGTTAAGCTTTTTGAAATACCTTTGATTCAGTGGCATGACACCTACCCCTATAGATTGATAACTCACCAGATGAAATAAGCAATCAGGCTGTCCCCCAAATGATAGGGACAAGAGGCTTTCATAGTTCACTGCAAGTGAGAGAAGGACACTATGGCAGTGAGATGGTAATTTAGAGCCCTCTGCTGATCCCACTGAGACTCAGTCTATCGTAAGAGCACCTCTATTTTTCAGTAGAGCCAGCAGTGAGACAGCCAGAGCAGCTAGGGCCTGTGGGATTAGGAGCCCACACTGGTGCATTCAGGCCTGCAGCTGGAGGTCAGGGCACCAGGCCTTGGTACAGAAGCCCCTGACACCACCTGGGCAGTATCGTTCCCCATCTCCTGAGCTCTGTAAGCGGGTTCCTGTTTTTTGGGGGAGGTACCACGTCTACCCTTGCTCAACCCACAGTGGGTATAATTCTCACCGCACACTTTCACTTCTCTGCCTGACCCTTCCACCACCACTCTTTGTCCTTCCATACCTGTCCCCTCTCCCATGTCACCTCCCCAAAGGAGAACAGATGAAAGCACTTTTTCAGGCCCATTTTGCAAAACTAGGTCAATTCCTCTGCTACCTCTCTTACCTTAATTTGAACACTATAGGGGTTAACCAACATCCTCCAAAACTGTACAACAAAAGCCAGAGAAAATATTAAAGACAAGTTTATCTCTCGATACCAACTTTATAAGACTTTCATATACTCACCTTTTCTCCTTTTTTCAGTCCTATACTGGATGATATGTCACCTCATGAAATGGTAGCCCAACCCAGGTGCATGGAACCTTCCAGATTCACACTTGTGTGGAGCAAGCAGTGTGTTCTGGGCTGCTGCAGCAGACTGAGACAAAAGTGGCTGTCATCCTAACATCCTGAGTAGGCACCCTTCAGAGTTCCTGGGACTTGGGCACTACCCACATAGCTTTTGAAGCTGGTCTCCTCCTGGCTGATTCAGCCTTATAAATGCAAACTCTGAGTCAGTAAGCTTTCACAGGCACCACTGGCTCCAATGTGTATCACAGAGGTAAAGGATTTAAACAGCTTGGTGGAGGAGTTCAAAGCAGTTGCCCAATCTTGCCCACGACTGCTATTCCCACCAGCTGTGGGAGTCCCTCACTGTGTTCTGTGAAGTGACAAGCTACTGCCACACTCCAGGAAAGATGTCTTGAGAGATCTTTTTCCAGAGAACCAAGCCAAAGGAAGGCAGCCTAAGAAATCATTCACATTTGTAGAGATTAAACCTGTTTATTAATCCACATAAGTATTTTTCAGTTTAGGAGGAAACAGGGCAAAACCAGCAGAAATGACCCTCCAAGGAGTGAGCTCACACCAGTGTTCAGACTGGCCCCAGGAGGAATCAACTCCAGGAGGATACAGTGATAATTTATAGAACATTTTACCACACTTAAAATAAGATTTAATATTTTTTAAAAAACACAATTTAATCCATAATTCTCAAACTAGCACTCCATTTGAAAGAAGTTAAAACTAACATACTTTTCCAGAGTTAGAATGATACTCAATTTTAAACATGTCCTTGTCCAGATAAATTCCTACTTGCCTCAGTAGGATCTGCAAGATTACAGGAGAGTATGCTAATTCTCAGTCCACCCCTTGTTCTGGGTGATGAAACAAACTAGAGAAAAAAGAAAGTCAGAGGGTTAGCTTTAAATATTGACTTATGTGTAAAATTAAAAACTAATGATGACTTCAAATTGAAAATTACAATGAAAGCTTTGTTTACAATGTTAACATGAATGTCAGAATTTTTTTTAGTTTTGGGTACCAAGGAGAGAACTTGGGTCCTTGCACTTGTGAGGCAGGCAGTGGAACCACTGAGCTAAATTCCTGGTCTATTAACATTAATGTCAATTAGAGTCACCAGATGATGGGAAGAGTTCTAGTCCAGGCAGAGTGTGGTTTCTGCAGTGATATTTTTAAAGACTCCAGGTCATTTTCATTACATTTCTCTCAGGTCTGAAGACTGGGATTACAAATCATACATACAGAAAAAGGGCTTTATGTGTATTCAAAGTGTCAGTTGTGACAGGCATTAATCTGCTGCACTGAAACACTATGAGGCCACAAGGAAATAAGCAATTGATTAATAAAAATATCTTATTTTAACCATTTAGCAAGTACTTTCACCAATCTATTTTTAAATTTAGAGTGGAAGGATAGAAGGATTTATCAACCACTTTAATTTCAAAGACTAAGAAAGAAAAAATGTTCTGATAACAAGAAAATCTGTAAAAGATTGTAAATGGGCTACAAAGATCACTGAGCATCCTTTTGGTGGAGGCCTTATGCTCTAGTATGGGCAGAGCACCTTTGGAACTGCCCATTAGGGCTTTGCCTGTCACTGGATTGGCTGAGCTGTTTCACTGCTGCAGGTCCTGGGAGCTGGTAGTGACAGCACGTGGCCCTGTTCATGGAGACCAAAGGGAGCCTTGTATGGGAGATGATGATTGATTCTGCCTGTGGAAGAGAGTCTGTATGTACAAATCCAATTTCTACCTGCCCGCCAATGTGTTCTTCTGATTTTACTTTGAATTAAAAAAGTTTTTTTTACTGCTTTCTTTATTAATGAGTTAAATCTTTAATATGTGTTCATTATTTTTGCAATAAGAACCATGGCTTTACCATTTTTGGAAATTATTCTTTAGCACCAATATTGGACAAAAGGATTTCAAATAATAACGCTATATGTTTTTGACCTTTTTAAAATGATGTCTTGCTATGTAATTCAGGCTGGCCTTGAACTTACTATGTAACCTACACTGGCCTCAAACTTGCAGCAATCCTCCTGCCTCAGCATCCCAAGTGCCGGGACTATAGGCATGCACCACTACACCTGGCTATATGTTTTAAAATATTAAAACGGGGGCTGAGGATTTAGCTCAGTGGTGTTGCTGACTAACTACCTCGCAAGCACAAGGTTCTGAGTTCAATCTCCAGTACTAAAAATAAATAAATAAATAGATAGATAAAACAAATACCAATTTAAAAAACTCTTCCAGTGGAACTAATCTGTGGTTCTTGTTTTTGTTTGTGGGTTTGTTTTGTTTTGTTTTTGCTACCAGGGATCAAACTTAGGACCTCATGCTTGTAAGGCAGGCAGCAGAAACACTGAGCTAAATCCTGGGCCCCTATGTTTTGTTTTTTTTGAGACAGGGTCTTTTCATGTAGTCTAGGCTAGCCTTAAACTCATTGTGTAGCCCCGACAGGCCTCAAATTTATGAACCTCATAAATCTGGAGGCTCCTGCCTTAGCCTCCAGAATGCTGAGATCACAAGTATGTGCCACCACACTCAGCTGTACCAGAACCATTTTATAAGTAGCAGTCATTTTTAATTAAAATATGAGGAATATGTAGTGTTCAATTTACATAAGAATATTTTATTTTCATCATTAACTAACCAATGTAATTTCTTTTCGAGGGTGAGGTTTTTTTGGGTTTTTTGTTTGTTTTTGTTTTTTGCAGTTCCAGGGATTGAACTCAGGACCTTAGGTTTATGAGGCAGGTGCAGTACCACTGAGCTAAATCCCTGGTCCAGGGGGTCAGAGGTTTTTGAGACAAGGTCTCACTGTGTAGTCGAGGCTGGCCTTGACTTCATTATATAACACAAGGTTGGCCACAAACTCACAGTGATCCTCTTGGCTCAGCCTCCCAAGTGCTGGTATTATAGGCATGCACCACCACACCCGACACCAGTGTAATTTCTTATTTTTTAAATTACATATTTTGAATCTGAGAAGTAACTCTTGGATTTGGGGGCCAAACCTCACCCTCTGAGCAAAGGAATTAGCAAACTTTCTCATACTGGGAATCAAACTCACAACCTTGCACTAGCCTAATTTTATGAAACTGCCCTTGGGCTGTGTATAAGTCAGCTTTGTGTTACTACAATGACATACTTGAAGCAACTAAGTAAAATAAATTATTTATTTCCAAAAAATCAAATTATTTCCAAAATCAAATTTTGTTCTGATTATAACCATTGAAATTGTATTTAATTCTCATGATCTTTATCACATTTTGTGATATAGTATATATCATGTGATATATACATAATTATGTGTTCAATATCTTTCTTAAATACATTTTTTTTTTGGTACTGGGGATTAAACTCAGGACCTTGTGCTTGTGAGGCAGGTGCAGTGCCACTGACCTAAATCTCTGGCTGTTAAATACAATTTAAATGTCTTTTCAGGGAATGGGGATATAGTTCAGGAGTAGAGCACTTGCTTAGCATGGAGAAGGTCCTGGATTTCAGTCCCCAGAATATCTATATCTATGTATCTATCTATATCTAATCCTTAAAACATTTTTGGAGAGCTGGGTGTGGTGCCACGTGCCTGTAATCCCAGAATTTGGGAGGCTGAGGCAGGAGGATCACTGTGAGTTCGAGACCAGCCTGGGCTGCATAGTGAGTTCCAGGTCAGTCTCAACTACATAATGAGACTCTGTCTCAAAAAAACATTTTTGGAAAGATATAATGTCCCTTTATTTGAGGGCAATTTGTTGTTACATTTGAGTGAAGTTTAGAAAGCTGTAAGTTTCCATTTAAAGTGATCAAATTTATTTGATTAAAATCAAGTACCTGAGTGTGTCTTAATTGGGAAACAGGAAGTATTTTGTGGGTCCACATAAATGTGGAAAATATATAATGTATGACTGTAGCTTTTCTTCCTGTTGCTTACTAAGAAGAGGCCTCAGACCTAGGCCCTAGAAATATTATTGGTGTCACTGGCCATGTCTGCAACTGACTCAGAGAAGCTTGAATCTACAAGAAAAGGAACCACTGGAAAATGGTAAAATCTTCTTATGAGGATAGAGTAGACATAGCACTCTCAAAGACTGCTTTATAGTCTTTGTGGGATCAAAAGAAAGTTTTTTTTTGGTACCAGGGACTGAACTTAGGTCCTTGTGCTTGTGAGGCAGGAGCCAGAACTACTGAGCTAAATCCCTGGCCCCCTCCTCCACTTTCTACACCTTCCACACTATGATTCTATGACCCTCTAACACTGAAATATTGCCAGTGCCTCAGAAGTCAGCTCTGTCCCTTCAGAATTGTGTGATAATAAAATGTTACAGTCTTAGAGTTTACTAATCTGTCAGGGTCACTCAGGTTAAGTGGTGGAAATGGAATTTAGAACAAGTGTGTCTCACCCCAAAACCTAAGCAGTCAACTGTGCCATTTTACACCTGCAAAGAGCAGTCCTGTGTGAGTACGTAGTGCTAAGGATTATCCCATTTTCACATTAAGGTCTGTTGCCTGGTCTTAGAGTTAACATTAAAGGGTTCTTGGTTTGCCTATTTTTTGGTGTCATTTGTGAGTCCTTTTATACTATATGATAAAATCCAGGCCGGGGATTTAGCTCAGCAGTTCGGTGGCCTGCCTTGCAAGCACAAGGACCTGAGTTCAATCCCCGGTAAAAAAAAAAATCCAATTATTTCCACTGTTTCTAGAATAACTAACTCCATCTGCACATCTGAAAATTGGGCATATTTAAAAATAATAGGGGAAAAAATAAGAACCAAGACAGATTATGTAAAGGTGCAAATTTCCAATGATGAATGTCATTACATTTGTACCTTAAATATACCAATAAAATTAATTAATTAAAAAAATATACTTTGGCTGGGGGTATAGCTCAGTGGTAGAGTGCTTGCTTAGTATGTGCAAGAACCAGGATTCAGTCCTCAGTACCAGAAAAAAAAAAAAAAAAGTCTCTTAATTAGCCAAGCGTGGTGGCACATAGCTGTAATCCTAGCATTCTGGGAAACTAAGGCAAAAGAATCTTGAGTTTGAGCCCAGCGTGGACAACTTACTGTCTTAACAAGACCCTGTCTCAAAATAAAGACTAGAGCTATAGCTCAGACAAAAGGCCCTAAATTTAATCTCAACACTACAAAAAAAGTCTCTAATTTAGTGGATTGTGTTGTGGATCCTTCTTGGTTGAATATCTCTGGTTGCAGACATACAGGCTAAATATATAGAATAACAGAATACTATAAAATACACTAACTTTTAAATAAATTTTGCTTCTTTCCAAAAGAAATCGCCACTTCAATGCTGTTTTCTGTTTATCCGTCATTGCAAGAAACTCATCTACCTAGTTAAAAAAAAAAATCAAACACATATTTTGAAATACACATAGATAATTCATTTTGACAACATTGTGAAACAGACTTGCTCACTAGAAACTGAATTTTATTCATATTAATTGTAGCTCAATTTTTTTAGCTAGAGGAGATAAGGCAAGAAAGGCTCTAAACAGAACATCTATAGGCAGTTAGGGATTCAGCAAGGGAAACTCCTACAATAAAGTGGAAGCAGAATTTGAAGCAAATGTTTGATGGCAAATTTCATGAGCTAGCTTTAACATTAAAATAAAAATAAAAACAAAAACAAAACACCCTGCCTAGGGCCGGGAATTTAGCTCAGTGGTACCGCTGCCTGCCTCTCAAGCAGAAGGTCCTGAGTTCAATCCTCAGTTCCAAAAAATAAAATAATATAAATAAATAAATGAATAAAATCCTGCCTATTGGTAGGGTGTGGTACACAGCATTCTGAGAAGCTGAGGCAGGAGGATCACAAGTGGGAGCCCAGTCTGGTCAAATTAGCAACTTAATGAGAAGTCTCAAAATAAAAATAAATAAAACAGACTGGGGATAGCTCTCAATATGAAGGCACTGGGTTCAATCCATAGTATCACAATTAATTAATTAATTAATTAATAAGTAAAAAGGGCTGGGGATGTAGCTTTGTGGGAAGGAACTGGATTCAATCCCTAGTACTGGAGAGAGAAAAAAAAAGCACCAAACCAAACCAAACCAAAACCCCTACCGGCCTGTTACGTAAATCTGCTAATCCAGCCTTCAAGGATCAGCTGTTGTTCTAAAGTTGCAGACCAGGGAGAAAACAGGTAGCTGACCTTATACAGCTGGGCAGAAGAAACAGCACTAAGCCCTCCTTCTGGAACAACCACAGCATGTTGTTTTACCTATTTTTTACTTGACTGTATAAAAGTCATGTTTATTATGTTTATTTCTCCACTTTGCTAAAGGCCTCAGTCATTACTCATAATAATATTAGGTGAGGCTTTAATAAACAATATGTAACAATGTGTTCATTAAAGCAGTGTGTGTTTATTTTTTTCTGAGACAAGGTCTTACAACAAGGTTGAGGCAACTTTGAACTCACTATGTATCCTAGGCTGGCCTCTAACTCATGGTGATCCTCTTGCCTTCAGCCTCCTGAATGCTGGGATTATAGGCATGTGCCACCATGCCAGGCTTCAGATCTCTTTATTAATGAATTAATTTCTATCAAATGTTTACCAAAAGCTAGGCATATAATCCTAGTACTTGGGAGGCTTGGAATTTGCAAAGATCTCTTAAACTCAGGAATTTGAGATCAGCCTTGGCAGCACAGCAAGAGCCCATCTCAAAACAAAACAAAATTAAAAATCACCAAAATAATCTATGTTTTGAAGAGAATAGTTAATCTTAGAAATATTTCTAAATATCTCATTTTATTCTATTTACCGTGCAGCCCAAAGTCTCTTCAGCAACATTTCCTGTGAGACTACAGGAATGGAGGGTTCCTGTGTGGTCAGTAATATCAACCAGTATATGAAAGCTGAGAAAAACAGATTTAAATCCTGAAGAATCTTTGTTGCAAGTTGTACAAGTGTTGGATACTTCATTTACAATATAACCACAGCTGGAGCTAAGAAGAAACAAAGATGATGATAAAGTGCTATAATCCTACACCATAAATTTTATCTCTAGCAGAACTATCTCTAAAATGTCAAAATCAGCCTGTGAAGGCTCACTGAGTGCTCAGTGATAAACAGACACAAGAACAATTCAAAGGAAGAAGGGGAGGGGAATACGAAGTAAAAAGATGTGTTATGTACATGTACCAACTCCCCATAATTATCCACTGCAAACATGTACTAGTAAATTTTTTAATTAAAAAAAATAGAAGCAACTTCAATAAGAAAAAATAAAAGCAAAAATTAAACACACTTTCTATATAGTCAGCCTCACTTCCAGCACTTGTGATTCATCTGGCTCTGGACACAATGTCCTCCATGCCTTTCCCCTCTGAATTCCTGCCCAGCCCCTGGGGTCCACATCTCACTTCCCAGCGGGGGCTTTCCTTTCCTGCCCTAGCCCATGCCCATGTCCTTGTCAGAACAGCTGCAGTGCTTGTGCTTTACCACTGACACTGCAGGCCACACCTGTTTCTTGCTGCTGCTGCAGGTGTGTCCCTCCCATCTGGTCGGGATCATCTTCATCCCAAGACCTGTACAGTGCACCCTCCAGTTAAGGCCAGCCTGACAGATGAACAACTTGTGTTATGACCAGAATTTTAGTTTTATCTTGTGACCAAAGTCTTGAGTTAAGACCCAAATGCTGGCCACTTGTGCTTCCAGATGGTCTCAGATACAGATTTAACCCTTAAAGAGTTCCTGGAAGGAACACTGCGACATCCTTTACTGTGTGAGGTTGAGAAATCCTGGGACAATGTCTCTCTAAAGACACTGAAATCTGCCTGTATACATACAGGAGAGAGACTTTGAAGGCTATGTAGAGGAGCCCGAGCCTTCAATTGACCAAACTGAGTTACAACTGGCCCTCGGAAACAAATTGAGTTCATAAGTCAAGGGTCCACTGTACTTGGGTTTCCATACATTTACAGGAAAGCCCATAGGGCTGGTCAAATTCATCCTAAATGCTGTTAGTGATAAAGCCTGGACAGGGACACAGCCAGTTTGAATGAGTCCACTTGCCATCTCAGAGAATGTAGCCTTCATTTTACTTAGGTCATAGAGAACATGTTCAGCAGGTTATAGAGGACACATCAGCCCACTATATCTCCCACCGACTCCCTCAAAAATCTGCCCAAAAACCCACTATTTAAAAAGTCTCTTGGGCCAGGGATTTAGCTCAGTGGTTCTGCTACCTGCCTGGAAAGCGCAAGGACCCGAGTTTGATCCCCAGTACCTAAAACACATCTTATCTCATAAGAGACACCTCTGTTCTGCTTGTAGAGAGGTCCCTCTCAGGTTTAGCAATAAACTTGCTTGGACTGTTATATTTGTATTCTTTTTCCTCTTTTCAGCTCAGTTAGCATTGCTAGTGATATGTTATCCTCACTTTAGTAACAATTTTTTTTCTTTTTTGTGTAACAGGGTCTTGCTATGTAGTTCAGGCTGGCCTTCTGCTAACTATGTAGCCCAGGCTAAAAATAATTTGTCTTCTTACCATTTATTTCGAACTACTTTCACAGTTTCATCATCAATGTTCAAGGTGGAAATATAAGCATAGAGAATGCCATAGAAAGGTTCAGCTTTTCCTTTATTCTTCAAAGCTTTTATCTTTAACTGCTCAATTGTGTAGACATCAACTATTGTTTTTACTAAAAATAAAAAGAAGTATTACAGTGTCCTATGTATTCTAAGTATAAAAGGATTATATCCAAATAGAAAAGTTTTAAAGCTCAAATGAGAACATGTAAATAGCTTAAGCAACAGAAATATATTATATTTTTCTATATTAAAACTGATTATAGAGCCAGGGATTTATCTCAGTGGTGCCATCACCTGCCTCTCAAGTCCAAGGACCCGAGTTCAATACCTAGTACGAAAAAAAAAAAAAAACAAAACTGATTATAGGGCAAGGTCAAACCCCAGTACCAAAATCAACAAAAACCCAAAACTGATTATAGGGCTGAAGATACAGCTCCCAGTATAGTGCTTGCCTAGCATGCACAAGGCCCTGTTCAATCTCCAGTACTACTAAAATGAAACAAAAACATTCTAATCATGCAAATGGATTAAAAAACCCATAAAATAAGGAAGAAATGAATGCATGTGAAATTCATTTTCATTAAATGAAGAATTTCTGGTCATCAGAAGATTCCATTGAAAAGGCCAGAAGACCAGCCACCGAGTACAGGATGCTAGCAATCTACCAGGGAATAAAAGGCTCATCTAAGACATCTGAAGAATTTTTTTGAAGAAATTTTTTTGTTATTGTTCTAAGAACTAAACCCAAGAAAATGACATTTCACATCACATTGTATGTGTGGGCACAGTACTTTTCTGGGGAGAAAATCAGAAGTGCCCATCAGATTGGCTAGTGGTTATATAAGCCCTCAAAATTTGAAAGTAGCTTTTCTTTCTTTTTTTTTTTTTTGGTGGTACTGGAGATTGAACCCAGGACCCTCTCACTGAGCTACATCTCTAGCCATTTTTAAAATTTTGAGATCTCATTAAGTTACTAAATTGGCCATCCTGTGCTCAAACTTGAGATTCTTCTTCCTCAGCCTCCCAGAGTACTGAGATTACATGCATGCACCACCACAATTAGCTTTAAACTAGCTCTTTAAAAGCAGAAAAATAGTAATAATAGACTAAAAATATAATATCTTTTACTATGCCAGTCAAAACTTTATAGGCTCAATTTTGGCCTAAAAATCAAAACAATATTTAAATGGTCACTTACAATTTATGGATTCTTTCAAATAACTGGAATTTTCAGTAGTCAAAATATTTGTTTCTCTATTTTCTCTTATAAAATTCAGTAGGATGGTAGCTTCTGGTGTATCTTAAGTTAAAATGCATATGAAAAAAGTAAATTAATTATCTTTTAAATCACTATGAAGGATTCAAAATTATTATTAATAATAAAAAGTGATGACATGTAATCATGCAACACAATAGAGTATTACTCAACTATTAACAACGTGATATTGAAATCTATGAAAATGAAGAGATATATATCAGATGTTGTTAATGAAAAGAGCAGCTTACACAACAGTGTGAAATAATACTCTTTGAAATGAAAGAACATATGTATATGCAAAATTATGTGGAATAATATGTGTGCATAAAAAACTGTCTTGGCTCGGGATTTATCTCAGTGGCACTGCGCCTTCCTCTCAAGCACAAGGCCCTGAGGCTGGATCCCTGGTACCAAAAGATAAAGTCTTTAGATGGTAGGATTATGGGTTATCTTTGTATTTCTTTTTAATTCTTTTAGTGTTTTTTTTCTATTCTTTTTCTTTTCTTTTACATGTTTTCTGATTTGTCTGTGTGAATGCTGATACTGGAGATGGAACCCAGGGCCTTCACACTGAGCTACATTCTCGCCCTATTTTTTATTTTGAGACAGAGTCTTGCTAAGTTGCCCAGGTATGACTCCTGCCTCAGCTCTCAAGTGCTAGGATTACAAGCAGGGCCCACTGTTCCCAGCTGCATTTTCTGAATTTTATATATAATTCTTTTGCAATAAAAATATTTTTATTTTGTTCAAGAGAAAAAGCACCTGCATTTTAATAGTATTCACAGTCACTGGGACTCAGAGAACAAACTGGCTGGAACCTGGGATGGAACCAAAGCAGGGACACTGCAGATGTCGCTGGTTAGGACTTGGGTTGGTACAGGGCCGTGAGCCTGGCTCCTGTATCTGGGTGAACAAAGTGGAGTAGGAAGAACCTTGCCCCATCCAAAGGGTCTCAGCTTCCTGCCTCTTTGGCTATCATGGCATGTTGGGCTCAGAAAGGGGATAGAAACTGATTTTTTTTTCAGCTTTATTTGAGTTTATTGGTACATTTTAAGGATACAGTACAGTTACATTCATTGTTGGGATCTCGTACCGCTACATGACAAGTCTTGAAAGAAAGTGATTTTGTTAGTCAGTGCATTCCCACAGATGCAGCCAGTGTCCTCTGAGATGGCCCTTGCTGGTGGCTACCCTCAGAGGGTGGAATAAATTTATTTTTAAAGGGTTATTTTAAAGTTTTGTTCCTCAGATTTACATATGAGTTTTCTCAGGAATAGTTGGATGGTATACCCAAAGTCAAGAATGTGATTGTGAGACAGGAGTGGTGGTTCATGCCTGTAACCTAGCACTCTGGGAGGCTGAGGTGGGAGGATGGTGAGTTCAAGCCCAGTCTTGGCAACCTAACAACTTAGTGAGAGCTATCTCAAAATTAAAATAAATAATTAAAAAGGACTAGTAATGCTACATAGTGCAAAGGTCCTGGGTTCAATACCCATTACTAGGGGAAAAAAAGAATGTGATTTTGAAAAAGGGTTTTCACAACCTCTAACCCCAAGACCTCCTTTAACACTAAGACCCTAGCCTCCAACCTGTGATTATCTAAGTGTCCCACCCCACTTTTCCATTTGAACATTCTACAACCTTCCTGACAATGCTTGGACTCCACTAGTTCCCTTGAGCAGATTTAGGCATTTCCTCTTCCTTCCTCAAATTATACACAAGCCTTATTACTGATCTTTCTCAGAATAAGACTGTAAATTCCTCAAGGTCCTGATTTTGATCCCCAGTACAAACAAAAACAAATTACTGTAAATTATTTCTGGGCAGGTGTGCCTTTTCATCTTTTTATTTCTAATATCCAACACAGTGATGAATGATCCTTCCATCCATTTAACCATCAACTAACTGTCTCCTGCCTTCCAGAAAGGATTCAACTTGTCTCAACACTTTGCAAATAAGTCATTCAGCAGGTACTTGTAAATGAATGAATGAGTGAATAAATGTTTTGGGTTTTTTGTTTGTTTTGAGACAGGGTCTCACTATACAGTTCAGGCTGGCCTTGAACTCTCTATGTAGCCCAGGCTGGCCTCAAATTCATAGTGATTCTCCTGTCTCAGTCTCCTAAATGCTGGGATTATAGGCGTGTGCCACCAGGCCCAGTTTGAATAAGTGTTTTTGAAGCACCAACAGAACTGCTGCACATGACACAGGAGTAGCTGCTGAGTGGGACACAGCAATCTAATCAATGAGCTTCTTTTTGGGAAGGATTCTGGTAGGGAGGATGGGATGCACCACAGGGGCCCCTTCTGGCAATAGGGTGATCCAGATCATCTGTGGAGAGTGTGGAATTCCCATTCTGATGAACAGTCTCAGAGCAGAGAAAGCACAAGGAAGATTTAACATCCTAGCTAGAGTAAATGCTTAATCCACTTAGATCTTAATTTCTACAAGGTAGGTGTATTGCTCAGGAAAATAGGAATAAGGCTGATTTAAACAAGCACACAAATTTACACCATTATGAATATCTTTTTCTTTCTTTCTTTCTTTCTTTTTTTGGTACTGGGGATCGAATTCAGGACCTTTCACTTGCAAGGCAGGCACGGCACCACTGAGCTAAATCGCTGGCCCGTGAGTATCCTTGTAAGTACTCTCTTTTAAATCTGTTTTCTTAACAGAATAAATGCAAGAAGCCTATTGTACAACATAGTGACTATAGTTAACAATGTATTGTACTCTTGAAAACTACTAAAAGAGCAGATTTTATGAAATCTTATCACAAAAAAGGTATGTGAAATAGTACATAGGCTAATTTGCTTAATTTAGCCATTGTGCATGTGTACAAGATGTGATCAAGCTATATGTTGAATATTTATTTATTTATTTATTTATTTGGTGACAGGGATCAAACTCAGGACTTTGTTCTTTTGAGGCAGGGGCGGTGCCACTGAGCTAAATCCCCCACCCAATGTTGAAAAAATAAATAAACAAATTTGAACCATCCATGGTGACACACACCTGTAATCCCAGCAGGGAATGAAGATCACAAGTTTGAGGCCAGCTTGGGCTATATAGTTAAGTTCAAGGCCAGCCCAAATTGTATAACAAGAACTTGTTTCAAAAAAGTAAAAATTATTATAGTAAAAGACACATTGACATTAATCCTCTTCAAAGTATTCCCTTTCATGCTTTATACACTTGTATCATCATTCTTGTCACTTTCTGAAGCAGTTCTAGAAGGCCTTTTTTGTGTCTTTACAAGGTGTGACTGAAAAAATGGCAAATACTGCAAAGTAAGGGCAGGCTCATAAAAAACAGTGTGTCCTCATCCACCTTATTCACTGGATTTGACACGGTGTGACTTCTGGTTCTTCCACAAAGTAAAAATTACCATAAGAAGTAAACATTTTGAATAATTCAAGACAAAGCAGCCCCCACCTGTACTCCCCAAAAAACCAATAAAACAAAACAAACTACAACTAAAAAAGACAAAAAATAACAGCAAAGACAAGGCAGCCATAACAATGCAATTAAAGATCCAGAACTATCCAGGCATTGTGGCGCACGCCTGTAATCCCAGCACTTGGGAGGCTGAGACAGGAGGATTGCTGTGAGTTTGAGACCAGCCTGAGCTACATAGTGAGTTCCAAGTCAGTCTCAGTCAGTCTCACTACACAGTAAGACCCTGTCTCAAAAACCCAAAAGATCCAGAACTGCTTCAGAAAGCAGCAAGAATAATGGGATAAGTGTGTCTGAAGCAAGAGGGAATTTTTTTTTTTTTTTTTTTTTTGCACCAGGGATCTAACTCAGGACCTCATGCTTGCCAGGCAGGTGCTGTGCCACTGAGCTAAATCCTGGGCCCAAGAGGAAATATTTTGAGGGAGATTAATGGTAATGCGTCTTTTACTGTGATGTTTTTTATTTGTTTTGCAGAACCAGGGATTGAACTCAGGACTCTACGCTTGCCAGGCAGGCACGGTGCCACTGAGCTACATTCCTGGCCCACTACTGTAATGTATTTTTTTTTAATTTTTAAACATTCACTGTATTTTTCAGTCATACCTTGTACATAATACAAAATATGTAGACAACATACAATTTTGTCAGTTAAAATACTGAAAGCATTCTGGCAGTCTGAGGTAGGAGGATCTTAAGTTTGAGCCCAGACTGGGCGACTGTCTCAAAATAAAAAAATGAAAAAAATGGCTGAGAATGTAGTTCAATGCAAAGGCCTTAGGCTCAATTCCCAGTATTATACAACACACATACACAAACTTCCATAAGTAAGTAATATGTTTAAAATTTTGTCTCTTTAAGGAAGGTTTTTGTTCTAAAGAAGTTGGCATTAAAATCCTTGGACATTTTTTTACTTTGAATGTGTTATCAGAGCCACATGTACAATATCCTAGAATATCTGTCTCATTAACTTAGTCTTGAGTTTTTATACAATTAATGCTGTCAAGATTGATTATCTTTTCTACCACACAAATTCAAGTTTTAAAAAATTTCCCAGATCAGACATCAAACTTCTCTTTAACAATAGAGATTTTCTTTCTTCTCTTGTCAACTGTCTCTGTGTCTCTCCTGTCTGTCTGTCTCTATCTCTGTCTGTCTCTGTCTCTGACTTGGGTGGTAGTAAAGTTATTTAGTAGTAGAGCATTTGCCTTGCATACACAAGGCCCTGGATTTAATCCCCAGCACCAAATTTTTTTAAACTCAGGAGCTGAAAAGTGGCATTATTATTGTCCCAAGTACTGCCATCAATGTCATCAAAGTAGACTGAAAACTCTTTTCAGCAATAGTCAAATAGATTCTATCACTAGTCCTCTCCAAACTCTAGCCTTCTAACAGCAGTCCCCAAAAGTGACAGCCACTGTCTTGATCACCCACAGGCTCTCCTATCTTCTCTTCCCAAGCACTTTACGTTGGCCATTCCCTCACCATCATACTAGTTTTTGCTCAGATATCACCCCCACAACCCTGCTCACCCACCTCTAAGCCAGCATACATAGTGCACTGCTTTTTATAGATCCTCCTAATACTGCTCCTCTTTTCCTCCAAAATTCATAATTTATGGATCTGTCTTCCCCCGCTGGAATGTGAGTTCCATGAGGGTGGAGGAATTCACCTGCTTTGTTGTTGGACCCCAGATGTCACTCAGCACAAAGCACATGCTCAGGAGAGTCCAGAGAAGAACAAATCAATATGGTCGCACCACCTGCCATGGCACTGCTTCCAAGGAGACAACATTCATGGGATAGATGTGTAAGACTTCAGTGGGCTCAGACAAAACAGAGCCATTATGTCATATCCTATCTCACAGTTATCTCATATTTTATATCTTTTTAAAGATCTGATAATGGGGCTGGGGATTTAGCTCAGCGGTTCGGTGGCCTGTCTTGCAAGCACAAGGACCTGAGTTCAATCCCCAGTACCAAAAAAAAAAAAAAGTTCTGATAATGGTTTAGTCAAAAACGTAAAATTGCTTTATAATTCTTAGTCTTTGGTGATACTTTGTTATAAACCAATAAAGTAAGTTTATGTTTAAAATGATACACTGGGCTGGAGATCTGGCTCAGTGGTTCCACTGCCTGTCTTGAAAGCGCAATGTCCCAAGTTTGATCCCTAGTACTAAAAATTAAATTAATTAATAAAATAAAATAAAATGATACACTGTTAGGCCAGGAATGTAGCTCATGGCACAGCACATGCCTGGCAAGTGTTAAGACCCTAAGTTCGATTCTCAGTACAAAAAAATAAAAAGATATACTGCTATATTTATATCTTCTTGAGCTTGGATTATTCCTTTTTTGAGATGGTCTCATTATGGAGCTCAGGTGGTCTTGAATTCCCAATCCTCCTGCCCCAGCTTCTTGGGTGCTGGGCTATTTCTGGTAATTCTGCATTCCTTGGCAGTACCTGGCTGGTCCCTATGTCTGCACTGTGAAGCTCCCTGAGCACATTCACAGGGCTAACTCTTTGACTCCCCAGGTCCAACACCTGACTCATGCTGCAGTAAACTATGACTCCTTTAGCAACCACTTTAAGGATCTTTTGGTGCTTATTATAAACCAATGATCCAATGATATAGCATATCTATATATTGTTCAGTGTCCTAATAGTAAATATTATTTCAATGTGGTGAAACAAGCTTATTTTTGTGTGTGTTGTATTGGGGATTGAATCATGGGTCTCTGCACTGACCTATATTTCCTAGCCTTTATTTTATTTTATTTTTAAAAATTTTGAGACCAGGGTCTCGCTGAGTCACTAAATGGCTCTCATTTGACATCCTACTGCCTCAGCTTCCAGAGTGCTGGGATTACCGGCATGAACCATCAGACCTGGCTTCATTCTGAATTTTAAAAAGTCATATAAAGTAATTTTCCCTTTGCCAATTAAAATTAAATTTAAGCCACATTTTCATTCATAAAATACAGAACAAATACTGGAATATATTCATGATCATTTCCAAATAGATGAAAACCTTGGAAAGCTTTTTACCTGGATTAGTTGTAATAATAGTTTTTGAGATTACAGTTGCTGTCATGCAGTTCCGAAATTTGTCAAAATTTATTCTTACATCTGAGGCAAATATTACTGTTTGGGGAAAAAAGTCATTTTAAAGTCATTACATGAGGATACAAAAATGACAAATATTCAACCCAATTGTAAAATTATGATACCTGTCTCTTGTGGTATCCAGCTCTGTGCAAGTAGAATGAATTCATTATCCCAACTGCATTTGTTTAAAAACAAGTGACACAAAATAAGTACATTAAAAAATGATAGTGACATTGTCTAACACAAAGTCAAACAACAACAACAACCCTGCCTCAGTGGTAGTCAAAGATAGAAATTAAGGATATTCGCTTCTGTGTGATAAATCATCCTTTCCATATACACACACACATTCATCTCTAAAACTCTCTGTTCTACCAATTCTTTGTTTTCCCAGCTCTTGGATACTCCAGGATAGCTGAAATAGAGTGACACAAAGTCTAAAGGCTTTAAATTTTTCAGTCCTTTAAAGCAGGACCACCAAAGTAGATCAATTGCTGCAGGAATTTGATGAGAGGAAGGCAGTTTCAAGATCAGTCTCCCCAGCCTCCCAGACAACAGTCTAACAGTGCTTCAGGGTGCAACTTCCACCTTTTGTCCCATCCCACCCCAGGGTACTTATGAAGAACTGCCGAAAGTTTGGTTTATTTCCTATACTTCGGACCTAATAAAACACCATTTATTATAAAATAGGATATAATAAAAGTGGTCACAGTGGAGTCCATCTAAACAATTCTGTATCATCTAAAGATTTTAAGATGGCATCCATAAGAATTCAACATTCACGAGAGGTTTATTTTTTCACGTCTTATCTCCTATCATTATTCCTCTCGATATGAAACTATTTGATAAAATTAAAACGTGCTTTTTTGGTGATAAACAGCAGGGTTTCAGTTTAGAACATATAGAGGAAGTTACCATGTCATTGCAAAAGAAGACTCTGTTTCATCATAAAGTTTAACTTCACATCTCTGGCCTTTTCTTTGGTCTGAAGTTGTAAAGTATTTTGGCTCTCCAATCTTAGAAACAGAAGGAAATCATTATTCTTTACCTATGTATGTATAGGTCCTTAAATATTTACTGATAGAAATATTCAAATATTTACCTTTTACACATCAAATTAGAAATATTAAAATTGCAAGAAACAAGTTAACATATTTTTTGTTATCTTTAGGAACCTTCTGTTTGAATTAGGTATATTTAGCTGAAGTGGTAATTACAATTTGAAGAGAGACATATGCTTGAAGTTAAGACTGTATGTCTCTTCAATATCCCAGAACAAATGCTCCATGGCAGGCCTCCTGAGGGCACCTATGTGGACCCTTTGAGAGTAGGGGGTGAACTTTTAACTGTATATCCTCACAGCAAAGACTGCATCGCCAGCAGTCAGTTGGGTACCCCCATGCCACTGTCACCACTGCACCTATGGTCAGAACTGAGCCCTCTTGGAAAGAGCTGTAAAGATGATGTGCCAGGAACAGCTCTGGAAGTGAAAGTCAGAGGAAAGGACAGCCAGAGGATGAGGGACATCAGTCATAAGATGGAGGGTGGAGGCACATTGTCTCAAAAGGAGTTTTAAAGTGAAAACAATGAAAGCGAAAAGGAAGACAACAGGGGGAAAGGAAATACAAGAGCTGGAAGCAGAAAAGGTGACAAAATGCATGAAAAGAAGTGAGTGACATATGAAAGAGGGTTCCAGGCTCATGGTAGGGGGAGGAGTTACAGGGTTTTGCTTATGTTTAAACTGACAGCTTTTCTACATTATAAATGTAACTATATTATACAGAACCATGGGGAATTGAGTACCACAGAGGACTCAGTAAAATTATTGAGAACTGAACCTAAATTGCCTAGAAAGTGACTTCTATATTTCAAGACTGACGCAAGGTGTTGATTCCCTCCGTCCTAAACAATACTGAGCACCCCACATGCAGCAGGACTGTATTAGGTAGGGGCAAGAGTGGCAAGCAAAACAGCCACATCTGTAGCTGAGAACTTGCCATCTGGGGGAGTCAGCAGCCTCAGTCAACATGGAATGCCAAGATGCAATTTGAAAAGCATTTGTACTAAGTATGGGAAGAGTCTCTGTATGTTTGTGTTCTGATGATCACGCTTTCCTATATTTAAGAAATGACTCCTGTCCCTTAATTTTAGCCATATACTTTTATCTTGGAAAACTGAATTGTTACTGAGGATTGAATCCAGGGTCTTCACACTAAGCCATACTCTCAGCCATGTTTTATTTCATTGTTTTACTTTAAGACAAGGTCTTGCTACGTCACTGAATTGCCCAGGCTGAGCTTGAACTTGTGATCTGCTTCAGTCTCCCAGAGTGCTGTGATTACAGATATGCACCACCATGCTAAGCTGAAACTTTACTTTGAGATTCTCTAGATCTTTGCACAGTGACTTAGTCTGTCATACCTACAGAACTCAGAACTTGCTGCAATAACCAAGATAGATTCTAGTGCCACAGAAGGTAACACATTCCTGGGCCTGTGGTGTGCTGTCCTACCCTCTTCTCAGCAGTGTTGGTGCACCAGCCCCTAGAGTGGCATACTGATGTTCTCTCTCTTCTCCCATCTCCGAGCAACCTTGAAAACATGGGCAGAGAGCTGATTCCTGGGCTTATTCAACAACCCCTCTTCAGGGAACATCTTGGCTTTTCAAGTCAATACACTTGTCCTTTCTATATGCACTTTTTTCTATATACATTTTTGTTTAACTCAAGTCTCAAAAGCTCTCAAACAGTGGATCATTTACAAGTAAAAATGGTATACTCAGCATTTACCATTTCAATTGTTACTCATTTATAGGTAAAATGTTACTTTCCCTTAAATGAAAAGTGTTATATTTTTCTTAGCCCAATTTGCTACTTATCTTAGTAGCAAAAATTGCCCAACCTGGTTCTGACCACTACATTCCAAACAAATTAGCTGACAAGAGACAGACTCCCTTGCCAAACTGTAGTTGGCTTTGTTGGGGTTATAACTTACCGATCTCACAGCTGCAAGGATATTAATGAAGCTCCCATCAAGACTGTGTCCATTTGCAACAATGTCACCCAATGAATAATAATCACGAGACTCTTTAACAGGTAAATGTATCAAAGAAAGTAACTTGGTGTCTACTTCATAACTGGAACAAACTTTTACCACTGAATGAGTCTCACTGAGCAATAGTTTACAGTTGCTAAATAGCAAAAACACATAAAAAAAAGTTAGTATCAAGTGACTTTTAATAAAAAAAAATACTTCCAGGTTCACAGTCCTATTTTTTTGTTGCTGTAATTTAGGCTAGCTGTCTTAAGAAATTTATGCCTTTGGGCCGGGGATTTGGCCCAGGGGTTCTGCCACCTGCCTAGCAAGTGCAAGGTTCCAAGTTAGATCCCTATATCAAAAAAAAAAAAAAAAAAAAAAAAAAAAAAAAAGAAGGTTTATGCTTTTTACTCCTAGAATTATTGAATAATGTTGCAAAATATTTTTGTCTACAATGTAGACAATGTTTTTCATCTCAGTCTTTATTTCTTCAAAGAAATAAATTATACTTCCAATTGAGAAAATGTTCTAGGGATCAATTTGTGCCTGGGTTGTAGGCATACTAGTTGCCTGACTTTGTCCAAAACCCTGAGCTTCAGTTTCCTTTTCTATAAAATGGGATATAAAGGGTACATTTCACTTGAAATTGGGCACAAGAGTACATGCCTGTAATCCCAGTATTCTGGGAGGCCAAGGCAAATAGGATCACAAGTTTGAGCCCAGTCTGAGCACCTTAGTAGCACCCTGTTTCAAATTTTTAAAAACTAAAGGGGAAGGGTGGCTGAGGATATAGCTCAGTGCAAAGGACCAGGGTTCAATACCCACTACCACAAAAAAAAAAAAGACTCTAAAACTTTAGGGGGTTATAAAAATTCAAGAACTTATCATTTCTCTCTCTTATGACCCTAATTGCTCTGCCTATGGTCAAGGACAGTGTCTTACTTATTTCAATTCTGCTATGAATGGAGTAGATACAGAATTTTTATAATACACTTGAATTGAGGTGCTCATCCCCTTACATGCAATCAATTCCTAAGTGCTTGGAATCCTCCACAGAAATTTTTTTTAGGTTGATCTTGGACTCCTGAGCTCAATCTTCTGCCTCAACTTCCTGAGTAGCTGGCACTACAGGCACACATTAGGGTGCCAGGTTTTCACAGCTCTCTAATTTAGCTTTCTTCTTTTTTTTTCCTTCTCACCTTGGTTAACCACCTCACGGCTTTGATTATCCACATCATCATTTCTCTCCCAAAGTACTGCCTTAGTCTTCTAACTAACCTTCCCCTACAATCCACCCTCTATAGGCAACTGAAGTGATATTCCTAAAGCACAAATATGAAAATATCATTCTCAGCTCAAAGACCTTCTGTGACTACCTATCAAGAAGGAATGAACTTGGATGACAGGCAATGTTATCTGCAAATGTGTTTGCTTCTCCTGCAAGATTCTCTTCCTGCTGGTCCTTGCACTTGGACCGTATTCCAGCTATGAATATGAAATTAACATTTTTGGATGTAAAATAGTTTAACATTGGAAATTTGATGTGGCTCAATCTGATATTAATTGAAAATGTTAGGAGGTTTTATATTTCTTCTGCCAAGAATGTTCTTCCCTCCCTCTTTCCATTCATTCAATCATTCCATAAATATTTATTGAGAAGCTGTTACATGTCAGATCTTAGGGAAAGGAGAACAACATGAAAAAGATATACAAGACCTCTGCTCTCATGAAGTTCACATGTGGGGGGGGAGTCACGAGCTTGATTAATTAGTCAAATAATCTCAAACAATGGCCTGAATTCTGATACTATTAGCATGAGGATCCCAAGTTCTAGTGACTAACTATAAAGACAGTAAATGGGAGAGGCAAAGAAGGTAGCAGTTAAGCTGAGAGATTGACAATTAGAAGCAACAGATATTCAAACAGATGGAGAAAAATGTTCTACACAGACGGAATAGAAAGTACAAGAGTTCTTAGTTTAGGATGACTCCAGAGTGTTCATGAAAGGAACCTGAGCATGTGGATTTTGTTACCTGCAGAGGTCCAGGAACCAGTCCTCCCCTGGTATCAGGGGAAAGCTATACTAAAAACAGCTACTTTTTCATGTTACTCCATGTCAAAGTAAATTATCTCATAAATCATCCCACTTATCTCAAGATAAATATTAAGAGGAAATTAAACTCCAAATTTTCAAATTGAAGTAGAGCGCCTTTTAGTAAGCACTCTGTTAATCTGATCCAAAGTTATTAGTAATGATCCTTTTTATTAATTTTATTGGTATTTTTAGGTATACAATATAATGACATTCATTTGAGATTTGTACCTTTTCATAATATATCTTCTTTCCCCATTCTCCTACCTCCCTTCAACCCCTCCACCCCTCCCTATTTACAAAGAATTTGTTACCATTTTTTCACATTAGTAATGGTCCTTCTAGCATGAAAGTTGTTGAACTTTGAGCTAGACAGATATTTACCTAGGAGTTGCAGGGCTGAACTTTTCTTCTCTCTCTATTTCCTTTCTTTGGATCAGGGGATTTTCAATTATCACTAAAACAGAGGGCAGAGGATTAATCAAAAACAAGTGTACATGGGCCGCGGATTTAGCTCAGTGGTTCCGTTACCTGCTTTGCAGGTGAAAGGTCCGAGTTCAATGCTCCAAAAAAAACCCCAAAACAAACAGACAAAAAAACAAAAACCCAAGTGTACAAACAATGAGCCTAACACTTCTTTCTAAGCTGGTGTCATAAATCCTTCACAGGCACAACATGTGAGAATTAGCCTCCTAGGATGCAGCTATCAATTTGACCCCAAATGACATTTCCAATACTTCATGTTTAAATCTCAGTGTGTGATTCATGTTTATATTATTTTAGTGATTTAGTTGCACTCAACATTTGACCTGCATATAATATTCTTTTCAATAAAACTAACTGACCTCCACTATACACTTACCTTTGGAAACAATAGTGAGGGGAGGAGACAGCAATGCAAAAGTGAGCAGAACTCACCAATTTCAGCTCTGCCACTTTCTAGTTTTATGCAGTCAACGTTTGGGGTTTCAATTTCCCCATGGCCTATAGTAGATCCTGTTTTCTCTGTTTCATATGTTCCTCACATGACTGTTCCCATGACCACCTTTGTCTTCAAATAAAGAAACTGCAGCTCAGTGGTTAAATTAACTTTCTTAAAGTTAGAAAGTAACAGAGTTAGAATTAGAATTTTTCTGATTCAAAAATTCATATTCTTCGGGCCTGGGATTTAGCTCAGTGACACTGTACCTGCCTCACAAGTGCAAAGTCCTGAGTTCAATCCCCAGTACCACAAAAAACAAACAAACAACAACGACAAAAATTTGTACTCTTCACTGTACCACACTAACATCCTATTTATTTGTATAATCATCACAGACTTTAGGCTTTTAAAAATCCCTTATCTCTTGACTCTCACCAATATCAACATATATTTTAATACTAAAATATATATTTATCTCTATATATAATTGATGTTCTATCATTCATCCAAGGAATATTTATAACTGCCCTGGGCCCTAGAAAGTTTGCAAAGTTTTCTGCCTTAGAGTCCGTATGTTTAATAACCTTATTCAACTAGAAAGATACTATACATATCCCTGAAAATTAATACTACAAAGCAATATATGGTTAGGTACTAAATAAATGACATGAGCAACTGGCTGCTTAGCTCTATAGTATAGGAGAGGAGTGGTTCATTATCTGTAGTGTTCTTTCCCACCTTTCTGTACCATAAAGGAGAGCTAATATATGTGCTTTCCTGTTTGTTTGTTTGTTTGTTTTTTGGTACTGGGGAATTGAACTCAGGACCTTGTGCTTGCGAGGCAGGTGGTGGAACCATTGAGCTAAATCCCCAGCCCTCCTGTTTGTTTTGGTTAGAGCTATCATCTATTGAATGACTAAATGTTATATTTTATACTTCATTAAGCATTCACAATAACCTAAGGGGTTACTGGTTCATATAATGTAAATAAATGTTGGGGATGGAATTTGAATCCAATCTATGCTTTCAAAGTCCTTTTTTTTGTTTGTTTGTTTACAGATAGGATCTTGATATAGAGCCAAGGCTGGCCTTGAACTCACAGCAATCGTCCTGTCTCAGCTTCCTGAATGCTGGGATTACAGGCATATACCACCATACCTGGCTGAGTCCTTTTATTTTGTACTGTTAGAGAGATACTAGTGTGAGAAAAAGATGCAAAAAAATCTTTTAACTAAAAGAAAGTTCCTTAAAAATCACATTAAGGAACTTCCAAAGTTACTATACAGATTCCATGCAATCCCAATCGAAATCCCAACAGTATATTTCACAGAACTAGAGAAAACAATCCTAAAATTCATTTGGAACCTGAAAAGACCTAGAATAGCAAAAGCCATTCTAGGCAACAGAGACATGACAGGATATCACAATCCCCAACTTGAAACTATACTACAAAGCCACTGGGATAAAAACAGTATGATACTGGCAAAAAAACAGACCCAAGGATCAGTGCAATCGATTAGAAGATGAAAAAAGAACTCCAGACATACTCAACTACCTCATCTTTGACAAAGGAGCCAGCCATCCTCACAGGAGGAAAGATAGCCTCTTCAATAAATTATGTTGGAAAAACTGTATTTCAACCTGCCAAACATTAAAACTAGACTTCTGTCTTTTTTACCATGCACTAAACTAAGATTGAAATGGATTAAAGATCTAAATATTAAAATAGAAACACTAAACTTGCTGGAAGATAAGTTAGGTAGAACTCTCAAAGACACTGGCATAGGAAAGACTTTATGAACAAATCCTCAGTAACACAGGAACTGGCACAAAGAATCAACAACTGGGATCTCATCTTATTAAAAAGCTTCTGCACTGCAAGAGAAACCACCAACAGAGCTAAGAGACAACCTACAATGTGGGAAAAAATTTTTACCAGCTGCTCCTCAGACAAAGGTCTACTATCTAGAATATATAAAGAACTTAAAAAAAATCAGACTCCTCCCCAACATAAAGACCCAATTCAAAAATGGGCATCTGAAATGAACAGACATTTCTCAGACAAGTAAAATCAGCAAATAAACATGAACAAATGTTCACCATCACTGGTCATTAGAGTGATGCAGATAAAAACAATGCTGAGATTCCATCTTACCCCAGAAATAATGGCTGCTATCAAGAAATTAACCAATAACAAATGCTGTAGGGGCTGTGGGTAGAAAAGAATCCTTCTCCATTGTTGGTGGGAATGCAGACTAGTACAGCCTCTGTGGAAATCAATATGGAGATACCTCAAACAACTACAATTAGAGGTCCCATTTGACTCAGCTGTCCCACTGCTGGATAGCTTTCCAAAAGAATTAAAAGAATCATACCACAGCAGTATAAGCTCACCCATGTTTATAGCAGCACAGTTTGTAATAGCTAAAACTTGGAAACCCAATTGCCCATCAACTGAAGACTGGATAAAAGATATGTGTTTTTTTATAAAATGGAGTTCTACTCAGCCATAAAGCACAAGAAACTAGAGACATTTATAGCTAAATGGATGCATATTGAGGCCATACTCGTAAGTGAAATAAATAGGAAACACATGTGTAAATACAGAATAGTTTCAGCCGAGGATTTAGCTCAGTGGTTCCGCTGCCTGCCTCGCAAGTGCAAGGACCCGAGTTTGATCCCGGTATCAAAAAAAAAAAAAAAAAAAAAACAAAAAAGTCTCTGGGGTTGGAAGTGGGAAGGGTAGGGGAAAGGAAAGAAGGGAAAAGAAAAAAATATGAGAAAAGGAAAAAATGGAAACAAAGTCTTTAAATAGGGAAGGGTGGAGGGGGTGAAGGGAGGGGAAGGGTATGGGGAAAAAATAAGAACCAAGATACATCATGTAAAGGTACAAGATCCCAATGATGAATGTAACTATACTGCATACCTAAAAGGTACCAATAAATTTAATGAAAAAAATCACACTAAGGAACCAAGTGTGGTGAAGTATATATCTATAACCCTTGCACTCTAGAAGACTAGCAGGACTGCTACTTTGTGCCCAGACTGGATAACTTGACAACTTAGTGAGATGCTGTCTCAAAATAAAAAATAAATAAAGGGAGGGGGCTAGGGATGTAGCCCAGTGCAAATATTTAATTCCCAGAAAATGTCTTACCATGTTTATATACTT
This sequence comes from Fukomys damarensis, assembly GCF_012274545.1. Classification (NCBI taxonomy): domain Eukaryota; kingdom Metazoa; phylum Chordata; class Mammalia; order Rodentia; family Bathyergidae; genus Fukomys; species Fukomys damarensis. The sequence continues at coordinate 21,350,002 of NW_022900946.1, read as the reverse complement.
CAAGAAACATGCTGAATAACTTGCAATATGCAATATCTTGCTCTTAACATCTTGATTTTTTATAAGGTTCTGGAGAATTATAAAGTGTGCCTTATTTCTCTGTGACTCCCTCAGTGTAGTTACCACAAACAGTACAGTAATAGAAACACTTAAAGTACCAGTGCTAACTTACCACAGTCGCCAACCCTGAAGCTTCCAGAAAGTGACTTGATGTAATCTTCATTACCCCAGGATGTTGCATTTACAAAATTGGCTGGTGAATCACGAATGGTGAAACTGAAAGTGAATCTTTCTGATCCAATGTCTAAGGGAAAACCAATGCTTTTATTTTCTAAATGAAAAGTTTTTACTTTGAACAAATGATTGTTTAATCAAATGATCAGTTATTGATAGTATCAAAATGATAAAAAATACTCCAAAACCTGGTAGAAAGTGTTATTTAAGGCTTACATTCTATAAGTTATGCTTTCATGAATTTCAAAGTGAAATAACAAGTTGCCAGTGTAGTTAGTTCACCTCACTATTGCCCCCTTTACTCTTTTCTCCAGTTATCTGTGTATTTGGAAGGAAATGACATGTAGACCTCAACTGTCCAGTTATAAACTTAGATACTCCATTTTTTCTGTTATTTTTATTGTTTTAACCTAAGTAAAAATTCAGGTCCAGTTATTTCAAGCAAATTGTGTGCTAATAAGTAACTACCACTAGGGGTCAGCAAGTACATTTTTGTCCAAAATGAAAATTTATTGTTTCGTGTAATTAAAAAAAGGGCGGGGGATTTAGCTCAGTGGTGCCTCCACCTGCTTCACAAGCACAAGGTCCCAAGTTGGATCCCTGGCACCTAAATAAATAAATAAATAAAACTAATATAGTGGTGATGCACACCTGTAGTGACATCACACAGGAGGATCATGAGTTCATGGCCAACCTGGATTACAGAGCAAAACCTTGTCTCAAAACAAAACAAAAAGTAATACAACTTAACATACACGTCAATATATCTTCAACAGGGATTAATGTCAACCTTTGGAAAGAGGACTAGGATGAGAAGGGTTAAGTTGAAAATAAATTTTATTAACTATAACTGACTGAATTTTTCATGAAAAAACTATTGGCTCTCTAGAGCTCTGACTCACTTGTTATACATTGGCACTATATTTTAACTTTTAATAAAAACACTGATACATGGCCAGGTGTACACCTGTAATCTCAGCACTCGGGAGGCTGAGGCAGGAGGATCGCTGTGAGTTTGAGACCAGCCTGGGCTACATAGCGAGTTCCAGGTCAGTCTCAACTATACAGTGAGACCCTGTCTCAAAAAACAAAACAAAACAAAACAACAAAAAAAACCCCACAAAAACTGATACTTTTAAAGCAATAATAATAAGTTGCTAGTTTTGGCATTCCCATATTTTATCTTCCATATAAAACCATAAAAGTTAAAGGTGATTTGATTTTTTTTTAAACAAGTCCCATTATGTAGTTCAGGCTGGCTTCCAACTTGCAGTAATCCTCCTGGCTTGACCTCCTCAATGCTGGGATTACTGGTATGCGCCACTATACCCAGAAAAAGTGATTTGATTTTAAAACTTAAATTTTAGTCTTGGATTATTTTTCCATTGTTATAAAACTCTTGCGCAGGTCAAATAACTTCATAAAAACCACTAAGGCCAAAGTTAACTGTTTTTTCCATACATGAAAGATGAATTTTTTTCAACGCTTTGATTACCTGAGTAAATATGTAGATACTGCTGCCATACTTTTCTCTCCCTACTCTACTATGACACTTCCCTGCTCAAAAAAACTTTATCCTATCATTTTCTGTCTTGTTTGACATTTACGTATTTGTCATGTCTAAGGCTGAAAGTGATAGATAACCTGGAGTTTTTACTATGGGTCACACATAATGCTAACCCTTACCCATATGAACTCTTGTGCTTCAAACATCAGCTTTACATATCCCATTTTACAGGTACTGTGCACATAGGAGCAATCATAGATCACCTAGCAAGTAAATGAAGCCAGTCAATCTAGCCCCAAGTTCATACTCTTAGACACTATTGTACCTAAAGATATGAGATTATAATTTCTATTTTTTGCCTTTATACAAGTAGAGATGATAAATAAACTCTTATTGAGACAAATTAATAAACTGATCACATTTTAACTATTTGGGGGCATTGTATACCAAAATCCTGTTTGAAAAACATAACATAAAATCACTAAAATTGTGACCTGTTCTCACACATATGGCCTTGAATTGAGTACAACAGAGGAAATGGCCACTGCCCTTAAGGAATTAAACAGGCATGGAGAATTTAATCAGTTAATATTTAACTGATTTGTAGTCATAAGCCACAGTTGATGAAACGAAGCAGAGTTAAACAGAACTCAGCTTTTTCTGTCTGGAAAGCCTTTGACATCTGTTTTTCCAATAACTACACCGATTATTTTCTGAAAAACAAAAGAGTATAGAAGACCAGTATTAAACACAGATGTAGATGGTAAATTTAATTTCATGGACTTGTTATATTTTACTGACTCTAACAAACATTTTTTACTAGGAACTATTGAAATGTATTTATTTCAAACATATAAAAGAACTTCATAAAAGTCATCAATTTCATAATTTCATAAATGTTCATCAATTCCACAAGGAATAGTACAAAGTAGTAAGACAGTTAACTGCTGTTACAAATATAATCACTTAATACTTAGTATATTTCTATTTTTTTTCAATCACTAAATGGAGCATAGTAACTGCCTTATGCTATCAGTCTTTACTAAATTCACCCAAAGTATATGCATAATGCAATTTAATTTGCCATACCCTTCAAGGCTTGCTTTTACAGAGGGTTTTTAACATAAAATTGCTTAACTTCGTAATCCAAACATGCTGGATTAGACTGTAACAAAATATATATTGTTGCTAATAAATCTAAACTCTAAGGTCCTGGATCTTAAATCTTTGATATATTAAAATCTCATTAGAACTTTTACTGTTCTCTTTAATGATTAATAAAGAAAAGTAAAATATCAAAAATGTGCTTTAAGAGATAAAATAATGTAATCCCACCACTCGGGAGGCTGAGGCAGGAGGATTACAAGCTCAAGGTTAGCCTGTGTTACACATTTCTTGTCTCAAAAAAAATTTAAAATAGGGCCAGGGATTTAGATTAGTGGCAATGTGCCTGCCTCACAAGCACAAGGCCCTGAGTTCAATCTCTGGTACCAAAAATTAGCCAGGTGTGGAGGTGCACACCTGTAATCCCAACACTCCTGAGGCTAAGGCAGGAGGATTGCTGTAAATTCGAGACCAACCTGGGCTACACAGTGAGTTCCAGTTGAGCCTCAACTACATAGTGAGACCCTGTCTCAAAAAAGCAAACAACAAAAAAATAAAAAACCTGGTACCAAAAATTAATTAATTAAAGTGAATTAAAAATTATCTTTTTCAGAAAGGAAAAACAAATTTATAGTATTACTAAATCTAGCAACTGATTTGAACTTTGCAATAACCTGTGACATTTCAAATAGAATCAAGCTTTTAAAACTATCAGATTCTGGTTGAGCTATTACCTAGTATTTTTGTGTTTAGACACACTGTCATTTTTTTTTTCTTTTTATTTTGTACCGAGGATGGAACCCAGAACCTTGTGCTTGTGAGGAAGCAGCAGCGCCACTAAGCTAAATCCCCGGCCCTTTTGTCATTTTTTTTTTCTTTTTCTTTTTTTTGTTTTTTTGGTACCAGGGATTGAATTTGGGTCCTTGCACTTGCGAGGCAGGCCACCAAACCGCTGAGCTAAATCCCTGGCCCAGTGTCATTATTTCTTAAATGCCACATACCTGCACCTTCAGTGAATTTTGTTGGATAAACTCAACTAAAGGAAATGTTGAGTTAAACTTTCTAATTGAGGAAGCAATTAACAGTTTACTTTTTAAGAAAAACTATAAGAGCAATAACTACTTTTTAACATTAATAAAGTTTGAATTACAAATTTCTGAAGTTACACGCAAACTTTTTTTTTTTCTTTTTTTGGTACCGGATATTGAACTTAGGACTTTGTGCTTTCCAGGCAGGCACAGTACCACTGAGCTCAATCCCCAGCTTCTAAACTTACATTATTTTAAGAAATCTGTTTCAGAAAAGCCAGTCCTGAGGGACTGGGAAAGGTGAAGAATGTGGTAATTCTTTTCAGTAAGTGCTGCATTTATGCTTCTACTCAGGTTTTTTAAAATAAATAACAGTTTCTGGCCAGGAATTTAGCTCAGTGGTTCTGCCTCTTGCCTCACAAGCACAAGGTCCTGAGTTAGAGCCCCAGCACCCTCCAAAAAACCATTCTTCCACACTCCTCCAAAAAAAAAACTCATAAAAGCAGAATAATGGCATTTAAAACAACTTTGATAATTTGATTAGATTTGCTACTGCTGAATGAAAATGGTTTTATAGTGCTAAATTTGAGCATTACATTAGCCATTTTATTAAATATTAAAATAATGCAAAATAACTTTTGATTATATTGAACAATCACTATCATACCTACAATCATGTCTCCTACTCTACAAAAAAAAAAAGAAAGATTAATTTACATTTAGTTGACATAGATACAAACAAGGTTAGGGGTACTTAGTATCAATTATACTAAAGCAATGAGTGTCCATGCTTGTCAATTACACAAGCATGTGTTCAATGAATCCATAATGTTTATGTAATGTTACCAAATAAACTTTCATTAGCAAATAATTGAACTACTACATCATTTAAACCTACCATATTAGCCATATTTGGATGTAGATCTGAAAGTGCAGTGAAGGCCTTTGATGCAAAGGAGTTTGCCATTTTTATAGCTGTATTTTAGAAGATAAAAGTTGGATGTATAAATTACAACTCTGAAACTATTAAAAATTTCAAAAACTAAAAATATTAAGAAAGTACTGAATATTTTACTCATTCTTTTTTATTCATATTTTGAAAAATTAGTCATTATAACAGTGAAATATAAATTAATATAGATTTAGCTCTATAAGAAACATGTTTAAAGTGTCCTTTTATTGCTGAAGACTGTGGCACATGCCTGTAGTCCCAGCACTTGGGAAGCTGAGGCAGGAGGACTGCCATGAGTTCCAGGCCAGCCTCAGGCTACATAGTGAGTTCATGGTCAACCTGAACTGCATTGTGAGACTGTGTCTCAAAAAAAAAAAGGTGTCCTTTTATTATTTTGAATAACTAAAGCTCACTAAGGTGACTCATGCTTATATCCCAGGAAATCTAGATGCTGAAGTGCTCATCTCAAAAAACAAAAAACCCAAAGTGAATGACATAGCTAAGTTTCTTTCTTTCCTTCCTTTTTCTTTGTTTTGTTTTTTGGTACTGGGGATCGAGCTTGGGACCTTGCACTTGTGAGGCAGGCAGTGGAACCACTGAGCTAAATCCCAGCCCTCTTTTTCTTTTCTTTTTTTTTTTTTAAGACAGGGTATCACTATGTAGTTCAGGCTGGCCTTAAACTTAATATGTAGCCCAGGCTAGTCTCAAACTCAGTGATCCTCCTGCCTCAGCCTCCCAAATGCTGGGATTACAGGTATATGACATAATGTGTGGTGTGGCTCAATTTTTTGTTTTAAAATTATGTAAAACTTAGCAACTTTTAAAATATTATATACATTTAGAGTTTCAGATGATTCAGTGGGACTTTTAAAAATTTACTCATTGGCATCAAACCTAACTAAAAAAATAAAACACAACTGTACTGTAAACACCTCAAATCATAAATTTTGTTGCATTGTGTGTGGGGAAAGGTAGTAATTTTAAAGACACTTTTAGATGCTGAGCTCATGAAGATAAAGGTAATGTCTTACATATTTTTATGGGTGTGGTTGCGGGGGTGGAGAGCTGATGTCTTGGTAAATTGCCCAAGCAGGTCTCCAATTCCTGGGCTCAAGGATTCTCCTATCTTGTCATCCCTGAGGCCTGGAACTGCAGGAATACACTACTATGCCCTCCTATGTGTGTATTTCAATGCTACCTAGCACATAGAAAATACCCATAAATGTGCCGGGTATTTAGCTCAGTGGCACTGTGCCTGCCTCTCAAGTATAAGATCCTGAGTTCAATCTCCAGTACCAGGGGAGGAAAAAAAAAAAAGAAAGAAAGAAAAGAAAAAACCCATAAATATCAAGTGAATAGTGACTTGTCCATAAATAGCATCACTACAAAGTTTTATTATAGCAAAAATTGTAAGCTAAACCAGACTAACAGTCTGACTTGATTTTGCTTTGTTGTAAAACAGCTTCTGTAAACCTGGGCATGCCCTCACCCTAACATCACAATGCAGGGAACCAGAATTCAGGGAGTTAAATATAATTTTGAATTCCAGCACCACTAGTTTCTAGTTACACATTTTGAGATTACTGAACTTAATTTTCTTGTCCTGAAAATGTGGATAATACCACAGGCAATGAGAATTTTAAATAGTGTACACAGTTGCCTGGATGCTCACAGGCTTTCAATAAATGATAGCATTACTTTTTAATATTATCCAGTGTAGTGTAGCAGTTTTTGCATTCAATACAATTCCCACTTCTTTGAGCCACCTGTCCACTGTCATCCCTCATGCCACCTTCCAATCTTCCCAAGACAGAGTTGTCTGCATTCTTAGATCTCTACAAGAAACCTGTCCTACAATCTCACCTCAGTTATCCTGCTCAACCCGAGTAGCCCCAATTCCTAGTTGTTGCTTATGAACTTTCTCCCTCTTAAGAAGGTTGGCAAAGGAAGATAGGGCCCTGCCTTAGCTCATTTCCTGTAGTTTTCCATTGTGATCTTCCATTATAGTTCAGTGCTTCACACTGATTAATATTTGTTTATAAACAATCTAGCTAGGCGTGGTGGCACAGCTGTAATCCCAGCACTTGCGAGGCTGAGGCAGGAGGATCACTGTGAGTTCCAGACCAGCCTAGGCTACATAGTGAGTTCCAGGTCAGTCTCAATTACATAGTGAGACCCTGTCTCAAAAAACAACAACAACAACAAAAAACTCTAACTTGTAATTTAAGGATAATCTGCTATAGTTGGCTTTATTAATAAATGCAAATTTTAGTTAATACCTAATATTACATTTAAATCAAACATTTAAGTTATGGGAACAGATGTGGCCTATATCTTGCTCTTCTGGGCAAATTTTCTGCATTATTTAACTTTTTTAAAAGTGGGGCCCGGGGACTTAGCTCAGAGGTGCTGCGGCCTACCTTCCAAATGCAAGGTCCCCGGCACCAAAAACACAAAAACAAAAACAAAACAAAAGGTCAGATCTGCGCATGTCAGATCCCAGCAGTAGGGCTAACCCTAATGGCCATGGAAGTTTAGGTTTTGGGACGAGACTCTGCTGTGATTCTCCTGCCTCAGCCTCCCAAGTGCTGGGATTACAGATGTGTGCCACCACGCCGGCTATTTTATTTAAACATTGATGTTGGACTAGGCTATTAGTTGGAAGTCTTTTTTATGTGGTCCTTTCACTACAGGGCATTCTCTCCAAATTTCCATCATAAACCACAAATTTTGGAATAGTTTGCTCCTCTTGCTGCTTCCTTGGGAACTTGGTCCAGTTTTGTACTATGAAATTCTAGCTAATTTCCAAACACCCTGAGGTGTCCGTTATTAAGTTGGCTGACTGGTCATCATCTGGAAAATGCTCCAGTGTGGAGACAGAAGAAAGTGTGTAACTTTTCAAAGTAGTTTCAAATTTCTAACACTGCTTTTTTCAAAAAAAGAAAAGAAAGCTGGGCGTGGTGGCGCACGCCTGTAGTCCCAGCACTTGGGAGGCTGAGGCAGGAGGATCACTGTGAGTTCGAGACCAGCCTGGGCTACATAGTGAGTTCCAGGTCAGTCTCACTACATAGTGAGACCCTGTCTCAAAACAACAACAACAACAAAAACAAACAAACAAACAAAACGAAAAGAAAAATGTATGGCTTGCTTAGAAATACTCCCAAAAGTTCCTTATTTTATACTCTCCTCATACATTTACAAGTAACTGACAAGACCAGGGCTGAGAAATTCTAACACAAGGACCTAAAACATCATTTTGGCATGTGCATGTAGCACCATTTCTTTTGCTTTTTTGTTTTTGGTACCAGGGATTGAACTCAGGCCCTTGCACTTGGAGGCAGGCAGCAGAACCACTGAGCCAAATCCCCAGCCCCTAAATCATTTTGTTTTAATTACTATAGTGGTATGCAAGGCTGTTTGTTCATTCAGTGTTTTAACATTGTATTTTGATGGCTACAACTGCATAACATTCTGGAAAAAGTAAAATTCTGGAAAGAGTAAAAAGATCAGCGCTGTGAGAGGGGAGGATGGGTAGCAGAAAGGAAAGGGGTCTGTCTAGGGCAGTGAGACTGGTCTGTAGGATCCTGCAGTGGTAGTTTACTGGCGTGAACTCAGAGGGTACAAACACTAAGAGGGAGCCTAACGCAAACTGAGAAAGAGCAAGTATTTGGGAAGGAAGCTATTTCGAAACAAGGAGCTATACATTTCACAAGTGCTCTTCATGACTATATTCAACAGGTTCTTTATATACCCTTGGGTCTACCCTCAGGTTCTGGTTTTTGTTCTTTGGCACTGGGGATCGAACCCGACACCTTGCGCTTGCCAAGCAGGTGGCGGAACCACGGAGCTAAATCCCCGGCCCTGGTTCTAGGTTGTAAATCTGTCTCTCTTGCCCCTTAAAACTGCTCCGGAGTTCAACCGCAGGGTCTCTTGAGGCGGGCGACCCGAAGCGGGGACCCGAGGAGAGGAGCGAGAGAAGGGACCTGAGGGACCAAGCACTGAAAGGAAGACTTGAGGGCCGGAACCGAAGGGAGGCCCTGAGGAGGGAAACCTCAGGGGGACCCGACAAGAGGAGTAGTTCCCAGGGTGGGGGGATCTGGCGGTGGCCTGACGGGTGGGAGACTTGAGGGAGGCACTAGTGGCAAGAGCCCTAGAGGCTCAGAACCGCGCGCTAGCCCGTGAACCCTCAGGGACCTGCCGGGTGCGACCCGGTTTCCCACAGCGCACACGACTGCCCGAAACCCCAGCCCTAAGAAATGACGTGAGGCCCGTGCAGTTGCTCACTATCTGCACGCCCGACTGGCTGCTCTTCCGGCCGGCGCGGCAGTCGCCAGCTTTCCGCCACTTCTCCACAGAGCGCCGGGGCCGCGGCCCAGAGCGGCTTGATTTCCGCACGCGACCGTTA
>NW_022900946.1:21289655-21340720 GCF_012274545.1 Fukomys damarensis | reverse complement strand
CCACGCCCACGGGCCTGACCCCGCCTGCCGCGCTCGGGCCGCCTCCCCGGCCCCGCTCCCGAGGGTAATCAGATTGGTCTTTTCCCGGGGTGCCCCAGGGCTTCCACAGAGTAGTGGGCCGAGGGGCGGGCCGGGAGTGAGTTACTGGACCCCGGGAGCAGCTCGCGCGCGCCAGAGGATCCGCGGGTCGAATAGGACGCGAGCAGGCATCCATGACGGTCAGCTGTCTAGACTGGATGTGCTGGATGACCCACTGGGAAAGTATTGAGGGAATGGTGAAAGAATTCCTCTGCAGTGTTCTGTAATAACTCGTGTGACTCTGAGCAAGCATTAAAGTATCTTACTTTAAATTAATCTCAATTATTTAAAGCAGAAAGCGCATCACAGAAAGCCCGAAGTGTTCACAGGGCTGTGCAGGAAAGCTGTGTTGAGCGCAGACCCAGTGGATCGCCTACTGGTGCGGCGGGAGGACGGTTGCTGCAGGTGAAAGCATGCTGCCTAAATCATGAGTTGCATGGGCAGTGTTATGTACAAATAAACAATTGTAGCCCAGCTCGGGTCTCAAGCCACCTGTCAGGCTTTGCTCTGGGACTTGACCCGCTACTTTGTTCTTCCTGACTCAGGGAGCAAAGGAGCATCAATGATAATGAGATTTGCAGAGGAGCCCCTAGTGTCTGACTCATCTTGACTTTATTCACCCACACATGGGTATAAGCGACCAAAGTAACACAATATCAGCTTTATCCGTTAGTATATACGCTGGGAAACAATTTAACCTCAGCTGTTTTAAGTTTTCCCTAGAATCTGCAATATGCAATCAACCCTGAGTGCAACCTTTCTCCTTTGCTCACAGAGGAGGCCAATTAGGCCTCAATTCTCCAATATCACGTAAAAGACATTGTATGTGATAAACATGGTACATAGTTTCCCTCAGAAAATACCTAGTGGAGTGGTGGCACACGTGTAATCCCAGCACTTGGGAGGTCGAGGCAGGAAGATTGCCATTGAGTTCAAGGCCATCCTGGACTACATAGTGAGTTCAGGGCCAGCCTAAGCTACAAAGTGAGACCCTGTCTCAAAACAATAACAATTAAATATATCTATATAGATATATGAAAACCCATTCATATATATGTCTATGTGTAAAGTGCTAAGAAGTCTACTTAGGTGAAACTGACCCCCTCCCAAAATTGCCATCTTTTTGTTTTAAATTACTACCACATGGAAATTACTTTTAGTCTAATGATTAAACTAATTTTTTTCCCCAGTACCAGGGATTAAATTCAGGACCTTGCGCATGTGAGGCAGGTGTGTGCCACTGAGCTAAATCCCTGGCCCTATTAAACTAATTTTTTATTAGCATTCATTGGGCAAATGCTGGGGTCCAGCCTCAGCGAGAGTTCGGGTCCTGAGGAGCAGGGTTGGAGTCAGCGCTTGTGAAGGAATGAGACACCACTCTGTAGGGATGAGGTGCTGTGTCTTTCGAACATCGGAGGACTTCTTTATGTATATCATAGTAAAGGTTACCTACGGAAATTGGCACACGTTTACAATTTCTGGGTTAAAAACTTTTAAGATCATTTTTCCAATAAACTACAGCCTATATCTATTTATTATTGCTTTTTCTGGGAACCTTTTATCTTTTGCCTCAGCTATTTTTAATCAAACAATTTCCTAGTAAAAGTGTAAATGAAAACAAAATCAAAAGAACAATCCAAGCTTGCCACCATTTTTCAAAGTTCATATGTCTATTTTGGCTACAATGGAAAGACTGCAGCAACTCTTAGCAGGTCACTAGGTTTTAATAAAGAACTATTGTGGTTACTCAACTTCTTGGTTAAACTTTTATATAGTCAGAAGGCAAGTATTTTGCACTTAAGACTTTTTATAATAACTATTCAGCTGCCTGGCAGTAGTATTTACTTGGTTTTTAGTGCATAGACATCACTGTGCTCCTGAACATTTCATTCTTTCTGCAAAGGGCAAATCTTGATATCTTACTCATTTTTCATCTTTCCACGCCATTCTAACTCCATCTATGTAAGCCCCAGTGTAGGAAAAGGGGGTTGCCTGGTGGCCACGGGATCACTCCACCACAAATCTTTGAGCACCTTTCTGGGATCCCTACAACTAATTGGACACTTGGAAGAAAGCTGGGGGGCTTTTGTTGGAGTGAAATCCTCAATTACTGAAAAACTGGAAACCCCTTCGTAGAAAGTCCCTGGACCAGAGGTCGCGCTTAGGGGTTCAATGACTGACACGACTGACACATATTTCTCAGAAGTAGCTTGTACCGGTTTCCTTACTAAACCAAATTTCCCGTAATTATAATTGAGCCAATCAAAAGTGCAAGCAAAAATAAAAGCTGGAGCGATGCTTTTAACCCAGGGCCCATCATTGCTGGAACTTTGTCAAGCAGCAATAGAGGAACTGTGGGCCTCACCAGGCAAAAAGAGCTAAAAACAATGCATTCAACTTATTAACAACTACTGTCCACATGTAGTATTATTTAAATTGTTAAGCTTCTCCCTTAAAAAGAAAAAAAAAACTTGACCAGGAGTGGTGGCGCATGCCTATAATCCCAGCACTTGGGAGGCTGAGGCAGGAGGATCACTGCAAGTTTGAGATCAGCCTGGGCTACATAATGTGTTCCAGGTCAGTCTCAACTACATAGTGAGACCCTGTCTCAAAAAACAAAAACAAAAACAAAACAAAAAACTTTACTAAATATTATGTAGAGACATATTACAAATGAAAAATACATTAGAGGCAAGTTTTATGTTATTATCAAAATATAGTTTTATGTTTACCTCATTTTTTAAAATTTCCCAAATATAATGGAGTACAAAATAAAATGCTACATTGCCACTGTTTCAAATTTAATAGAAACTTTATTTAATTTTCCATATTTCTTTCCAGCCTATCTTTCTTTCTTTCTTTCTTTCTTTGTTTTTTGGTACTGGCAATCGAAGTCGGGTCCTTGTGCTTGCGAGACATGCAGTGGAACCACTGAGCTAAATCGCTGGCCCTCCAGCCTGTCTTTAAAAGAACATATTTTGATCTTTCTCAAAGAATGAACTGGCATTTTATGTCGGTTTGAAAGAAAAGGAAGAAAAATTATAAAAAATAATTTCCATGATTTTTTTACTCGAATCTCAGCAGGGGAATAAGATTTCACACTTTTGAGCCTGGCATGGTGGCGCATGCCTATAATCCCAGCACTCAGGAGGCTGAGGCAGGAGGATCACTGTGAGTTCGAGACCAGCCTGGGCTACATAGTGAGTTCCAGGTCAGTCTCAACTACATAGTGAGACCCTGTCTCAAAAAAAAGCAAAAACAAAAAAAATTTTTTCACACTTTTGTTTGTATTTTTTCGTGGTTTAATAAATTAATTTTTGCTGAAAGCTACATGAGATTAAGCAGGCAGAATTAGCCTCTCTAGTACACCATGAGCGTCTCATAGACTTGATGCTTTAAAATACAGAAGATGCTTTAAAAGCCCTGAAAAGCGGAATTGTTTTAGGGTAATAATGAAACTAGAATTCCTTGTTTATGTAAAGAATTTGTTTCTTCCAGTTTATTTGCTTTCTAACTGCTTTGTTTTTAACAATAGAATTGACTTGCCAACATATTTTTGATACATATGTACCAAAATAGGAATGCTCAGCCCTGACACTTGATGTAAAAGTCAATGATGAGTGAACCGAGGTCATTGCTGAAATAGCTTACATGTCTGGCATGAAGTGGTGGGTGGCTGTTTTCACCTCCCTAGAGCATCTAGAAGCTGTCAGACCATCTAAGAGTGTGACTCAAAGGCGTGACAAGGAAAAATATTTACAATAAATTTTACATATATTAATGGGTAGGAAAAACGATTATTATAATGAATTACAAGACAATCTTTCATTAATTTGATGTTGTAATTATAAAAATAAATCTTCACCAGGGATTTAGCTCAGTGGTGCCACTGCCTGCCTCACAAGTGCAAAGTCCTGAGTTCAATCCCCAGTACCACAAGAAAAAAAAAAAAAGTCTTCTGACATTGATTCTGTGGCTATGATATTCCTTCCAGGAGCTGAAATACTAATGGTTCAATTTCTGACATAATTAGTCTCATTCTCTGCCGCACTCTTTCCAGGAACTAACCAACCTTTAAGTAGACTGTAGTTGTGCTAACCCTTACAGATATTTTTGCAAAAGTTTGTTTAGAGAATATCCAGGCACTAAGGTACACACTGTAATCCTAGCCATTCAGAAAGCTGAGACAGAAAGAGGCAAATTCTAATTCAATCTGGACCACGTAGCGATACCCTATCTTAAAATTCATTTTAAGCAAAGGTCTGGGTAGGCAAGGACTTCCTGAACAAAATTTCGGTAGCACACACACACACACACACACACACACACACACACACAAACAAAACCCCAAAGTCAACAAATGGGATTATATTAAAATTTTTAAAACTTCTGCACACCAAAGAAAACAATCAACAGAATGAAGAGACAACCTACAGAATGGGAAACAAATTTTGCCAGCTACTCTTCTGATCTAGAATGTACAAAGGACTCCAAAAAACAAACAACCCTCAGTGGTTCGGGCGGCTGCTTCTCAAGCGTAAGGACCAGAGTTCAATCCCCAGTACCGAAACAAAAACTAAAAACCAAAAAACAAATAACCCAATAAAAAATGAGCAAATGAAATTAATAGACACTTCTTAATAGAAGAAGTACAAATGGTCAATAAGTGCATAAAAAAAATTTACAAGGACTCGTGTTCGATCCCCAGTACCTCCCCCCAAATTAACATCTTTAGCCATTAGGGAAATGCAAATCAAAAACAACAATGAGATTCCATTGTACCCCATCGGAATAGCTATCATCAAGAGCACAAAAGTAGCACTGCGCCTGCCTCACAAGCACAAGGTCATTAGTTCAATCCCTGGTACCAAAAAGAAAAAAGAAAAAGAACACAAAAGGGCTGGGAATGTAGCTCAGTGGCACTGGCGCCTGCCTGGCAAGTGCAAGGTTTTGAGTTTGATCCCTGGTACAAAAAAAAAACCCTACATCTATATCTATGTATATATCTATATAGATAGATAGATATATAAATCATTAAGGATGTAGGAAAAAGAAGACCCTTCTACATTGTTGATGGGAATGTGAACTAGTACAACCACTATGAAAATCAATTTGGAAGCCGGGCATGGTGGTACACGCCTGTAATCCCAGCACTTGGGAGGCTGAGGCAGGAGGATTGCTGTGAGTTCGAGACCAGCCTGGGCTACATAGTGAGTTCCAGGTCAGACTCAACTGCATAGTGAGACCCTGTCTCAAAACAAAACAAACAAACCAAAAAAATCAGTATGGAAATTTCTCAAAAAACTAAAATCTATTTAGTTCTGTTTTACATAGCTATGTCTGTCTTGGGTATTTTTTCCAAAAGAGTTAAAGACATCATTCTATAGAGACACATGCATACTCATGTTTATAGCAGCACAATTCACAATAGCTAAACTATGGAAACATCCCAGCGGCCCATCAACAAATTAATACAGAAAATGTAACATATATAGAGTATTTTCAGCCATAAAAAGGGACAAATTCAAGTAATTTGTAGGAAAACAGATGAATTTTCAGAAAATAGTGTTACATGAAATAAGTCAAACACAGAAGGTTAAATATCTGTTTTTCTTATGTGAGAAACTCAAAACATAGAAAGCTAAAGAGCAAAATAAAAGAGAGGTGATAGGAATAAGGCAGTAGAGTTTTTAGAGATGGGGAAGGGATCAGGAAAAGAGGAGAGAGAGTAGGATAGGGAGAGGGAAAGGGAACTTAAAATGATCAAAATACAGTATATAGGGATGGGGATTTAGCTCAGTGGTCCTGCCGCCTGCCTCGAAAGCACAAGGTCCCGAGTTCAATCCCTGGTACCAAAAAAAAAAAAAAAAAAAAAAAAAAAAAAAAAAAAATCCACACAATAGATATGTACCAATTTCCCCAAATGTATGTAATTATTATGTATCACAAACATATGCAATAATTCTTTTAATTTAAAAAGGGCTGAGGATATAGCTCAATGGTAGAGCCCTTGCTTAGAATACATGAAGCCCTGGGTTCAATCTCCTGAAAAAAAAAAAAAAATAGAGAAAAGGAGCCAAGTAACTGTGAGAGGGGTTGGAAAACTGGATATGGAGATCAGGTTTAGGGGCAAAATGAAGTAATTTAAGACCTATTGAAATGAGTAAGTGGAGGAAATAGAAAAAAGCCAAAAGGGCAGTTTTGGGGAAGTAGATTCGTGGAGGTCAGAAGCTCTGGAAGGAAGAGAGTATGTGCTGAATAAGGCAGCAGCAACTTGAGAAGCCTGAAGACTGAGGACCCAGGAACGTTCTGGAAAATCCCACAGAATCCATGCAGACTCCTGAGTTGGGCTTTTGGGGTACTGTGGGAAGCAGTTTTTTCCCAGGTTCATGTGGTGCTAGCAAAACAGAACTTGAGTTTTTTTTCTGACAAATAAAAGAATGGAGAGGAGGAACACAGAGGCTGGCGTTTTACTGGGCTCGGTAAGGATTTGTACGGAGGTAGGAGGAGAGAGCAGGAGGCAGGAATGGAGCAACGAGGCCGGTTTGGAATAATTTAGTGTCCAAGGACCGTGCTCAGGTACTGCTAAGTACTGGAGTGGGCTGTTCGTGTGTGAACAGGCCTGACGCTCCTGTCCTTGACAGAACATGTGGAGGGAGGAACACCTGGAGGAAAAACCTAGCCACTAAATCCCACGGCTCATCTTTGGACAGGAGTCTGGCACCCCAGGCTGAGCCCCTGGAAAATTGCTCTTGTGACATCAGGGAACACAGACCATCTCTCTGAAGGGGTCTCAAGTGTTGAGAGCCTTTCTAGATAACTTTTTGGGAAAAATCACTTCATAATCAAATTCTGATTAGGGCTGTCTGAGGTCTAGTCTCCTTGGCCGAGAGCCAGCTATGGCATGTGGAAACAACTCCACTTTGCCTCCCGTCACAAGTTGAGGCCTCAATGGTTTCATGATACTGTGACATTTAAAGACAAGATTATAGTCCCAGCACTGTGGGAAGCTGAGGCAAGGTCATTCAAAGTTAGACCCCACTCTGGGCAATGTAGTGAGATCTTGTCTCAAAATAAAAATAAAAAATGCTGGACATATAGCTCAGTGTGAAGGCCCTGCATTTAACTGCTGGTACTGAAGGAAAAAAAAAAGTTTAAAATCAAATGAGAAGGTTCTACTTGGCAATTTCTCTTTCTTCTAAGACCTCACACGCATAAAACCATGAACGTCTCTGATTAGTCAACTGATTATACTTCCCTACTTGTTATTACTTAGTATTTATACTCACCTACTTCAAAAATGACCTGAGTCAGTATATTAAATTGAATAGTGTCCCAAAAATCCGCGTCCACCCAGAACCTCAGAAAGTGACCTTTTTGGAAATAGGGTCTTTACAGATGTAATTGACTTAGGATAGTACAGGCTGGATAAAGGCGTCCCTAATAATGACAGGTGTCTACAGAAAAAGAGAAGAAACAGAGAGACACAGGGAAGGAGGACTGTGAAAATAAGAGAAATACCAAGGACTGCTGACAGCCAGAGGCTTGGGACAGAGGCATGGAACAAGTCCATCTTCAAAGTCTCCAGAAAGGACCCCTGTTGACATGCACGTTTTAGACGTCCAGCCTCCCATAACTATGAGGGAATACATTTCTATCGTTTTAGGCCTCTCAGGTTATGATAATTTCTTCCCCCAGCACTGGGGAATGAACTCAGGACCTTGTACTTGCCTGGCAGGTGCCGCACCACTGAGCTAAATTAAATCCCCAGCTTTATTGTGATCATTGTTTATGGCAGTCCTAGAAAACTAACACATCTCACAAGTTAAACAATATGATGACGGGAAAGCAACAGAAAAGTTACCTTAGGCAAACAGATCAAATGTTTCCAGTTTCCAAGATGAGCTGAACGGGGTGGTTTAGCTGAACCGCAAAGGAAAAAACATTGTATTACACAGTTTTTGTCATTCCTCTTTGCTGGATGGCAATGGAAGGGAGAGCTCTTGTTACTTTCTCCTGGGATAAACAGAGGATTTCATCACGTTGTTCCTTGAATAAAGCATTAAGGAACACTATAAATAGCATCACAGAACAAGTTTTACAGTTAGGCTGGGAGGTTCCTGCCTGGAATCCCAGGACTTCAGGGAGGATGAAGCAGGAAGACTGCAAGTTCAAATCCAGGTTGGGAAATTTAGTGATTTAGTGAAAACTTGTCTCAAAATTAAAAAATGGGCTAGGGATGTAGCTCAGTGTGAAGGCCCTGGGTTCAATCCACAGTAGCACAAAATAAGAACAGAAACCAAAAACCGAATAAATCATCAATATGCTAACTGCTATATGTACTTTATAGAAATATGCTTCTTAGCATATCCTTAAAATTCAAGATTGAACTGCATGAATTATGTAGAAGATGTGAAAATACAACTGAGGAATGAATATCTCAACTTGGTACTACAATATGGGGGGGGTTCTGAAGGAATGCTTTCAAACTGACTCAGGGATCAGAGACTGGTACAGGAAACAGGGTTGTATGAGGTAAAAAAAATGATCAGTGAGCGGTACAAGAAGGGCTGGGAGTGGGGAGGGGGCGGGGCATTCAGTCCAAAGGATGTGGAGTAATTCAGATCAGAAGAGATGAAAAGGGGCTGGGGATTGAGCTCAGTGCTTCCACCGCCTGCCTTGCAAGTGCAGGGGCCGGAGTTCGATCCCCAGTACCAAAAAAACAAAATAAAACAACAACAACAACAACAAAAAACAGATGAGCTGAAAAGACCTATAAGAACCAAGATACTCCATGTATTTATTTGCTTTTGTTTTTGTTTAAGACAGAATCTCACTGTGCAGTTGAGAATGACCTGGAACTCACTATGTGGCCCAGGCTGGTCTCGAACTGACAGCGATCCTCCTGCCTCAGCCTCCCAAGTGCTAGGATTACAGGCATGCACCACCACACCCGGCTGATACTTCAAGTAAAGGTACAAGTTCCCAATGATAAATGTAAATGTATTGTATACCTAAAATGTACCAATAAAAGAATTTAAGGGGGAAAAAAAGCATAACAAGCGCTATGAAAATGTGGAGAAATTGGAGTTCTTATATATACTACTGATGGGATGGAAAGGATACAGCCCTGTGGAAAATAGAGCTGGGGGCTCCTCAAACTGTCACAGGTGGGGTTAGTTACCTGTGGGCCAGCCACGACACTTCAGGTGTCTCTCTCCAAGAGAACCAAAAACCTAAGTCCACACAGAAACTTGTGCATAGGTTCCATAATTCTCAATAACCAAAAAGTGGAAACACCTCAGATGCCTCTAAACTTATGGAAAGATAAACAAAATGCAGTCCATCCACACAACAGAATATTATTCAGCCCTACAGGGAACAACGCTCTGACACAGTGAACCCTGGAAACTACACTCAGTGACAGAAACCAGGCGCAGAAAGATCATATATTATATGACTGCATTTATAGGAAATGTCCAGAATAGGCAAATCCAGAGACAAAAAATAGGTCATTGGTTGCCTAGGGCCGGAGGGGGATGACTGAGCGGGAGACTGGAGATTGAACTTAATTTGGGTGTGGAATTTTCCTTGGGGAGCGACGAAAACATTCTGGAACTAGACAGAGGTGATGGTTTCACAGTGAATACGCTCACAACCAGTCCATTACATAATTTAAAAGGGTGAATTATATCTCAATAAAACTATTATGTGTTTTTTTAAAGCAAGCCTCAGATGTCTTCATCATTCCTGTTAAACCCGTGAGCTTTACAACAGTGAGCCTTTTTGGCATCAGAAACCTCAAATTCTCTAGAGAGAATTGCTGGGAATTTCCATGCCACTTAAAATACTTAAAATACTTGTTTATGAAGGAGAAAAAAGGTAACCATGTATAATACATTTTGTTACGTAGTTAAAAGTCCAGCATTCATTATCTTTATATTGACACACAGCAACTACGTATAATTAAATCTGTGGGGCTGGGGATTTAGCTCAGTGGTTCCACCCCCTGCCTCTCAAGCGCAAGGACCAAAGTTCGATCCCCAGTACCAAAAAACAAAACAAAACAAAAAACCTATGTCTCTTTGGTCCGTCCAAAGCAGTCAGCTTATTTTTTGTTTGTTTGTTTGAGACAGGGTCTCACTATGCAGTTGAGACTGGCCTGGAACTCACTATGTAGCCCAGGCTGGTCTCAAACTCACTGTGATCCTCCTGCCTCAGCCTCCCGAGTGCTGGGATTACAGGTGTGCACCACGACACCTGGCTTAGTCGGCTTATTTTTCAAAAGATCCTTAGAATTTGTCTGACCATTTAATATTTTGTTCCTAGATTAAATGTGATTTTCATATTTACATCTTGGGTCATTGCAGAAAAAAATCATTTTGGACATGGTCTTATTTATTGTTTGCAAGAAAATCAGCATTGCTTGTTCCTCACATGTTAGTGTTTATACATTTTGACAGTGTCTTCAGACGGGATCCAGCGTGTTCAGGGTGGTATGGCCATAGACTTGATGTTATCTTCAAAAGGCTAGAATTTAGAATTTCATGGCCCTTCACTATTTTTCAGTACCTTAAAAATGAAAGTCCAAAAAGGAGGTTCAATATCTTTTATGATTTCATCATAGCTTATGATTTTAGAAAAATTCATTTATTCCCCCACAAAATCAGTTGGCTTTGGAAGAGATAGCAGGAAGAAACAGTTTATTCTGGCAGCATTAGAATTAAAAATAAAGTAAGTCAATATAGTCACTTTTACAGCATAGTTTTTTTTTTTCCTCTTCATTGGTCATTTTATGACCCAAGGTCACAGCTGTCGCAAAACTTATTGTTGCTTGACAAGTTCTCCTTGTCAACTCCATACCACAAGGCCTTTCATTTCTTCAGTGAAACAACTGGATATGGAAACCACCTGGGTTCTCATATTTATATGTCAATAAAGCCCATTGTAACTACACAATGCTGTTGAAAAATGCTATACCAGGGGAACTGACAGATGTTTTAGGTAACGTCTTATGCAATACCAACCAGTGATGACATGCTTTGAAAGACCACTGGTTAATAGCAAAAGCGGCTTTTTTATGTCACCTCTCTTCATTCATGTTTTTCTAGGCTCTCAAATAAGCAAGATATCTTTATTTTCTTCTTCTTCTTATATCTACAAGCCAGTGGAGAAACCTGATAACAAGGGAGGCTCCTTTGAAGTACAACTATAGGGAATAGATACAAATATATTACAACAGTGATTCCACACAAATACACTTTGAAATAATTATTTTATGATAGGAAATATTGATACAGGGTACATTACACTTAGACATTTCAATACCATTTGAATTTATTAATCCACTGGGCAAGACAGTAAAATGTTAAAAGGAAGGATAAATCAGAAACAACAGATTCAATTTCTAGTTCCACAGCTCAGTACAGGTCGTTAACCTCTAAAAATACTTTATATATTTAAATGGATGCCTGCAGAGCTCTGCAGGGAATATGTTTCATAGGGTAGTGCTTAGGAGGGAGCTAGCCTGTTAGACATATGAAGTTTATCTTAGAATCGGTGTTCTTTGCTGTAATTTTATTTATTTATTGAACTCAGGTTCTTGCGCTGTCAAGGCAGGCAGCAGAACCACTGAGCTAAATCCCTGGCCCCCTGTGCTGTAATTTTAAAACATTACAATATTAACGATTGAGCAGGGCATGGTGGCGCATGCCTGTAATCCCAGCACTTGGGAGGCTGAGGCAGGAGGATCACTGTGAGTTCGAGACCAGCCTGGGCTACATAGTGAGTTCCAGGTCAGTCTGACTACATAGTGAGACCCTAAAAAAAAAAAAAAAAAAAAAAAAAAAAAAAAAAAAGAATATTAACGATTGAATTTTGTTTGGGATGATGCAAATGTTTTGGAAATAGATGACAGTGATGGTTATGCAATCTTGGGAAGGTATATAATGACACTGAAATATACCTTTAAAATGGCAAATTTTATGTGTCTTTTACCCCAACCTTTAAAAAACTGAAGTGTGCTTACCCACATGAGTCACACTGACTTGTTTTAACTGTTCTTTTTTTTTTTTTTTTTTTTTTTTTTTTTGGTACCGGGGATTGAACTCGGGTCCTTGTGCTTGCAACTGAACCACTGAGCTAAATCCCCGGCCCTGTTTTAACCCTTCTTAGTGAGAATGATTATAGGAAAAAAATAAGCTTTGAGGTTGAGGTTAGACAGTCTAACATTTCGGAGAAGTCAAAATTGTAGTATTTTTGCATGTCCTGTTCTCCCAACAATGTCAGAAATGTTTGTTTAATAAAGAGACTAGAGAATTTTGTGCCGGTATATTTATTATTTTGCCGTGTGCTTCAAGTGTATTCCTTAAAGACATAAAAAGGGCTATGGTGGCACAAGCCTATAATCCTACAATTTGGGAGGCTGAGGCAGGGAAAGTGAGAATTCGATGTTAGCCTGGGCTACATAGCAAAGTCGAGGGCAGCCTGAGCTACATAAAGAGACCCTATCTCAAACTACAACCCCAAAAGTCAAAAAGACTGTGCACGGGTCTGTGTTAGGTGGAAATGTTACGTTCATGGATGATAAAACACTGTTGTGTCTCAGAAAATAAAAAGTAACCATCAAAAATAGTGGTTGAGCACAGGTTGAACATATCTGTAATCTCAGCTACTTAGAGGCTGAGGCAGGAGGATCAATCAAAAGTTTGAGGCCAGCCTGGTCAATTTAGTGACAGCCTGTTAAAAAAAAAAAATTAAAGAGCTGTTAGTGTAGTTCTGTGTTAGAGTGCTTGCCTAGTATGTTGAGGCCCTGGGTTCAACCCCTAGAACTGGGGAAAACAACAACAACAACAAAAAACTTGTTACCAATAACAATTATATACTGAGTATTTCAAAAACCTAGAAGAAAGGATTTCAAATGCTCTCACCATGAATGAGAAATGTTTGAGGTCATACATAGGCTTCATCCAACTTAAGCATTACACAATGCATACATATATCAAAATATTACATGGTACCCTATAAATATGCAAAAAAGTACAATTTGCCTTTCTGGGGAGTCTTCCTAGAAGCACTTTCATGCTCCGACCATAGATATCAGTGATTTTTCCTCTGGGAACTGCCTGATGGTCACCGTGACTAAGATGCATCTGTTACATAAAACAGAGACTCACTATATTTAAGAGGACTGAGTGGCGGCAGATACGCTTTGAAAACACACAGCTTGTGGGATAGAATACAGTGATGCCTCAGTTCACGAACTCAGTTCCCTCCACGATTCTGATTGCAAACTGATCTGGATGAGAACTGAATCAAATCTCCCCATAAGGTCAACATGGAACCTAAACACTGAATTTGATTCAGTTTTAACTCAGTCTGTAACCAGAATCAAAGAAAGAACCACCTTGCCCCGGAGTGAAGCCCACGGGGTCATCACTCCCTGGCTGTGACTCAGAGCCCACAGGTCTTATTTGGAGTCATGACTGGCATTTTCCCAGCTCTCTTGAGATGTGAGGTTCAACCCAACACTGGTTGCATTTCTTCCCATACCTTCAGAGCAACAAGTCATCTTCCATTAAAAATCTGGTTTAGAAGCCAGGCATGGTGGCGCACGCCTGTCATCCCAGCACTCGGGAGGCTGAGGCAGGAGGATCAATGTGAGTTCGAGACCAGCCTGGGCTACATAGTGAGTTCCAGGTCAGTCTCAACTACATAGTGAGACCCTGTCTCAAAGAACAAAACAAACAAACAAACAAACAAACAAATCTGGCTTAGCATGTGCACCGCTGCACACAGCTAGACTTTCTACTTGGTTGAAAGACAAGTAGCTCACGCGCCACATTCCCTGTTCTGGTGCTTCTCTAGACAAGCTCTCTGGCTCCTAACATCTTGGAGCCTTGGAGCCCTCAAAATAGCACACAGGGCCTGACCCTAGGTGAGGGACAAGGAGGCGCACCAGCTGCATGACTAGCTGTCACAACATGCAGCAGTTTGGAGCCACTGTGGTTACCACCCTGCAGCTTTGGTGGGTCCAGGGGTCTGGGTGTGACTTAGCTAGCAGCTAATCCGTGGAAGGATATGTATTTATTTGCTTGATTATGCATGAAAATTTTCTGGTAGAATACAGAATACTTCATTAAAAATTGTAAGTCACTGGGGCCAGGGATGTAGCTCAGTGGTTCTGCCACCTGCCCCCCAAGTGCAAGGTCCTGAGTTCGATCCCCCAGACCAAAAATAAAATAAAATAAAATAAAAAAATTGTAAGTCATTGCTACCTCTGGAATTGAGGCTACGAGACTGGAGATGGAAGAAAGGGGATTTTTACCTTTTACTTTATATTTTTCTATATTGCTTTATTTTTGAAAGAAGGGCTGGGGATTTAGCTCAGTGGTTCCGCCGCCTGCCTGCCTCGCAAGTGGGAGGACTCGAGTTCGATCCCCGGTACCAAAAAAAAAGAAAGGAAAATTTTAAAAAATCATAAAGAAGACTTATTTTTAATCCTAAAAAGTAGGGTTTCCTCTTTTTTTCCTCTCAGTATTAGGGATCATACTCAGGACCCTGCACTTACGAGGCAGGCACGGTGCCACTGAGCTACATCCCCAGCCCCCTACAAATGAATGAAAAGGAGGCTGGAGATATAGCTGGGCTGGGGATGTAGGTCGGTGGAACCACTGCCTGCCTGGCAAGAAAAGGTACTTCTGCCACCTGCTTCGCAAGCGCAAAGTCCCGAGTTTGATCCCTGGTACCCAAGAATGGAAAAGCAAAGGTACTTCAGGTTATTTTTAGATAACTGCAATCTTTTACAAAGTAACTGGGGCTCAAAGAATAAACACCAGTGAATATAGCTGAAAAGTGTAGAAATGCAAGGTAGTTTAGCAGTAGTCATTTTATAAAATCATAAAATTGAATTATCTTTTCAAATACCAAAAAAGAGGACCATGTCTTCAGTTTTGCTTACTTTGTTCATTTTATTATATTCTAGTCTTAACACGAGGGGCTCAGAGCTGGCTCTGAACTAAATTATCCTGCTGAAAATCATCTCCAGTCCTTAGTTTCTGAATTACAGGCTGTTTTGGCTCCATGAGGGATCTCATTTCAGGGTTTTATCTCTCCTAAAATTAGGGGCTTTCTCTCAACAGACATCACATCTATCTAGTGCTACCAGATAAGATTCAGAATGCTCGGTATGTCCCATGTAATATTTGGGATATATTTATGCTAAAGCTATAGTCATTGTTTATCTGAAACTCAAATTTGATCAGACATCCTGTATTTTCATTTCCTAAATCTGGCACCTACCCCCAAGGATGGCCAGTGCATTCTTCCAGATGATAGAATTATCTCAGAGGTTTTCTAAATTACAGGAAATCCTGCCCCACCCCAGGAAACATTGGACTATATTTGAAGACCAAAATGGCTTGAATGTGTCCCCAGCAGCTTATGTGTTGGAAACAAACCCCAAAGTCATATGTTTATGGTGTTTGGAGGTGGGACCTTTGGGATAGGTGAGGTCATGAAGGTGGGGCTCTCATGATGGCATTAGTGGTTTTATAAGAAACAGAAAAATTCAATTCCCAGTTAAAAAAAAAAAAAGAGAGAAAGAAAAAGAAATAGAAAGAGACCCAAGCTAACCCATTTGCTCTGTGTCACCACAAACTGCCCTCCACCATGTTTACATACAGTGAGAATGCCCTCACCAGATGCCAGTCCTATGCTCTTTGGCTCCAGACCCATGAGTCAAATAAACTTTTGGGTCGTCACACCTTGCAGGCTGGCTGCTACTGGTATCTGTTTTTGTTTTGTTTTTTTGAGACAGGGTCTCACTATGTAGTTGAGACTGACCTGGAACTCACCATGTAGCCCAGGCTGGTCTCGAACTCACAGTGATACTCCTGCCTCAGCCTCCCAAGTGCTGGGATTACAGGCATGCGCCACCACGCCCGGCTCCTTAGTCTTACTTTCTGTGCTGCCTCTTTGTGGGCAATGACTTGCCCTGTGCCTGTGTCCTGTTCAGTCCGTGCTCCCCCTGTCTGGCTTCTCAGGATACAAGGTCTGGGACACGGCAAAGGGTCCCATCTTTCCACACTGTGGCTCAGTCTGGCTGCGGGTGTCTTTGCTGTGCTGCCATTATTATCACCTCTTAGTGTCACACTACTGCTTCACTGTAAACTGCTGACCAAAGTCAAGATCAAAGCCCTCATGCGTGGCCTTCCCCAGAGTCCCTGGCTCTAGAGTCTCTGCCAGGAGATTCACAGAACTTGTTCATTCATTTTCTATTCTCATTAGGAAGAGGCTGGGCTTTATTTACAGGGCACTGGATTCTGTTAGATAGTTCTGAGACTTTGTAGATTCTATTACATTCTTAAAATTAGATATGTTCTGGGCCAGGGATTTACCTCAGTGGTGCCACCCGCTGCCTTGCAAGTGCAAGGCCCTGAGTTCAATCCCAAGTACAAAAATAAATAAATAAATAAATAAATAAATAAAATACATGCTATTTATGTTTTCCCAGGCATCCAGAGCCTTCCAGTATGAATGCCTGCTAAGGGAAATACCTAAATATTGTTTCTTAGAATACTATACTACTAAGTAATAGTATTTGGGTTTTTTTGTTGGGATGGTGGTTTTTGTTGTTTTGTTTTGATTTGATTTGTTTTGTTTGAGACAGGGTCTCACTTTGTACTGCAGGCTGGCCTTGAACTCACTAGGAACCCCAGGGGTGAACTTCCTGCTCAGACTCCCAGGTACTGGGTTACAGAGATGCGCCACCACACCTAGCCAATGTACTATTTTGGAAAAGTTGCACTGCCAATTAGCATTCTTAGTTAAGAATAAATTGCCGGGGATTTAGCTCAGTGGTTTGGTGGCCTGCCTCGCAAGCGCAAGGACCCGAGTTCAATCCCCGGTACTGGAAAAAAAAAAAAAAAAAAAAGAATAAATAAACCTTGGGAACTTTTCTTCCTGCCATAGATTCTGTAAGATGGCTCCCTTGTGAAAGTTTCCCTTCCTTGTGACAAAGTTGAGCCATTATGTACACAAGTGCTAACAGGCCAGTTGCTGGACCTCAACGGAGAGAAGTGACAGAGTTATCTGGAAAAATCGGAACTGCAAATTGGGTTTGGAACCTGAAAATCTTAAGGGTAACCCCACATGTGTATAAAGCTAACGGCACCTGTATGTAGTGTCCTATGATTTGTGTATGTTTTGCGTATGATACAGATTAAATTTGGTTTCAGACTTTTGTAAAAAGCACTTTTTACTGGGCCAGGGATTTGGCTCAGTGGTTCTACCACCTGCCTTCAAAGTACAAGGGCCTGAGTTTGAGTTTGATCTCTGGTACCAAAAAAAAGAGCACTTATTACTTCCTTTTTTTGGGGGGGGGTAGTACTTTGAACCTAGGGCATTCACACTGAGTTACAAGCACTTTCATTTATTTCTTTTTTTTCCCACCACCCTCTTTCTTCTATTTAAAAAAAATTATTGTTTTTTATTTTATGTTTATTTTTTATTATCTTCTATTTTCTATTTTGAGAGAGTCTTGCAAAGTCATTAGGTTGCCCTGGATGGGTTCAAATTTGTGATCCTCCTGCCTTAGCCTCTCAGAATGCTGGGATTACATGGGTGTGCCATGAGGCCTGGCTAAAATAACTCAACTACTTATAGGACAATATTTCTTCTCTTTATAGGTTTCAGCTTACAGTGCTGGTGAAACTTTTGAATACTTGCCACAGTGGGCTATTTATATCATCGAAAGCACTGTTATTGTGTTTTTTCTTTTAATATATAAAATTGTGTTTTCTAAACTAAAACCTCAGTGTTCAGGTTTAATGGTAGTGTTGGCACTTTGCAATAAATAAATGGGTTTTGGGTTGCAGTTTAGGTATTCAGTCTCTAATATGTTCACCACTGTTAACACATCACTCTCCTCAGGAATGTAGAAAAGAAATATGGATAGAAATTAGAATGAGAACAGGAAAGGACTGGAAGTAACCTCAGAAAAGATATCACACACAAGCTGGGGATTTAGCTTAGTGGTACTGCACCTGCCTCACCAGAGCAAGGTCCTGAGTTCGATCCCTGGTCCAAAAAAAAAAGACATCACACACACGCACACACACACACACACACAACAATGCCCCACAATCTGAGGCAATTCCACAGTCAAAATACATCTCTCAACTTCTTTGCAATGCCTGGGGATGGTACTGTGCATGGGAAGTTTGTTGGTTTATTTTTGGTTTTTTGAGACAGGGGCTCACTAGGTAGTTGAGACTGACCTGGAACTATGTAGCCCAGGCTGGTCTCGAACTCACAGTGATCCTCCTGCCTCAGCCTCTCAAGTACTGGGATTACAGGCATGCGCCACCATGCCCAGTGAGAGTATATTTTTCTTATAGATTCTGCTACTTTGGAATTTTTTGTACTGTTTGACGTCACAGGTGATAACAATATCAGCTGGGCCAGGGATTTAGCTCAGTGGCAGCACACTTGCCTGGCAAGCAAAAGGTCCTGAGTTCGATCGCTGGTACCGAAAACAAAAAACAAACAAACAAAAATATCTGCTGAAGATACTTTTTAACAACCCTGATTTTACAGATTTTTGTAGGAAGAAATCCTGCTGAGTCTTAATTCTGTTCTAGGTAGACAGAGCCAAATTCCAGGAGAAAAGCTCAGCTGAACATAGGCGGATCGTGTTCCTCTTTGTTAGAGGGTCCCTGACCAGAAGGCAAAACTTTTTTCTCTGGGTGGTGCCTGGGTCACAGGGCTGGGCCGCAAGAGAGGGGAGGTAAGATGGGTGGGATTCTCATTTGTATCAGGTTCCAGGGGTGCTGGTGGAGAATTCACCTCTATTCACAGTCTTGATGCTAATGCTTTTAGAAGGACTAGGGAATGACTGAGACAGAGAATGATTATAAATAAATATTCAAATGACAGGACGTTTTCATCAGTCTTACCCATCACTCTTCAAAAACATTAGTGTCTCGTCTACATAATGAAATAATTTCAGTTTATCTTGAGAGCATCTGGCCTGTGTCTTCATTCGAGGCTTTGCACATAACTGTGCCAGTTTGAATGTTAGACTTTTATCAGATTTTAGGATAATCAAGCTTCCGCTCCCTGGCGGACCTTAGGTTTCATAGAAAAGGCTCATGAATCTCAGTGTACTCCATTCTATTCTGGGGACACAGTCAATGAGGCAAGTGACCTGGGAGAAGTTTTTCGTTTCTTCCGGTCTTTTAAAAAAATCTTGCATCAGTTTTCCCCACTGCTTGGAAAACCGACACCCACGTAGACAGGTTACTCACACTCATTTGTAAACTCATCCATGTGTCTCCTGATCCTTGGAGCCAACTTGTCCTGATGTTTGAGGAACTTGTGAATGGATGAGGAGAAACCTTTGGACTGAGCTGGCTTTCTAGTTTCTGGTAAGTAAACAGCAACAATGACAGAGCAAAACCATGACTGGTTCTAGCACTGGTTCCAATCTACAGACATTTACCTTCAGGAATTACCCAGTTTTTAAAAAGAATCCCATTAAGTGAAATAAGTCAGGCACAGAAAGACAAATACCACATGTTCTACTCATGGAAACTAAACAAACAAACAACAATGGATCTCATGGAAATAGTGGAATAGTGATCACTAAGGATTGAACGGGGTAGGGGGAGAGAGGTAGAAAAGTTGGATAATAGGTACCAAAATACAGTTACATTTTACAACAATTTATTGTATGTTTCAAATGTTTTGTTTTGGGGTTTTTTTGTTTTGTTTTGTTTTATTTTGTTTTTGGTACCAGGGATCGAACTCAGGCCCTTGCGCTTGTAAGGCAGGTGACAGAACCACTGAGCCAAATCCCTGGTCTTGTATGTTTCACGTGTAACTAGAAGAGTTCAAAGTTGCCAATACAAGCCCGGCATGGTAGCTCATGCTTGTAAGCCCAGAACTCGGGAGGCTGAGGCAGGAGGATCGCTGAGTTCAAGACCAGCCTGGGCTACAGTGAGTTCTAGGGCAGTCTCAACTACATAGTGAGACCCTGTCTCAAAAAAAAAAAAAAAGGTTCCCAATACAAATGATAAATGTTTGAGGAAATGTAAGTGCTAATTACTCTGATTTGACCCTTTCACATTGAATATACATATGGAGTTACCATACTGCCCTATAAATTTGTATGATTATTATGTGCTAATTTTTTAAAAAAATCAACCTCCTAGAATTATTCAGTAGTCAAATTTCAGACTTCCTCTCAGTTGAAGTTCACAATTGTAAAAGTATTTTTTCCTGGGCAGGTGATTTAGCTCAGTGGTTCCTCCACCTGCCTCACAAGCACAAGGTCCTGAGTTTGAGCCCCAGTACCAATATGAAGTATTTTTTTTCCTAGAGTATATAGTCACTTTTCATTGTTCATTGAATTTGTATTTGCAAATTTGCCTACTTACTAAAGTTTATTTGTGCCGGGGATTTAACTCAGTGTTGCCTCCACCTGCCTCGCAAGCACAAGGTCCCGAGTTCAATCCCCGGTACCAAATAAATAAATAAAGTTTTTTGCGATCTCAAATAGGGACCTTCTCAGTCAGTCAGACTCATACAGAAGAGCAAAAAATGTGACCTCAACCCACTCTCATACTGCAAGCAAATGTGCATTTCAAGGTAAACTTGGTATTACTATTTTAAGAAAGTTTTGTGAGATTTTTTTGCTGATTTCACCATTTAAAATGGCCTCCAGAGGGCCAGGGATTTAGCTCAGCAGTTTGGTGGCCTGCCTTGCAAGTGCAAGGACCCAAATTCAACCCCTGTACCAAAAAATAAATTAAATAAATAAAAGTAAATTAAATGGCCTCCAGGGCTGGGGATTTAGCTCAGTGGTTCCACCAGCTGCCTTGCAAGTGCGAGGACCTGCATTCAATCCCTGGTACCAAAACAACAACAACAACAACAAAATGGCCTCCATCTGGGCACAGTAGCAAATGCCTATAATCTCAGCTACTTGAGAAACTGAGGCAGGAAGATCATAACTTCAAGCCCAGCTTGGACAGCTTAACAAGACTGTCTCAAATTTAAAAATAGGGCCAGGGATTTAGCTCAGTGGCACTGTGCCTCACAAGGGCAAGGTCCTGAGTTTGATTCCTGCTACAAAAAAATTTTTAAAAGGGGGGCTATGGATGTTGGTCTGCGGTAGAGCATTTGCTTAGCTGTCATTTATGAGTTCCTAGGTTTCATGTCCAATACCAAACTTTTCTTAAAATGCCAAGCATAAGGGCTCATGTCCACAATCCCAGCACTTGGGAGGCTGAGACAGAAGAATTGCTGCAAGTTCAAGGCCAGCCTGGGCTATAGAGTGAGTCTGAGGCCAGCCTGAGCTCCACAGCAAGACCCTGTCTCTAAAAAACAACCAAACAAACAAACAAACGGACACTGTGTGTGAAAGTGCTTTCTGGTGCTTTGATGTGGTTTCACAGTAAAAATATGTGCATAAGAAAAGCCTCACCCAGGCATATGTCACAGGGCCGCTGGCATCCAGCTCAGTATTGATAAACCAACGATATATAGTTTAAATGTTGTCTTTACACAGCTTTATAAATACGTAATCAAGGTTATGTATCGATTCGTTGAGGAAAGGGTTGTACTGAGAGATTTAAAGAGGGCACCCCACCCTGCATTTCATTTCCCAGGAGTACTGGTTCAACATTTCCTGATTTAGTCTTCCCGGTGACTCCGTAGACCTACGTCAGTTCTCGGGCACTGTAACATATATCTGACATTTTAACGAAGTCACGAGGCGGAAAAGTTTACTCAGGCTCAAGTTTCAGAAGTTTCAGTCCATGGTTGCTGGCCCTCCTGCCTTGGACCTATGGCAAGGCAGCATACGGGGGCAGGGAGCCGTGGAAGAGCAAACCAGCTCCCTCGGGGTCATCGGCAAGCAGAGAGAGACAGGAAGGGGCCATCTTGAAGAACATGCCTGAAGTGACCTCACTTCCTTACTCTACTTCTCTTCTCTTCTCTTCTGTTCTTGTCTCTCTCTCCCTCCCTCCCTCTCTCCCTCCCTCCCTCTCTCCCTCCCTCTCCCTCCCCCCTTTCTTTTTTCCTAGGGATCGAACTCAGGACTCTGTGCTTGCCAGGCAGGTGTGGCACCACTGAGCTGAAACCCCAGCCCCTCCGCTTCTTAAAGGTTCCACTGCCTCCCCAACAATGCAATGGGCTGGGGACCAAGGTCTCACGCTGCCATCAAGCTCTTGGGCTGGGCCCATGCTGACACCATTGAACTTGTTTGACATGTGAGCCTATATGGATGGGGTTTTCTCGAATCTATGACATCTAGAAACATTGAGCTTGCTCTTCCCTGCCCCTCAGCTCGGCTTTCAATTCTTTGCTTCCCTTGAGCTCTCCCCTCCGCTTGGAATAAACCTTCCTTGACCACCTGCTCTCTGCCCTCTGAAGAGTCTCAGGAGGGGGCCCGCAACCATGGATGCAAATGAGAATCCCAAAACTGCTGCGCCCCTCACACCCTAGACCAGTGATGGTAAACCTTTTACAGGCCGAGGCCCAAATTGCAACCCCAAACCCACTTATTTATCACTAAGTGGCAACACTGAAATTAAATCTGAATACTGAGGTTTTAGTTTAGAGAAAACAACTGTTATCTGGTGCTTGGCTGCTGGGGCAACTTGGCTCGCATGCCGACAGAGAGGGCTCTGCGCGCCCACTGTGGCACATGTGCCATGGGTTCGCCATCCCTGCCCTGGACCACTCAAACCAGATTTCTGCAGGTGGGACCCAGCATCAGCTTCTTAAGAAGTAGATGGGAGATGCACATTAGGTACAACATTTATAGTTCAGACAGCCTCTGATGGTTCTCCAACCTTGTCGGTTAAATTCAACATTATCATTCACTCACACCTAATGTTAGCCGGCCTTTCAAAGGAAGTACGCACTCATGGTATGATGTGGATAGACCTTGAAAACATTGCTAAGTGAAAAAGCCTACCACAAAAGGACAAACAGGATATGATTCCACTTATATGCTGTACCTAGCAAGGTCAAATTCATAGAGGCAGAAAGTGGGTACTAGGGATATGGGAGGGGAATCGGTGTTGAATTGTGCAGTTGCAGTTTGGGAAGATGAAAAAGTTCTTAAGTGACAGCTGTACAACACTAAAGTGCTTATCGCCACCAAACTGTTCAATGAAAGAAGATTAGGGCTGGGGATTTAGCTCAGTGGTCCCGGCTCCTCCCTTGCAAGCACAAGGACCAGAGTTTGATCCCCAGTACAAAAAAAAAAAAAAGTTAAAATGGCATACTTTATTCACATTTTTTGTTTTGTTTTGTTAACCGGGGATTGAACTCAAGTCCCTGTGCTCGCAAAGCAGGCGCCAGAACCACTGAGCTAAATCCCCGGCCCCTCTGTTATGTGTTTTTACAATTTAAAAAAATACTCCTGTAGGTGCTTTGTGGTTAGCAGAGGCCAAAGAGGCAGGAGACTTTCAGTGGCAGTCAGCCCTCCCCAGCCTGCCTTCACCATGTCCAACTCACTGGGAAAGGAAAGGTCCTAGAATATAATGTGGACTTTGTTTTGTTTGTTTTGTTTTTGGTACCGGGG
This sequence comes from Fukomys damarensis, assembly GCF_012274545.1. Lineage (NCBI taxonomy): Eukaryota > Metazoa > Chordata > Mammalia > Rodentia > Bathyergidae > Fukomys > Fukomys damarensis. The sequence continues at coordinate 21,317,046 of NW_022900946.1, read as the reverse complement.
ATCAAACTCGGGTCCTTGCACTTGTGAGGCAGGCCACCGAACGGCTGAGCTAAATCCCCAGCCCTTATAATTTGGACTTTGACTGAAGAGTGTTTAAAGTTGGGCTACAACATTTTGGTGCCTGTCTGCAGGTATTAATTTGGCTAAGTGGAAGTTCCCTTGATGTCCCACCTCATCTATTGAGATATTGTAAAAAAAATGTAAATAAATCATTCTCTCACCTACGCCTTTCGGGTCCTACCCTCCAGCTCCTTAATTGGTCCAGCAATTTCGACAACTGTTGACTGACAATTGACTTTGATTATTGATTTCTCAAAATTGGATCCTAAATGTACAAAAAGAAAAATAAAATAAAACTCTTAAGATCTCTTTTACACATAAAACTCCATTTACCATTTCCTAGCAGCCCCCTCAAAAATCACAGATTCATTCTTTGGCCTTATTAAAACAATCATTAGAAATAATTGTCTTTGTGTTTTACAGTAGTATCCAGAGAATTGCATGTGAAAAGAAGCCAAAGCAGAAAGACATTCACTTCAGCCTGCCTCAAGCAAAGTGCATAGATAAATGCTCACACAGTGTTTCTGAAACAGAGTGATGTACCACAAGTCTTCTCTGAAAATTTAAGTGCCTCTGTCCTCCATACATGTGTAGCAGCAGGGACGATACCATCACAGGTCTCATGAGAGAATTCTTTCAAGTTTCCTATACTTCCTGGCATCCTGAGGCACTTTTGTGGAGATTTGCCAATGCCTGAATCAAGTTTATTGTCATCATTTCAGTTACTACTTAGAATGCTCTTGGCTACAATCTTATTTCTATAAATTAAATCCAGCATCTGCTAGGCCAGAGATCCTCTGTTGAGGTTCATTAGAGCAACTCATGAAAGTTTATAAAAATATCAATGTCTGCTCCAGCCTTCCTGAACCTATTTGATATTGTTAGTTGAAAAAAAATGTATGTGTCTCTGGGTAATTATATGTCCTATTTTGAGATTTTTTTTTTCCTTTGTAAAACTTATGTCCATCCACTTTTATAAATCAGACAAACATTTCAGTGACTCCTTTAAAAAATAGGCTTAATCATTATCTTAGAGACATTTTGTCTAAAAATTTTTGGGGGGATGGCTTTATTGATTGTGATTCGCATGCCATGGGAATAGCCACATTTCCTTGCTGATTACATTGTTCTTATTATAAAGCCTCATCAGACTTTTCAGACTTGAAAATTACCAATAATAAATTAGCCAGAGCTGATAAGCCTCTGTGTCTACAGTTTCTGCTTTACCCTGACTCCTGCCTGGTCAGTGCCATAAGCTGTAGACCCGAGTTGGTGTCTTCAACAAAGAAGCACCCTCGGGACCCTAGAAAAGGACCAGGGTGAGATACTGACAAACTCAACAATATGGATGAAACTTGAAACCACTGTGCTAGAGAAAGCCAGACGCGGAAGGCCACATTCCATGGTACATGACTATGACTCCATTATCACGTATAAGGTTCTGTGTATAGGAGATATCAAGTCTAGAGGCAGAAGGCAGGTTGATAGGAATGCCAGGCACTGGAAGAGGGGAACGGGGAATGATTGTTAATGAGCCCAGGAATTCTTTAGCAGTTGATAAAAAAAATGCTCTGGAACTAAAAGTGTAAGTACTGAAGTACAATATTCTGGAATATGAACTTGTAAGGGTGTGTGGATTGTATATCCTGTTTTTAAAATAATAATTTTGGGTGGATTACAAGGCCTCCATACCAAGTCACAACCCTACACACACACTTTTTTTTCTTTTCTTTTTTCTTTTTTTTTTTTTTTTTTTTTTTTTTTTTTTTTTTTTGCAGGGGTACAGGATCTCACTAAATCACTATGCTGCCTAGGCTGTACTCAAATTTGCAATCTTCCTGGCTCAGCTCCCCAAGTGCTGGGATTAGAGTCACCATGCCTGGTTTTAAAATAATATTTTTAAGGAAAAATAAGAAAATTGTTCGTAAAGTCCACCACTGAGCAACAGTCCCTTCCTCCACCATGCTGGCCTGTTTCTCAGGACACTGCTCACAAAGAATCTCAAGCCACCTGCACAGGCTTTCAGGCTTGGCACTTTTAACTATATATCAGGAGCATCTCCCTTTGCACCAGTCCTAGAGATGGAGACAGCTCTGAAGTCCTGGTCACACAGGCTGTATTAACTCCTCAGACTCCAGGCCTTCCAGAATTTTCCTGAGTTACTCAAACCTCAAGGCCTACAGACAAATGCCTCCCTCATCTTTCCACATACTTGTGTAGCCTTATGAAACTAGCCCCAAGTTCAGAACTATTTTTTCCTCCCAGTACCGGAGATTGAACCCTAGGCCTCATACATGCTAGTCAAGTGCTCCACCACTGAGCTACATCCCCGGCCCCAAGTTATTATTATATTGCAGTGCCAGAAATTAAACCCACAGCCTCATACATACTGGGCAAGTGTTTTACCATCAGTTACAACTCCAGCTCTTCAGAACAATTTTCAGTTGACTTCCATTTATTTCATGCCCACAAGGATGCATTTCCTAACTGTAGGCTCTCTCATAATTCACTTTTACTTTCCAGTGTGTCCTTTCCCATCCCACAGTGAGCAGCAGAATGGTGTTGAGAGGCTCCTAAGGCCAATGGCTTTAAGAAAAGCCACACACCCTCCCTCACCAGTTAATCTCAGGCACACTGCAAAGCCCCCTTATCAATCAGCACAAACGCACCAGCACTGAATGTCCTTGTGGCTTCTAACCAGCCCGGTGTAATCTAGAGCACCTGTCACTCTCCTGCAGGGGATGTCACATTGTCAAAACAAGGCAAAGGGTCTCATGCAAGCACAGCAGAATGCCTCTGCTTGTTCTTGTAACCTGCTGATCCTCTCTGAAGACTTTGTTCTGCTCTGTTTTCTGCTGGAGAGTAAGCCAGGCCTTCAGGGACACACAGTGACCCAAGCCAGGGACCGTGGAGAATTCAAAGTCATTTACTTTGGCGTGACAGACAAGGAGAAACTGGGTTTTCTCTGTGCTGTGATGGTTTTCCTCCTCCTTGCATTCCAGCTGGAGGCGGAGCCCCTGGTGCCGTGGACTCTGTCCTCCACTGTTGCAGTTGGTCAGGCGAACGTCCCCAGAAGGACGGAGGGTGACAGCGGAGACCACAGTTCTCCATGAGAGAACACCAGTGCCAGGCACTGCTGTTTGGCCTCACAACAACTGTAAGAATTACTTTCTCGTTTCACACAGGTATAAAAAACTGAAGCTTAAAAAGCTAAGGATGGAGCCAGGCCCTAGAGTCATAAAGAGCAGAAAAGAGATTAAGCTCACAGCAGAAGAACCCAAAAGAATGAAGGAGAAAGACAAGAAAAAAGGGAAAGCAGGAGGGAAAGATGGGGAGGAAGACAAGGACTGTAATTTACAAAGTATCCTGGAATAGTTGGCTTCTTCTGAAATGCAAACATTTTCTCCATGAGTTCCTGGACGACAGCCCAGGACACTAGCCACCAGCGCCGGTGACAGGTACAGATCTGAGCTGAGATGTTCTGTGAATGTAAAAGGCTTCAAATGACCAAGACCTGTCACGTAAAGGTCAGGATCCCAATGACGAATGTAACCATCCTGTATGCCTAAACTGTACCAATAAACTCAATGAGAAAAAAAAGGCTTCAAAGGAAGAAGAATGTAAAATATCTTATTAACAGTGTTATTTTGTTTCTGGTTTTATTTTGTTTTGCACTGCCAAGGACTGACCCCAGAACCAGGCACAAACCCTCTACCGCTGAGCTCCACCCTAGCCAACACTGCATATTAATTACTACTGATCAATGGTAACTTTTTGGATATGTTAGGTTATATTAAAATTATTATTAAATATAATCACGGGCTGGGGATTTAGCTCAGTGGTTCTGCTGCCTGCCTCACAAGTGCAAGGTCCCGAGTTTGATCCACAGTACCAAAAACAAACAAACATAATCACATATTTCACTCTTTTTGTTTTAGCTGTACTGAGAATTCTTTTACTTTTTAAAACATTTTTATAGTATAGGGCATGCACTATGAGCTGCATCCCCAGCTACATTTTATAAATTTTAAAATTTTTGCTAGCACATGTCTCTAGTACCTAATGATTAGAGTCATTGTGGGGAATTGGTACATGTTGGTAGGCTTTCTTTTTGGGTACCAGGGATCAAACTCGGGACCTTGCCTTTGTGAGGCAGGCAGCAGAACCACTGAGCTAAATCCCCGGCCCAGGAATTGGTACATGTATATAATACATCTCAAGTCTTTCCCCCCCCCTTCCCCTCCACCCTATGTTTTTTTATTAATTTTTTTGCCAGCATCAGATTTATTTTTTATACCTTTATCAAATTAATTACCATAAACACAGATTAAGAGAAAAACTAATAGGCCAACATCCCCAGCTTTTTCAAAATTTTTCATTTTGAGACTAAGTCTCACTAAATTGCCCAGGCTGAGCTTGAGCCTGGGACCCTCCCGCCTCAGTCTCCCAGAGTACTGGGATTACAGAGATGTTCTGCCATGCTCAGTGGCTTCTTCTTCATCTTCTTTTTCTCTTCTCCTCCTTTTTTCTCATTTTTTCCTGCAGCTATATGAAATTTTAAATTACACTCACGTCTCTCATCACATTTCTAACTGGCAGCTGCTGGAGACCTAAATGATGTTTTCATCCCAGTGTTTTGCTAACTCTGGAAGTGAGACCTTTTAGTCTGCTTCTCAGGTCCCAGGGAAATTCTGGCCTCCTCAACCGTCAATCATCCATTGACCAGCCAGCAGCAAGTATGCCCAGATCCCCCTCTGACTGGCAGGGCCTGGACTGGACCTGAAGACAAAGAGAGGAGCAGGGTTCACTCCGGAGTTCAAAGCCTTGTGCGATAGGCCTTGCTGCCAATGGAATCAAGCTCCTCCCCCGGCCAAGATATCCGCATGGTAACCTTGAACTTCAGGCTGTGCGCTGACTCTGTGCCCCTGACAATGCGCAAGCTAAAATCTCCTCTCAGTTGATGCCATTTCCCAGAAAATAAGATCTCACTGGAAAATAATCAGCCTTGAAAACTAGAGATAAAAAAATGTCAGCCTCTGGAACAGGATTTAGCTCAGTGGTGCTGTCACCTGCCTTGCAAGTGCCAGGTCCTGAGTTCGATCCCCCGTACCAGGGGGGAAAAATGCCAGCTCCAATCACCTTACCCTAACTGCCAATACAGAGTAGACACAGAAAAAAAGAATAGTGAGGTATAATCTTCTGCATGACACCAGTCATCACCATGATAATGACCAGAGCTTATCTTATTTTCAGGGAATTGTGGTGGTAATAAGAGGTAAAGCCTTTGGGAGGTGATTAAGTACCTTTATTAAAAAGACCCTACAGAGTTCCCCCACTCTTCCACTAAGCAGTTACAGTGACAAAACAGCTGTCTAGGAAGCAGTTGTCACCACCACAGAATGGGCCAGCACCTTGATCTTGGACTTTCAGCTTTGATAACTGTGAGATTGTCTTCCCCCTCCTAGGACCATTGTTAGCCTCCTGCCTGCTTTCCCCTCATGCACCCCAATAACAGTAGCTCATGCAAAAAACACATTCTGACCCCTTACCCGAAAGCAAGCCCCCTTGAAGAAGGTTTGCATTTTGCTGTGTGACACATGAACTTCCTCCTCTTCCCCTCAGTAGCTTCCTTTAAACTCTCCTTTGAAGTTTACAGGGAACAAATCCACAGTGGCGTGTTCAGCCCATCACCCTCCAGAGGTTCCCATCCCTTAAGGGGCTTGCATCTGTGTAAGCTGCCGGGACCACTGAGGCACCCACCCTCCCAGGGCTGTGCAGAGCAAAGTGCTTTGCTAACCTGGAACATGATGAAGTGGCTTTGAAGGCCCTCCTCACTCAACATCAGCAACTGAGCACATTTCAGAGGTGCCAGAGCCCGCACAGCCTTGGCCTCAGTCTGGGTGCACGAGTGTATTTCTCCACTAGAAGCTTCCTCCATCTCCTCCAAGCATCAGCCATGGTTCAACTTGGAGTCTTCCTGAGCGCCAACCCTGGGTCAGACAGGGGACTGGGCTCTGGGGATGAATGACACAGACATGACCCCCAACTCAGGTGAATGCCACAAGGTATAAAATGGACAAGGCCATGGAGGGCTGAAATAGGCTGCTGGGAAAACTCAGTCTGTCCAGCCATGGAATGGGCCACACTAGAAATTGTAGGGGTGAGGGCTCCATCTCTGAGGGTGTGCCAGCAGCTAGCTGACGGTTACTTACCAGGCCAACTGGCCCATAAATGAGATTCAGAGACTTTGTGCTGCCTTGGGCAAGAACAAACCTCAGCTGGGCAGATTCTGTCTCCCTGGAAGGAGCTGAGCACAGGCAATCAAAGATGCTATTGCTTAACCTTGGAGCTCTGCCTTCACGGTTTGATTTCTGTATATACTGTCTTTCTTTCTTCTAAGTCTCACATTATATCCAAGTAAAGAGTAAAAACAAAGCAAATATTAGCAGCAGAAGAGACACCCTGGGTTCTCTGTACACAGGACCCAGGTGTGTGGTGAAGCAAAAGCTGTGAGGAGTATGCTCAGAAAAGGCCCAGAGACTGACATGTTACAAAGGTTCCCAAAGGTATCAAAGCAGGGCCTGAAGGCGCAGATGCCAACATGATGAGCACCAATCAATGAGCAGTGTTTGTGCCGAGCTATTGATATCTGATGTGTTTGTTATAATTGGTTTCCCAACCAGACCTGCTTCCTCTATTAACTGCACATGTTTCTCTTGACAAAAGTGATGTGTGGATGGCAGCAACATGGGTTTAAAGACAGGGTGCGTCTCCATATCAAGGGATATGTGCGATCAGAGCCCAAAGGTCATTTCTGCTTCAGGAGCGTCTGGAAAACCGGCTTGTTGGGATTGCTTGCATTATTGTGTTACCTGAATGACTGAATGACAGTTTTCCAGGGTCCCCTAAGTCACAATGCTCCCACAAAGACTATGCCTGAAAAATCCTCTGCAGTTCCAATTTGATTGTACAGGTAACACCCCTCCAGGAGCTTCTGGAATTCAAACACGACACTCAATCTACTAGCAAATTAAGATTAGTGGGAGTAAATTGGAAGAGAAATACAACGTGTGCACAAAAGTAAAACATCCCCCCGCACAAGTAACAGTAATTACAAAGGGAAAAATTGTGACTTCAGGTGGTGTCACTGCCTGGAGCAGGGATGAAGGTGACTATCACCAGGTGTGACACCCTCACCTCACCTTTGTGGGAATCTTCCCCGAAGTCCATACCTCATCTAATTATAAAAAAGCCGCATGAAACAGGTGTGGTGGTGCACACCTGTAATCCCATCTCCTTGGGAGGCTTTCTAAATTTGAAGCTAGCCTGGGCAATTTAGCAAGGTTCTGTCTCAATATAAAAAATAAAATGAGGCCAGGCGTGGTGGTGCACGCCTGTAATCCCAGCACACAGGAAGCTGAGGCAGGAGGATTGCTGTGAGTTCAAGATCAGCCTGGGCTATGTAGTGAGTTCCAGGGCAGTCTCAACTATACAGTGAGACCCTGTCTCAAAAAAAAAAAAAAGAAATCTGCTGAGGATGCAGCTTGGTGGTAAAGTGCTTTCATGGCATGTGCAAGGCCCTGGGTTCAAGCATCAGTACAAAAGGGAGAGAGAGAGAGAAGTGGAGAGAGAGAGAGAGAGAGAGAGACTTCAAGCAAGTCCAAATTGAGGGACATTCTACCAAACCCCGGATTAGTATTCTTCAAAAGGTCCTAAAGCAAAGGAGAGACTAAAAACTATCACTAGCCCTAGGAGACTAAGGAGACGTGATGATTAACATGGAATTCTGGAACACAGAAAGGACATTAGAGGAAAAATCGGTAGTATCTGAAAAAAGTCTGAATCGAGTTCATAGCACCGTGGCAGGGATTCTTCTGCTTTGTTAACTGGATGATGAAGGATGCTAACGTTCTGGGCAGGCAAGTGGTTCCGCAGGGACTCACTGAGTTATCTTTGTAACTCTGCCCTAAATCTAAAATTCCTTCACAATAAAATTTTTTTAAATGTAATAAATATAGATAATAAATAGATACGAGATAGATAGACAGACAGACTCAGCTCCTCTCCTCCCCACCTGGCCATGCCCCACTCCAGAGAAAGCCAACTACCCTCAACTGTCACTTGCCTTCCTGCATTTCATCTTTATACTTATAAATCAATAGCTACATCTTCATAGTAAATAATTACGTCCATGGTGTTTTAATGGTCTCTTGCATTGGAGTTGTCAGGAGTATTTCTGTCAACAGAGCAAAACCATTGATTTTCTGCCTGTCTGTCCAGGGCACAAACAGAAGCGTTACTTGAAGCCTTTTAGTTGTGATATTCCTGTCCTTGTTTAGCGACATACTTAACCCCGCTTAAACTAGAACCTGTTCGTGTGCATGGGCCGTGTAGGTGAGCACAAATGGGGCCTGTGCCCAGGGCAGGTGAGAGTTGAACGCGGGATTTGGTGAGGCACTCTCGGCTCCAAACACAGCTCTGTTCCAGTACCTACCCGAGGCTGAAAGAGACCTGGCGGCAGCAGGCTGGGCCACCACAAAGATTTGCGCAGTTAAGCACATCTAGAGAAGGCAATAAACTGCCAAAATACACGAGAGGGAGGAGAGCACCCTTACTGAGCTCCAGGCCCTGGCAGCTGAAGGGGACAGAGCGCCAGTCGTGGCAGTGCCCCCAGGGTACCCCAAGAGCCAGCCCTACGTAGACAGATTTCAGCTCACTGCACAGCTCTTGCGGAGGTCATCAGTGGCCTTGTGATGTAAGACCAGAGAGTGAGATCACGTTCTGCTCTGATATGCAGAAACAAGAGGGCCTCAAACCACTTAGGGTGATCTCCCTTCCTCCACCGAGCCAGAGATGGAGCACCAGCCAAACAACCCTCCATGCCAGTGAGGCAAAGCTCCTATATTCCTTTTTTTTTTTTTTTTGGTTCCGGGAGATTGATCTCTGGACCTTACACTTGTGAAGCAGGCAGCAGAACGACTGAGCTAAATCCCCCGCTCCCATCTTATTTTGTTTGCTTTGTTTTGTTTGAAACAAGGTCTCACCATGTAGTTCAGATTGGCCTTGAACTCATGATCCTCCTGCCTCAGCCTCCCAAGTGCTGGGATTACAGGTGTGTCCTGCCACTCCCAGTAATTTCTGTATTCCTGAACAGGCCCTCCAAAGAGTCATGCAAACAAGCCCACCATACCCTCCCGCACCCTCTTGATGCCATTTAGTCTGCTTTCCTCAGGTCCTGCTGGCTCCCCAAGTACAACCTCTGGCCCTGGTGTGGAATGCAGTGTCCTCCTCCCGTACATGTGAGTCCAGGTAACTATATGACTGCTGTCCACCTCACCTTTCCAGGCTCTGACACCAGTCTGTAGACCATCCCCTAACTCACCAACAGGAGTGAGGGAGAGGCCAGGGAAACAGCTCTGTGTTGCTAACCCCATCAAGCTCTAGGTTCTCGACTAGAGGTGATTTGTCCCCCTCCATGGCACTTTGGAGACATTTTTAGTTGTCATGATTTCAGGCACTACTGGCCTCTTCGAGGTACTGTCCAGAGATGCTGCTAAACACCCTGCACTGCGCAGGACAGCCCACAGCTAAGAACAACAGGGACTCAAAATGAGTTAATGTATAAAATACTGCTTTATGCCATAATAAAGATATTAGCGCTTTAAAAAAAAAAAAAAAAAGAACTACAGGGACTCAAATTTCAGCAGTGCCAAGGGTGACACCCTGTGCTGACACCAATAGTAACACTTGGTACCTGCCAGATTCTCCTGGAAAGACTCGTGACATAGACTCCAGAGAGCATTCTCCTGTGTGTCCTTGTGTGCTAGTCTGTGGTTTGCTGTCACCTGTGTCCTGACTCTAAACATCGAGTCCCCAAGGACTCAGTTCTCTTCCCTCCTCTGTCCCCTAGTACTATGGCTCCCTAGATCACAGCCAAGTCTCCCAGATGAGAACACCTGCCACACAGACCGGGGCTCACACATTAATACAGTACCTCCAGCCTGAGCATCCCTATCTTTCACAAACTTTCTTTCTTTCTGCTTTTTGGTAGTGGAGTTTGAACCCAGGGCCTTTGCACTGAGCTACATCCCCAGCCCATTTTTTATTTTTTATTTTGAGGTAATGCCTTACTAAGTTGCTCAATTGCCTGGACCAAGCTCAAACTTGCAATCCTCCTGCCTCAGCTTCTCAGAGTGCTGGGATTATAGGCTTCATCACCACACCTAGCTATCTTGAACTACTTGAAGTTTGTGTATCTAACTTCCACCTGGTATTTCCACTCAGAAGTCTGAATAGAGCCTCAAACATTACACATTAGAAGTACACGAGGGCCGAGGATTTAGCTCAGTGTTTCCATCACCTGCCTTGCAAGCGCAAGGTCCTGAGTTTGAACCCCTGGACCAGGAAAAAAAAAAAAAAAAAGTGCACCCGATCCCCCTAATAATCCCCTAAACTCACTCTTTTCACATCTTCCTGGCACAGTCAATGGTGCCCATATCCTCCCAGGTGCTTGGGCTGAAAACCTTAGCGTCCTCCCTAGCTCCTCCTGGAACCCCTCAGATCCGTCTGTCAGCCAGTCCCGGACATCCTCCCCACTTCATTTTCTTCCCACCTTCATGGCCCCGTTCGTCAGTCCCATGTGAAGACTACAGCTGCCTCCTTCCTGGCTCTCTGATTACAACCTTATAACCTCCTTTCTCTCTGCAGCAACCAGGCCCATCAGGGCCTTGGCTCCACCATCACACAGGAAGCCAGAGTCCCAGGCCTTCACACTGCCCATTCCATCTTTTCTTCTTCTCTCTCCATCTCCTTGACCTCAGCTCCACAGCTGCTGCCTTTGGGTCCTTGCTCTGGATATGCTCCCCATCTGGAAAGCTCTTTCCCCAAATATCAGCATGACTTGATTCCTACAAGATATTGTATCATGAAGCCCTCCCTGATGACTTCCCTTTTTAATGCAATTAATTCATTAATAGGCCGGGTGTGGTGGCGCACACCTGGAATCCCAGCACTCGGAGGCTGAGGCAGGAGGATCGCTGCGAGTTCGAGACCAGCCTGGGCTGAATGGTGAGTCCCAGGTCAGTCTCAACTACATAGTGAGACCCTGTCTCCAAAAAATGAATAAATAAATATATAAATACTGTTATGTGAATCAGCTCTCCCCAAGCGCTCTCACCCAGCAGGGCTAACGAAGAAGTTCTCTAGCCAAAGAACGTAGGTATAGAGAGCCACCTGAGCAGAAAAGCACCTGAAATGATCCAGCCTCAGCATAGGCCAGGCCAGGTGAGCACAATACCTCATTTCCTGTCCACGGAGCCCAGCTCCCCTCTGAAGGTCTCATCTTCCCAGGAACAAGACCTACACAGCCCAGAGGCTGCAAGTGGAAAACTGTGGATGAGAAATGTGGCTGGGGTTGAGAGGAAGGTACGGTCAGCTTCTCTGTACAAGTTAGACGCATGACAGTTCTTAAACAGAAACCTGGTCAGGTGTACACAGTAGCCCATGCCTACAATCCCAGCACTCTAGCAGGCCAAGGCAGGATGTGCACACATTCAAGACCAGCTTAGACTATTTAGTGACTTAACAAGACTCCGTCTCAAAATGAAAAACAAAAGGTCTAGATGTAGCTCAGTGCAAAATCCCTGGGTTCAATCCTTGATTAAAAAAATAAATAAATAAAAAGAGACAGACAGACAGATCACGGGGCCCTGCAGACCTGCTAAACCCCGGAAGAGAAAAGGCCTGAGATACTCAGGTGACCAGTGAGGCCAGACAACGCCACCAGCAACTGGGGTCAGGCCCCAGGGAAGAAAGTCCAGAAGGTGAAAACGGGGTAGGCCAGTAGGGCGAGACCACTACGCCCCAGTACTGGTCTATGCCCACCTTGGTTTGTGCCTGAAGGCCTGTGAGCACAGAAAAATGCTGGGGTCACTGTTCTGGGGTCTGTGGTAGGCAGAACTGTGGCTCCCAAATACATCCCCACAGACCCTGCATCTCAAAGCAACACCAATGTATTCCCTTACTACTCTGTGGTCAGAAGTCCAGTGTGGTCTTCCGGGCTAAAATCCAGGTGTTGCAGGCTCCTTTCCCCCTGGAGGACCTGCTTTCCTTCTCACTCAGTGGGATCAGAGCATCGTCCTAGGTCTGGTATTCCTTCCTTATCCGTTCCACCATCGTAGCTGCACCCTACTCTGCCCCACCCTGCCCTCTCACTTTGGGGCTCCTCTCACCACTGATGGGGCTCTGAGAAACCTTCAGGTCCCTCTCTGGCTCTCAGACCTTTGCTGTAAAGCATTTGTGTTTACACAGGACAGGGACTAGACATTTGTTTCTGGTAGGAATTAATGCTGAGCTTATGAGACTTAACAAAAGCCAGACTGCACCCCGACCGCACCTGGAGTGGCACCAGCTCCCCAGTCTTTTAGGGAGGAGTATTGAGGTCTATGATCCAGGAGAGTTGTTCACTCACGTGAGCCCGTGGGTGCAAACATTAGTGTAAATGAATTATCAAACCAAAGCTTCCAGATTCTTCTTTGCACCTCATCCTGAAGCTGACGGCCCACGGGCCTTGTCTGAGCCCACCACTCTTCCTGGCTGGCTTGTCTTGTCCTATTGATTTTCTGTGCTGCATAACAAATGGCCACACACAAGGTCCCGAGTTCGATCCCCAGCACCAAAAACAAGCAAACAAACAAACAAAGAAAAACCGACAAATGACCACAATCTTAGTCACTCAAGTGAATACCCATTTATATCCCAGGGTTCTATAGGTTGAGAGGCCTGAGCAAGGTCCTCTGCCCAGCAAGGTCTTGTGATGTACTGGCTGGGACTGTGAGGCCTGGGTCCGCTCCCAAGCTCATGCAATCATGGACAGGATTCATTCGTTTGTGTCTGTGGGCTTGAGAGTCCCTGTGTACCTCTGCATGGTGCCACTCAGTTCCTCAAGGACACCTGCAGTTATTTTCCATGTGGCCCCACAGACATCACCACAGAGCTGTTTTCCTCCCTCGGGCCAGCTGAAGGACTCTCGCCACTTTCTGCAGCTTCTGATCTCTAGAGCCCCTTTTACTTATTTCTTATACCAGTGGTATTCTTAGCACATAAAATCAACTATTTGACAGTAAGCGACTCAGTGTCATCCGGTGCAATCACAGTAGGGCACATTCCCCTTAATCTAGTTCCAGGACATTTTCATCACCCTAGGAGACATCCTTTTAAGAGCCTTCCTCAGCCAGGTGTGGTGGCACAGACTTGCAATCCCAGCACTCTACTAAGCTGCAGCAGGAGGATTCAAAGTCCAAGCCCAGCCTGAGCAACTTGGTGTATGAGTGAGATCTTATCTCAAAATTAAAGAAAGCTCACCACCACCTGCCCCGCAAGCACAAGGACCTGAGTTCGATCCCCAGTACCAAAATATAAGAAAGAAAGAAAGAAAGAAAGAAAGAAAGAAAGAAAGAAAGAAAGAAAGAAAGAAAGAAAGAAAGAAAGAAAGAAAGAAAGAAAGAAAGAAAGAAAGAAAGAAAGAAAGAAAGAAAGAAGGCTGACAATGTGGTTCAGTATAAAGGATGAAGACCCTTGGTTCAAGTCCCAGTATACACACACACACACACACACACACACACACACACACACAGAGCCCATCTCATGACTCAGGCCTACCCAGGATGAACTCAAAGTCAGTTGATTAGCAGCACAATCAGAGGTGAGTGACATCCATCAAATACACAGATCTCCCACCCTCAGAGCTAAGGGGTTTTCAGAACATGCGCACCAGGGGCTGGAGGTCCTGGGTGTTCTGCATCCTATGTCTGCCCACCTGAACACTTTCCCCAAAGGGCTCCCTTTCTCTGCTCCACATGAGCTTCCCACACCGTGCCCTGGCCAGGCCATGAGCGGACGAATGTGGATGTGCTGGTTCCTGGTAACACGGCCCCTTCTCAACCTCGGTTTACTATGAGGATAATAATACGGCTGCTTCACAAATACCTGAAATAACATTGATTATCCCATGCCAACCCCAAGGGCCTGGTACCGAGTACTTTAAACACATTCTGTGTAAACCTCATCACCAGAACACACAGCAGGCGCCACGCCAGCTGTCATAGTCACCATCATCATCAGTATCTGCCTCCTCCTTTCTAACTCCCAGCATTTCAGGGCTCTTCCTTGAGCGTGCCCTGAGGGCCCAGTGAAGTCATTAGGGACCCAGACTCTGACTGTTTCTTCAAGTTCCCTGTGCCTTGCCTGCTGTACTCTGCTAGCAGCCTGCATACATCCGCCAGCTGCACCCGCCAACAGGACTGGCCATCCGTGAAGCCTGAGAGTCCTTTTTCTCCCCGACCTGCACCAGGGTCCCCCTCCCACCCAGAGCCCAGACAGTGAAACCAGAGGCCTGACCATCTCCGGATGCCTCTCCCCCAACACTGGAAGGGTTAGCAGGAGTCCCCCCTGCTGTGATCTTTTGTGGGGGACAGGCCTGCCCCGGGGCAGTCAGAGTGTTTGTCACTGGATCAGCTTCCCATCAGATATCCAGTCCTCTGTGGTGGGAGACAGAAGGGTAAAGATAGGATCTGGCTGTGGGAGGCTGTCGAGTCAGGCCAGCTCCCCACAGCAAGGGGCCCAGGGAGGCGTGTAGGGAGCGAAGACATGGCGAGAACAAGATCTCCAATTGTTCTCCATTGCCCAACTGTCGATCTTGTTTTCCCCTTAATCAGAAGACTCATGTATGAAATCCTCTGGCAACAGTTTTGCATTAACTGTTTTGGTTCACTGACTGTTTTCATACAGCTCTTCTGGCAAAAAGTACATACAATGTGGCTCAGATTAAGCAGTATGAAAGGAATTCTCAACCTCAAAGCCTGGAGCCTGGCTTTGAGGTGGAGAGGGCTCTTGGTCTGAGGTCCCAGAAGCCTGGGTAAGGCCTGTTGCTGGGGTCACATTCCACAGGTCCCATTGTTACCAGAACGCCAGAGTTGTGTCCCATTGGGATGAAGAATGAAACCACAGATGTAGGAGGTATGGTGCAAGTAAATGTTTTTAAAACATACGAAGGCAGGGAAACAGAGCTCCCACTAACTGGGAGGAGGTCCCGAGTAGGATACCTAAAAGGCTCTTTGTCTAGAAGCTTTTAAGGAGTCTAGAAGGGAGCTCAGGCTGGTGTGTAAGCAATATAATCTCTATCCTCTAGAAGATGACGTGCTTTTCAAGATCCAACCTATGTAGTATCCAGGCATTGCTCACGCGGATTCCATGTACCAATGGCCCACCTGTCACGCTCTGAGGAGGTCCCAGACTGCCAAAGGACACCTGGCAGATGTTTTTCTAAGATCCCTGCAGGGTCACAACTCAGCAGGTTCCATTTTGGGTTCCTGACTATTTGGGGGCCGTTGCCCTTACTGCCTAATAAAATCCTGTCTTACTAATTCCTGCTATACCATCATCATTTCTGAAAAGGTGGGGCTGGACATCCTGGCAGCAGGTTCAGGGGGCTGGGATGTCATCCGAGGCTGAGTGGCCTGCAGGTGGCACATGCTCCACACTGTGACCAGCATCACCTAGAGCCAAGTACCAGGGAGACTGTGCCCCAAGCCCTCCAGCAGCCTTCACCCTGCCGGTGCCGAGCTCCATCTTTCCTGTGGGGACCCAAAGAAAGGCCCTTAGTTTTCCCCTGCTTACTCCTTCGGCCTCCTGCTAGCCCCTGGGGCCACCCCCTGGGGCCCTGGGTGATGAGCTCTGTCCCCTTCACTCCAGGAGTTGCAAAGGCTTCTCCGTGTCACCACTCAGTGAACTCCATAAATTAAGAATCACGAGAGTACATTTTGGAGCTGGTTTGTGACCTGGCTATCTGTCTGGCAGGTCTCCTTACATTACAGGCTCAGGACCTACACAGGACTTCACAGGAGTCCAGAGGGGAAATAAACTTTAGGTACTTTCTAAGAAAAACAATCAAAATCAAGAAATACTGTAAAATGTTGCTCCAGCCGGATGCAGTGGCACATGCCTGTAATCCCAGATGCTTAGGAGGCCGAGGCAGGAGGATCACAGTTTGAAGCAACTTAGGGAGATCCTGTCTCAAAAGAAATAAAAATAGCTAAGGGTGAGTTCAGTGGTATAGCAAGCCTGGGTTCAATCCCTGGTATTTCAAAAAGAAAAAAAGAGTCTTCCGTAAGTTCTAGAGCTCTAGTTGTTCCTGAGGGCCTACCAAGCCATGTACTCATCATACCAGGGAGCCTAAGGGGTCCAGACAGATGCCCCAGCATGCTGAGCCACTCTACCACCATTCACACATCCCCACTTCCTATACGAGCAGAAGCAAGACCCTCTTCCCAGAACCTGAGGACTTGGCTTCACCCTCTACCTCACGGCCAGTCTTCCAGATGGGCGCAGCCCTGCAAGGCCTCAGGGCCCCGTGCCAACTCCACAGGACCTGTGCAATCCAGTGCTCCATCTTCCCCCCACAGCCCCTCATTTGCAACAAAAATACATCTGGGCTTCCCTTGCCGATGAGGACAGGAACTGACCAAGGCCTGGACAGATGGACTCATCAACAGCATTGGGCTGGCATAAGCCCCCTTTGTCTGGTTCTCTGAGCCCCCATGGAGCCCGAGTGTTCAGAGTTGTGTGAGGAAGCCCTTCAGAGCCTGACCGGCCTGTCTCACCTTGGGTGATTTTATTTATTTACTTGTATTTATTTATTTTTTGGAGAAAGGGTCTTTACTATGTAGTTTTTAAACTAATTATGTAGCCCAGGTGGTCTTCAAACTCTTGGCAATCCTCCTGCCTCAGCCTCCTGAGTGCTGGGATTACAGGCATGTGCCACCATCCCCAGCTACAAAATCAACTATTTTAAAATGAAGAATTCAATGGCATTTAATATGTGCACAATATTGTGCACTATTTCATCATTTCAAAAGGAAACCCTATAGCCATTAAACAATCACTTCCCAGTCCCTCCTACCTCCATCTTCAGACAACTACCAATATGCTTTAATCTTTTTGAATTTGCCTATACTGGACATTTCCTATGAGCAGAATCATATAATAGATAACTTGTTGTGATTAGCTTATCTCACCTACAGTAAAGTCTTTGAGGTTCATCCTCACAGTAGCATGTTTCAGAACATCATTCCTTTCGGGGGCTGAGTAGTAAAAACCTCACTGCGTGGACACATCACAATTTTGTTACATCACAGACTTGTCCACTGGAGAACATTTGGGTTATTTTCACCTTTTGGCTGTTGAGAATACAGCTTCCAAGAACATGGGTGTACAAGTATCTGCCTGAGGCACTGTTTATAAGTCTTCGGGTTTTATGAGCAAGGCCTATCTTACAGTCAGAATTTGTTTTTTGTTTTTTTTATTTCTTTCTTTCTTTTTGGGGTACTAGGAGTAGAATTAGGTTCTCATGCATGCTGGGCAAGTGCTCTGTTACTGAGCTACATCCCCAGCCCTCATAGTCACAGTTTTTCTTACCCAGGCTATCACACCTACTGTCCTCCTACGCTGGCACAGCTGGTCCCTCTTCAAGGTGCGGATAAATGGGCTTGGTCTGAGGGACTCTCCTGTCCAGGGCAGCTCTCCCCCATCCTGCTCCATGCTTTCTGGTGCTCCCCACACTGCAACGAGTGCTCTGCTTTCTGGATTGCTGGTGGTTGGCTCTGTTTCCTCCACCACATGGGGATTCCATGCAGTTAGGGACAGCCTGCCCATCCACCATGGTGTCCTCCGAGCCAGTCCCTCAGTACCAGCTGGCTAAAAGAATGAACAAATTTGTGAGGCCCTTCTAGCCACTGTCCCAGCCTGTCAGGAATCCAAGCCTGCCCCAACTTGTTCCCAGCCCCCGCCCGCTGGTCTCAGGAGTCAGTCCAGTTTCTGATGGTTCCTGATGGCAGCACACTCCCAGCCTCTCATGTACAGCTTCCACAGAAAGAAAGGGGACCGGGCATCCTAGCACAGAAACATGGTGGGTAGTTGCCCCAACTAAAGCATCAGGGAACCTTCACGCTGTCCCTGGCCCATCCTGGGTCATGGCTGAGGTAGCGCAGAGGGATTCCTTCGAATTTGTAGTCTGGCTGCTCCTCCACGGGAAAAAGGAGCCTCAGGGCAGGCGGGCAAAGGGAAAGGGGCTTGGGCCTAGGGAGCTGGAGTGAGGAGGGCCTACATTAGGATTCAATTCATTTGACATTGCTCCAGCACCTCTCCACCTGGGTTCTGGCCCCCCTCCTATAGCCCAGAATGTCCTCTGAACCTCGCTGGGGTAACAGGTCCCAGATCTATGCACTCGGGGGCACATGGATGAGGAGAATCCAACATTTCCCCCAGAGCACCTCATCCTGGGGTGAAGACACTGACAGATGCAACAGACTTCACCCTCGGAGAGCCAACTTCCCCTTTACTGTACCTCTCTGCCCCCTTGTGAGCCTCACCCTGGCTCTCTAGCCCATCCACTCTGGCACAGCAAGCCGGTCCAACCCTAGAGAGAAGGACCACCCAAAACCAGGGCCTCAGCCTGGACTCCCTAACCCCACTTCCAAAGTCAGCAGGCAAAGGGGGCAGGCGGTGTGACCCAGTGGTCCAGTCCCACCGCCACCCCCTGTAGAGGACAGGTCTCCTCCTCCAGGATGAGGATTCGCAGTTTGAATACTTGGAATTTGGGGACACTGAAGCGCTTGGGCCAGGGTCTCAGCATCTGCAAGCGGAAGCCCCAGAGCGAGAACAATGTGTCTGCCTACCCCTCCTTCCTGTGGGCCCCCAGCCTGGACCAGGTATGGCCGGGAGGCTGGGGCCGGGTGAGGCCCCAAAGGCCAAAGCAGCCCCCTTCCCAGGCTTCTCCAAGCCCCTTCCTGGCCCCAGGGCTGTGAAGACACGCAGGTCCCCACAAGAGGTGGAGAAGGTGTCCCAGCTGGTCAGGACAGAAAGAAGCTAATTGAATCAGCACTTCTCACCCCATCTAGAACATTCCAATGTCGAAAACCCATGGAGCAGCTGGGGAAACAATTTAGAGACTTTAATTAAAGGCTGATGTCTCCTCCAAGAGCCCCACCCTCCCAGCACAGCCCCAGGACCCACTACATCTGCCTGCAGTGTGTTCTTAGGCACAGCTGGGCACCTCACACAGGGCGGTGGCCCTCGGGGCTGAGCTTCCACTGGGTGAGGCCCGCAGAACAGACCAGCCCATCATCCTTCCTCCCAGCTGCCTCCAGAGTGTGCCCCGTGAGGCCTGGGCCCAGGGACACCAATGTCCCCAAAATTCTACATCCAGGAAGGTTCCAGGAGAGGGAAAATGGGTCACCTCAAGGGGCTCAGAAATGCAATGCTAAACGCAGGAGCACAGCTGCCTGTGCTTAAGATTGCTGCCACCTCCATCTGCACGTTCTGCAGGAAAAGGCACTCCAGACAGGGAGAACAGCATGTAAAGTCTGTGAGATTGGAAGGGGTACGGTAGGTGGATGGAGCTGGCAGGATCATGGAGCTGAGAGGACCAAGCAGGACAGGGCAAGCCCTGGAGGCCCTTAACAGCTATGGGAAGACATCTGGTCTTTATCCTAGAAACAATAGGATGGGGCTGTGATCCGTCTTATTCCGAAGACACCCTTCTAGCTGTGGTTCAAAGAGTTCATTGCAGAACAAAAGAGGGGCCAGGTGACAGTGTAGGTCCTGAGTCTGTCCTGACGCGTGCAGTACATGTCCAGAAAGAAAGAGGTATGCATGGACTGGGCGGGGAACTGGGCCAGCAACCAGGGCTGTCCTGCCTTCCGTCCTGCCCTCCGTCCAGGGGACAGGGACAGAGTCATCAAGTCCTGCTCTCACCACCTGGCAAAATCCTAGAGGAGAACCTGTCCCCTCTTCGTTCATTTACTGTAGTTTAGGACAGCCCTTTCTCCTCACCCATAACAAAGGGCAGTCAGGGGAGAGGCTGTGCATTCTGGCCGCGCATCGGTTCACAAGGTTGAAACTGCACTATTCAGTGAGTACAGGGAGATGCCTCCAGAACCAGCCCCCAGCCCTGCTACTGGCCTGGCCTGGGACGGAAAGGCCCGAGCACAGTGCCAACTCCTAAGAGAAGCTCCAGGCAAGAATGTCTGCTGAGCCAGGAAACTAGCAGGAGCAGGGGCAGGGTTCTGACAACCAGAAACAGACAACTCCACACGTGCCTCTCCCTCCCATTGAGCCTTTTCTGTGACACTGACAGTAACTGACCCCATGTCCACACCAGAGATGAGATCACATGACAGAGAGAGGACATGGCACCCGGTGGGGGTCCTGGCTCCGAGTAAAGTTTCACAGTCCCACAGGGAGCAGCCAAAGCTGACAGGCTCCCCCCATCCCCTGAAAATCCCCCCTCACTGCCTGTGTTCCTCGGCCTCAGCACATGAAGTGGCCCCAAGCAGCTCAGAGGTAGAAAGGCCACATCAGGGGCAAGGACAAGGCATGAAATCCAAGGTGCTGCCTAGGATGCAGAGGCTATGGCCAGGCCCTGCGGCAAGCCTGGGACAGGGCAGATGTACAGGACCTGGACCTAACCAGCCTAGAGGTCATTGTCAGGACAGCTGGTGGGCCCCTGGCAGACAGCAGCGACCAGGAACAGATTAGAGCCATTACTGACGGTCCCTCATGTTTTGAGAGGAGATGGATGGACTCCCCAACCTGCCCAAGTGTGGCCTGACTTGGTTAAGAGTGAGCAGCTGGGCTGCAGATGGGACCCGTTCCTGCCCTGCCCTGGGAGAAGATGTAAGAAACAGGCAACAGACCTGGCTGGGACCGCGACGGCGTAGAGGGGCTGTGTCATTTGGTGGGTGTGACCTGGGGTGAGACTGTGTGCAGGCCGGTCTCTGGAAAGAGCTTGTCCTGGGTAGGCAGAGAGGGCCAGGCTGCTCAGGAACAGCTTGAAGGTTGCTGAATCACTGTCCTATACACACCATGTCACCTGCCAAGCACTGCACTGCCCAGGAGTTCCACATGGCCTGTAGGCAAGATTGTCCACTAGGCACTAGGACATGGGATTAACTGAGGTCCCAGGTACAGCACACACAATTGTCCAGATCCAACTTTAATCCTGCTCCACCACTAAGGAGCAAACTCCTCCTGCCTCAGTTTCCTTCTCCTGGATATGTGGACAAACCTGCTCAACCTCCCTGGGCCGAGAAGAAATGGAAGGCAGCCCCCAGAGTCACCAGGCAGGACCTGAGTCTCTCTGAGCCTCTCATGCTCATCTGTGCCATGTGATCAAGTACATGGCCCAGCTTCGAGGACATGTAAGGAACGGGTTTGGCATGGCACCTGGCCCCACAGAGTTAATTGGCATGGTATCACTTACACCCAAACCTCAAGGTCAAATGGAAGAATATGGATCCAGACTTTATTTCTTAAATATTCTCTTTCCACAGCATGTGTAGGGAAGCTGCTTTGGCCAGTGGACAGACATAAATTAAGATTACCAAGCATCCAAGGCAGGGCTAGCTGGGCCTTGCTCAGTCCCAGCCAAAGTCCTGGCCAGTCATCTGGTAGAACTTGTGATTAAAGGGCCTGTAGAAGTCCTGCAGTCGCTGGACCACCGCCTGGGACACATGGGGGTGGGGCCTGCCTTTGGATTTGCCCAGGCAGCGGGGACGGCTGCTTCCCTGGGCCTTCTTGAGGCAGGGGAAGCCCTTGGTGGCATTGAAGTAGAAGTGCTTGTCCGTGACAACCCGTTTGAGGCCCAGAAAGTCCTGCACACGGCCAACCTCTCCAGCTGGGTCACTGACCAGACGCTCGCCGCTAACAAACAGGAAGTGGGACAGAGGGAAGTAGTGCAGCCAGTTGTCCAGGTGCTGGGCATAGAGACCGATACGCACGGCACTCCAGGCTGTGTCCACAGGGCCCAAGCCACGGCGAAAGGCCAGGGTGCGGAAGCTGGGCAGGCCTGGGGTCTTGGAAAGTGTCTGGGCATAGTCAGAGATGGCCCGGGTCACAGGGTTCCGTACCACCACGATCAGCTTCGTGTCTGGGGACATGCTATGAATTCGATGAGGGGCTTCCCGTGTCACAAAGTAGCTGGGTGTCTTCTCCAAGGTGATCTGCCCATCCAAGGTACGTGGCATCAGGCTCCTGGGGGCAATGGGAAGAGCAGCAGGCTGAGTGGGCGCTGTTCTTGGGTAAGCACTTCTGTGAAGTGTCCCTCCTCACGCTAGACCTGGGACTAGGCCCTCCTCCTCCAAGGAAGCCCCAGGTGCCTAAAGTGGGCCAGCTGCCCCTCTTCTCAGGTCCTTCCTCCCACGTGCAGGGGTAAACATCCTAGGAGGTTGGCAGCCTGGGAGGTGAGCTAAGAGGTGCCCAGCCCAGCACAGGCCTGCAGGGGGGCCTGCCTACCAGGCTGCCCCCATCTGTGCTATCCCTAAGAAAAACGGAGTAACCGTCACTGGGGACAGAGATGACCAAGGCACTCTTCACCAGCCACTGGTGTTCTCTGTACAAGCTCTATGACCCTTTTCCCAAGGGCCAGCTCCTTTGAGTCTCAGCAACCTCTGCCCACCAGACCCACCCCTCCCCGAGCTGCTGTGCCCCCAACCTTGACCTTGCCCCAAATCAAACACTCCAAGGCTAGCCAGTTTGTACTTATTACCCCCGCTGGCCTCTGCGTCAAGGTCACCCTTTTCACTCAGTGACTGACTGCATCCCCTGAATTAGGTCATTAGTTATTGTTATTGACAAGGGTTGCCAACAAAAGGTCGGGTTCTCCCTCTCTCCCTCCCTTTAATTTAAATATACCTTTTTCCCTACCTTCAACTGCAGCCCTGCTAACTCTCATCCACCTGTGCCCAACTCAGACTGCCAAGAGCCACACTCAGAGCCCAGATCATTTGAGAAAATTAATGATATGGTTATGATCTTCCTGGGGACCTGTCCCAAGGCCCTGTGCTTCCAAGGCCCCAGGGTGCCAGGCTGAAGACATACTATTTCTAATATTCCCCTCATTCTAATGTGGGGGAGGGGGCACCAGCCAACCCAAGGTCCAGAAGAATTGGCTGACCACAGCCCCCTGACAGCCCCAAATCTGGGAAAGCCCATTCTGAGTGCCCAGCTGGACAGGCCCAGGCACGCCTCACGCTGTCTTGAGGCAGCATCTGCCAGCCAGGTAGTACAGGGTGAGGTCGGGCAAGGTGGGGCAGCTGAACAAACACCTCCAAGGGAGGGCTGGGAACTAGGTCAACAGAGGCAGAGACTGTGTGGCCTTTGCTAGGGAGGAGATGTCTCTGCCCAGCCATGCCCAGCCCTGCCTGGCCTTGCTTCCCACCGTCTGAGGGGGTGTACTGTCTGACCCCACTGACAGGGCCAAGACTGGCCCAGCCAGGAAGTAACAAATCCAGGTCTCAGCCAGCCTGACTGACTCCTTCCCTACCCAGACCTCCAAAGAAATTCAGGGCAGGCACAGGCACCCAGTCTCCCAAGCTGGCATGATCATACTGGGGCTTGCTGGTGGTAAGACAGGAAAATGTCTGCATGTGCCCCACTAGGCAAGAGGGAGAGCTGGGAACACCAGAGTCCCTAACAGCATCCATGGTCACAGAAGGGTGGGGCAGGCAGCGTGGAATAGAACCTCCCCACCCTTCAGATCAAGGCCCAGGACAGAGCTGATCTTCAGAAGTCACAGAGGATAAGTCAACTTCCTCGATCTTGGTGACACAGAGCCAGAGCCAGCTCCACCCCACCCACTGTCCCATATTATAGGCAGGTACACTGAGGCTCAGAGAGGGAACAAGGAGTTGAAAGTGGAGACTGGCTCTTAGCCTTCCAGTCCTTCTGGCAAAGAGGTGTCTGGGTGTCTTCTGCTCTCAGAATCCCTGCCCGCCATGCCCTACCTCACACACTGGGGATCCAATGGGAACAACACCCAGCTGTCCTCAAGGAAAATTCAAAAAGATCTTAGACCACCAATATCTATGGCATAGGGCTGCAAGTTGGCAGGGCCAGACAGCTCAGAGGGCATCCCTTTCCCTGAGGGAAGTCATAAGAAGGAGAGTCTCCCCACACTGGACCTTACCACGGGGACCTACAAGAGAAGCTGATGCTGGTGTTGGGAGGGGTGTACACCAGGCCTCACCAGAATGCACCACACCTTCCTGCATTTTTCCAGGGCAAGAAAGAGACTCAGGCCTCCCAGACACCTCCCTTCCAATCTAGCTTGTCCTGACTCCCAGTCTCTTCCCTATCTGACCGGAAGCCTGATTCTGAATGTCCCCAACACCATCCTTTGCTGGGAGCCTTGATGTTACCCCTTACCTCCAGCCTTTCTCTCTAGGAAGTCAGAAAAGTAGAGCAGCTCCAAAGGAGGAGGCCCCTCCTGAAACCCCTGCCAAAGAAGGGGATGGAATACAGAAGAAATACAAGGACTTTCTGGGCTCACAGTTGCCGCAAGCCTGCTCTGGGATTTTTACAATCAATTACTTACCCTCCTCAGGCTTTAGGAGCCTGTCCCAACTGGGCTTGTAGAGTGAGGATTGGCACTTTTGGGGAGTGGTAGACTAGAGAAAGGATAAGCAGAACAGAACTCTGACCCCACACAGCAAACATCTGATAAGTGGTTCCAAAGACCCTCCCCACGGAACCACCTCATCTGGTCTGCATTTCCCTGCGGCTTCCATCCAGCCCTAGGCCACTCTTTCTCCTCCATCTCAGCACCCCCACCTCCATGTCCTATACCCTGCCAGAGCCTGGTCCAGCAGGGCCTGGGACCTGGGGAAAACCAGTTATTGTTTTTATTCCAGTGATAGAAAGTACTGGGGGGGCAGACTTTCCCTAGTCACAGAAAGAGGAAAGATATGGTGCACAGAAGCCCAAGTCCTTCCCTACAAGCACAACCCCTCTCCCTATACTCACTGCTCTGACACTAGGAACTAAGGGGGTTTCCATACCCATACTTCCTCATCACCTCCTCCTATTTATGTATCTATTACGGTCAGGATCTCATTATATAGTTCAGGCTGGCCTTGAACACACAGCTTTCCTATTGCCTCAGCATTCCAAGTGCTGGGATTACAGGCGTGCACCACCACACTCACCTTATTCTTGCTTTTTTAGAGTATTATGGTCAAAGTTGAGTCCTCACCTGACCCAAGATGGGGTCACCTTTCCAGATCAAGACCCTGGGGTTTTGTGTGACTCTAGTATCTAGCAAATAGTGCGTGCTCAATGATGAAAGGGTGAGCAGATACTGAGTTAGAGGGTACTCAGGGACCATGGTCCCCAAGATGGAGTACCTTCAAGAGCCTGAGACATGAAGTAACAGAGGTTGGGAAGGGGGAACGATTGGGCTAAGGACAACACAGAACCCACCTCCAAAGGGCAGAAGATGACCAGGTCACTGCTGGAAATGAGGTGGGTCACAACTAGCAGGTTGTAGTGCTGTGACCCAGAAACTCACCTGGGGACTTGGCTATTCCTTCTTCGCCTGTCTCCCCAACTCACACCTAGAATAGAGCCCTGCAGGTGCTATGGGCTTATCCCAGGTCCTGCAGCTAGACACAAGGAGGCAGGGGTGAAACATACACATGATGGTTGAAAAGACAAGCTGGCACCAGGAGTGTAGGCACTTGTGAGCAGAGCAGCCCCACATTCACATACAACAGCACATGGCCACAGTCCTCTGAAGGACCAGGACTCACAGACCGGAAGCTCAACCATTATACTCAGGTTGTTGTGTACTGGATGAAGGGACAGAGGCCACAGAATCTGAGCCCTCCACAAGCATCCCCTGCCTCTGTCCACTGGAGACAGATTTTACAGATGAGGAAATTAAGTCTCCTTTCAGCAGGGTTTCACTGTCTGGAACACCCTCTACTCCGTCCCGGATATGTCAGTGTCTCCAAGGTCCCCTCCCCAGGGCTGAGGATCTGCCCTCAGTGTGGGCCTCTGGGTCCTTCACCCACCCTAGGGTCTTTCCTACAGAGAAGCAAGGGCCCAGAATCCTGGTGTCTTGAGAAACTTTTAGCACTAAACTCATCCCCATCTTCCACAGCTGCTCCTACCCAGCACACAGCAAGCTGTGGAGTGTGTTTGTTTGTTTTGTTCGTAGTGCTGGGAATTGAACCCAGGGCCTTCTGCATGCTAGACAAGTGCTCTACCACTGAGACATCCCCAGCAGCAAGCTCGGAAGTTTGCACTCCATAAAGCATTCCTCCTTGATTCCTGGTCTCCGTACCCCTCCCCTCTCCTTTCCTCTCCTCTCCCTTTTTTGGTCCTTCTCCATCCAGAGTAGGCCAATAGTCTCTTCTACAAGCCTGAGCTGGGAAAATGTCCCACAGTTCAATTTTCCCCACCATGCCCAGTTTCCCTAGTATCCAGGCAGCACCAACCCTTCAGAGTTCGGGAGCCAGATCTCCCATTCTCCCTCCAGATCCCCCAGTCTTCTTAATGCAACAAAGTTAACAGTCGGGGAAAGGGTGGATCTGGGAATAGAGAAACTGGAGCATTGGTGTGAATGGAGTCAGGGTCCTGTGAGGTGATGCACACCTGCAATCCCAGCTAAGCAGCAGAGGGCAAGGCCTGGCTCAGGCTCAGTTCCCAGCTCAGCAGAGAGGAACTGGTGTTTGACTAGCCATCAGTGCAGTCGCCTGGCTGGGGCAGGGTGATCCCCACATTCCACTGCCACACCCCTGGTCCCTCCTGGGTGGGGCACAGGGCAGCCACAAAGCCTGTGCAGGCAGCTGGATCCCATTCCCCCTGCCTGGACACACACTGAAGGGCAGAGCGCCTTTCTACAGCCCAGACCAAACTTTCTCAATTCCAGAAGTCAAAAGGACTCCCAGGAGGGAGGCAGGACTTATGGGGTGAGAGGACGCTTTATAGGAGGCTGCAGGGAACCCGGAGGCCCCCTCCTAAGGTAACTAGCCACAAATAAGAGGATCAACCCTACTATCCCAAAGTGGAGATGGGGGGCCGACTTGAAACTGTTTCCTGGCTGGGGTCACACCTTCCCCTCCATCTTGCCAAATAGACCAAAACAGGCTTTTTCGTGAGTTTCCAAAGTTCCTGGAGCCTCTGGCCAGTACTGCCTTTGCTTTGGGGTCTCAGGGCTAGGATCAAGCCTGATCCCCGACACAGGCGGGGCTCCGTCCCAGAGCCCGGACTCCTCTCCACTAGATCCCACCACCCGAGTTCGCTTGGAAACCAATGGGGCAGACAGGCAGGGGCGCTCACCTGTACCAGGCGAGGCCGCGCTCGTAACACCTGTCGAAGAAGTGGGGCTCGGAGCCAAGCGCGCGGACGTCGGGGTGCAGCCGGAGGAACTCCAGCAGCGCTCGCGTGCCGCCCTTCTTCACGCCCACGATGAGTGCCTGCGGGAAGCGCCGGCGGC
>NW_022900946.1:21270824-21289317 GCF_012274545.1 Fukomys damarensis | reverse complement strand
GCTGCGAGACCCTGGGCTGCGCGTCTCCACTGCCGCACCGGGGACGCGAGGCGGTGAGAGGGCTGCGCCCCTACACACGACTTCCCCGTAGAAGGCTCACCCCCCACACATGCCTTCTGGACGGACGCCTGCTTGGGAGCCTCGGCGCTGAGCCGGGTGGGCCAGAAAAGCTAGCAGAGCCAGCAGTCTGAGGCCTGGCCGGCAGCCTCGTTTGCAGAGTGCTCCCTAACGGTCGGGGGTCTGCGATAGGCGCCTTGGACTCCCGACCGAAAGTCAGCCTATTCCTGCCTCCTCCGTGAGAGCTACTGACATCTGGTTGGCGTTGTAGAGTTCAGCAGACCTGCTGGGAGAGGCGCCCTCCCCAGCGCCCAGGGAGCAAATTCAGGTTCATCTCCTGACGCTCTCCACACCACACCTGCCCAGCCTAGGTTACCTGGTCCCTTGGGATTCAGTACGCTCTGTGGGAGGATGAGAAAGAGGCTCCACCTGGAGTTGTTAAGGATTCAGAGAGACCTGTGCCCAGGTCCTGTCAGGGCAGAGACTGAGGAGGCCTCTCAGAGCCATGGCATCCACTGGGCACCTGTCACAACGGGGGCTTCCCACCCCCAGATTTGACACCCCTTCCCCACCCCGCATAGCCAGCAAAGAAAGCAGGGGAGAGGAGCGAGGCTCAGAGAGGGTGAGCAGCTTGTCCATCCCTGGGAAAAGGTGGGTTTGTTCTTAAAACCTCTCTCTGCCTCTGCCTCAACTTTCCTGGCAACAGGCGTGGTGCCAGCCCCACACGCACACCTACAGATGCCCAGCCTTTTTATGCCCTGGGTTCTGCTCATTCATGAGCCATTCCTGGGACTAATGGCCTCTGGATAAGTCCCAGAGACCCCAGTGCCCACGAGGAACATAGAGCCTTCATGGCCCAGACATTTCCAGGGCTCCCACTAGGGGCATCTCTGGCCAGAGGGCCCCACACAGGGCCAATGAAGTGAAGACCACTGACGGGGCTCCAGGTGCGAGACACCGCAGCTGCACCTGCTTGCCATGGCAGGCCTAGGCCAGCACCCATGTGGGTGGGTTGTTGGCACAGCACCATCTGGTGAGCATGCTGGCACATGCAAGGTCCCAGGAAGTTCTTCAGGTCTAGCTTAAAATGGGACTCGTCTCAGATGGGCTAGTTCTCTCAAAGCCTCCTGGGGAAGGCCTACCCCACGCAGCCTAAGCAGTCATGGCTCAGGACTCCAAATTCCTGCACGCAGTCCCTGGTGACACCCCCCCCCCGAGCCAGCTAGTCTTTCCACCACTTAGTCTTGGTTCTGCCCTTTGCCCTGATGTATTCCTTTTTCTCAGCCCCTTCGCTGCTGAGGACCGAAGACTTCCCAGAGGCATTGACCAGAAGGATGGAGGTAGAGATGGGAGTCGGCCTGGAAGGTTAGGAAGTTGATCTCCCTGCACCCTCTCTTTGGCTCTCTGGTAAAGGTGAGTGCAAATCTGGGAATGCCTGGGATGGCAACTTGAGGGCTCTTTCACTAAAGTATCCCCAGCACCTAGCCCAGAGCCTGGCATCCAGCAGACCGTCAAGAAATGCAGGTCAGAGGAAGCATATGAGAGGGAGAGGTCAGTGGAGGTTTTCTGGAGGTGCTTGCCAGGTGAGGAGGAGAAGAGCACTGCAGGCAGAGGAAGGTCAGGGTAAAATCTGTGCTGCAGGAGAGGGTCACCTCAAGCTCATCCCTAGGAGGATGCGGGGGTTAGAGTCCAGCCTGAGGCTGGCCGCAGCCCATCTTTCTCTAGCTAGGTAGCCTCAGGCTCTGGCCAACTCTGAGTCCAGTTCTTTCTTTCTAGAGGGAGCTTTCAGTCCTGATGGAAGAGCCTCTTTGATAACAACTTTATTGAAGTACAATCCATATTCCATACAATTTAGAACTCGGGTTCCTGATATATTCGCAATGTTGTGTAATAATGGCTACAGCCTCTTTTAGGACATTTTCATCACCCCAAAACAAACTAGGACCCCTATGAGCAGTCACTCCCTATTCTCCCCCTCCCTGTCAAAGGCCCTGGCAATTATCAACATACTTTCTGCCCTACAGACTTGCTTGTTCTGGACATTTCACAGAAACGGAGTCATACAGTAGCTGTCCTTCTGGAATTGGCTTCTGTCACCAAGCATAGTGTTCTCCAGGGTCATCTGAGTTGTAGCGGGTGTCACGGCTTCGCTCCTCATTGTGGCTCAGTGCTGTTCCTTGGTGTGATGGGCCACACTTCCTTTAGCCTTTTATCCACCAAAGACCATTTGAGTTAGTCCTATTTTTCAGTTTTAATGAGCAATACTGCTGTGAATGTTCACATACAATGTTTTTTGGTTGGAGGAGGTTGGCCTTTTGTTTGATTTTTTTTTTTTTTTTTTTTTTTTTTTTTTGAGGCAGGGTCTTGCTAGGTAGTTCTCTGGCCAGCATTTAACTTGCAAAGTTTCCCAGGCTGAACTCAAAAACTTCCATTTATTCCATGTTCCTCACTTGCACGGGTGCTTTCCTCCTTCCACCCCAGGACATCTGAGTAGCTCCTCCACTCCACTCGTGCCCTGCTTTGCTGTCAGGGCCAGCCTCTGCAACTGAGGGTCAGTGGACTCCCCTCTCTGAGGCACACAGCCCTGGGCGGCTCACTTGCCTCTGCTCTTTGGTTGTACCTCTGCTGCCCGGAAATGGACATCAACAAGTTCCTTCTGCCCAGAGATCTCCTTTAAATAGCCTTAAAGACACAAGGCCCCACAGGGAGCTCATCTAGGCGCCCTGTTGGAGCAAGACTGCCAGGCAGAGGGTGGATCTGTCCATCTTCCTTGGCCTGGGCCTCCGTCACCAAGATAGCAGCATTAGGGGGGTTGGGTAGGGAGAAGGGCAGACTTGGGAGAGGAGGGGGCTGAGCTGCTCAGTCTGCCAGGCCAGATGGAGGGATAGGGAAAGTTTGGGGAGGGAGTTCTGGGGAGCAAGGTCACGGTAAGAGGAAGGACCAGGCTGGCCTCACGGATTTCCACTCTGCCCCCTTCACAACTGTGATCATTTTTTTGTAGGTGATTCTTTTTTCTTCTTTTGGTACTGACTTTTGCGCTGAGCTACATCCCCATCCCTTTTTTCCTTTTCTATTTTTGAGACAGGGTTTTGCTAAATTGCACAGGCTGGACTAGAACTTCTTTTCCTCTGCCTCAGCTTCCCAGAGTGCTGGAATTATAGGCATATGCCACCATGCCCAGTTTGAGGGTGATTTGTTTTTTGTTTTTGTTTTTGTTTTTTTGAGACAGAGTCTCACTACATAGTTGAGACTGACCTGGAACTCACTATGTAGCCCAGGCTGGTCTCAAACTCACAGCGATCCTCCTGCCTCAGCCTCCCGAGTGCTGGGATTACAGGAATGTGCCACCACACCCAGCTTGAGGGTGATTTTGATTCCTATCAGTCTCCACATCTCCATGCAGCTGGGCAAGAATAGGAATGAGTTTAGTCTCAACCCCTACAATGGCTTCACACCCAACCCCAGTGAGCATTCAATGCTGAGTGGTGTGTATGTCTCTCTGAGTCTGGGTGTGCCCCTCTCTGCCTCTTTCCCAATCTGTCCCCACCCCAGGGTGGGCCTCCAGCCAGGGCCCCCTCAGCAGTGCCCCATGCTGGAAAGTGATTACCAATACTGTGGAGATCTTTCCTCTGTGGGGAACAGTGGTGGGTGTGGAAATCACACGCTCAGGAGTTCCAGGAACTCCCTGCCTCAGAACCACACCCTTCTTTACCCCCCAGACCCACTGCTGCTTGTTTGCAGAATCAGAGGGGTGGGGGCTGTGACTGGAGGGCTGACCCAGCTGTCCTTGATTTCTGTGGGGTTTTTCCACTTTGGATGCCAGATTTGCCCAAGCACATAGAGGATGTGGCTCCCTACTGGGGAGGGACCCCTAAGAGAGGCCTACATCCCAATCACTCTCAGAGCCTACTGCCCTCAGTTAACCCTAGAGAGGAATGAAAAGGGACAGGAGCTATCATCAGGGAGAGGACAATGCAGACAGCTAGGACTCTAGAGGGGCATCTCTGCCCTCTCCTGCTAAGTGACCTTAGCAGGGATCCAACATTCTGGTCCTCCCTCTCCCGCTTTATTAAACAAAGGTAGTACCAGCCCCTACCTCCCTGAGTACCTGGCTACTAGGAACAAGGAGGCAGTGGACATGTGACAGTGAAAATGGCACAAGAACATATGCCTTAGAGCTGCGCTCACCTTGGGGACAAGGGTAGAGGGGAAAGGCTTCCCCAGCCTCTCTTCCTCCTAGTGACTCGGAGACACTGGCAGAGTAAAGAAGGGCCTTGAGGCTCGCCAGAGTTTGCCAGGGCAGACAAGAATCCCTCTGTCAGAGGGAGACAGGAAACAGTTCTCATGCGCGGGAGTAGAGAGGAGTGAGATCTTCCTCTTCTCAGCAGCCGTGCCGCACTCACAGACCCACAAGGATCCTGTCTGCAGCTGCAGGGATACCAGAAGGAGCTAGACCCCCTCTGCAGAGGCGTGGCCCCACCTGCTTCTTGCAGGGATACCAGAAGGAGCTAGACCCCCTCTGCAGAGGCGTGGCCCCCCCTGCTTCTGTCTCCCAACACACACACACACACACACACACACACACACACACACACACACACCCTGCTTTCCGATGGTCTCCCAGAGGAATCAGCACAGACTATGAGACCAGGCATGTGCCTGTGTATAGGAGGCCCACTAGCACTAGTTCCCCTCCTGTGGAGAGGAGGGAGCCATGGGGCAGCTCCACTGGGAGGATTCTGACACACGGGGAGGAGAGAGGAAGAAAGAACAGCAGACTCAAGGACCAAGAGCAACATGAGTCTAGAATGGTGTCTGGGGTTCCCAGACAGGGAGTGTGGATACTAAAAACATCGTTATAGCTGGGCATGGTGATGCTTGCTTGTAAACTCAGCACTCTGGGAGGCTGAGGCAAGAGGATCCCGAGTTCAGTCCCAGCCTGGGCAATTTAGAGGCTTAGAAAAACCTGCTCACTAAAATTGGGGGTGGGAGTTGCTGGAGTGTAAAGACCTTGATTAGAGATGCTCTGATTATTGTTCACAAAGAAGGGGATGGATAGCCAGCTAAGTGTCCTCTGGGTTATGAGCGGTGGGCAGAGGAAAGAGGCCTTCGGGGGCAGGCCAGGTGGCAGTGGAAAGGCTGCAGGCTGGTAGTGGGGGAGGGCATGGGCGCATGGAGTCCCACCCAGTAGGCTGGCCAGGGGCTGGGGCATCCTACATGCACTCCATGCCCACGCACCTCGCCAGCTGTTCTTACTGCTTTTCTCTCCCCCACCCTCAGATCTACCCGGCTTGAAGGGGCACCTGGGGCCTTGACTGCTCACCTTTGTAAAAGTCACTTCATGAAGCCTAGCAGGTTGGTCTCCGCCCCCACCCACCCAGCAGGCCCGCACCCACTGACCACAGCAGGCAAGGCCTAGGCCAGCGTCCTGGGCACTGACATTTCTGCAGATGCAGCAGAGGAAGGGACTTGCTCTGACACCCAGAGCTGGGCGCAGCGACCTGCCTTGTCGTCAAAACTGTAGCCACATTGCCCCTGGAGGTGTCTGTGGAACTGCAGTCTTTCTGGCTGCCAT
Source organism: Fukomys damarensis (assembly GCF_012274545.1). Lineage (NCBI taxonomy): Eukaryota > Metazoa > Chordata > Mammalia > Rodentia > Bathyergidae > Fukomys > Fukomys damarensis. The sequence continues at coordinate 21,283,685 of NW_022900946.1, read as the reverse complement.
GTCACACGGAGCTACTGCGCCCCCTGGTGGGCTTCTTACATATGGGGGTAGAGAAGGGACGTGGTGGCGCACGCCTGTAATCCCAGCACTCGGCAAACTGAGGCAAGAGGATCGCTGTGAGTACAAGGACGGCCCTGGCTACATAGTGAGTTTGAGGCCAACCTGAACTACATAGCAAGACTCTGTCTCAAAACGAAAAAAACATATAGGGGTGGATGGAGAACAAGACGGCCCCATCTAGTTTGGCAATGATCTTCACCAACCCTTCCAGATGCCCCCTCCCACCTGTTCTCCCTGGGTCCTGAGCCCCCTGCCACATCCCACCAAGGTCAGGGCTCTTTCCCACTTGTCACCCAGGGAAAGGAAAATTGGAAAGGACTGAAAGTCCAAACCAATGTCAGCTCACTCATTCAGCAAGTGTTTGCTGATACCCCTCAGAGCTGGCTCAGCCCCTGCTGGAGTTTCCCTGTTCTTTCCCAGATCCAAGCCATCCACCCCAGCTGGCCCAGCCCTGCCAGTGGCTGAGGTGGCTGGCAGAACACCCAGTCCTGGTCTCCAAGGATGTGCCCGGGGGCTCTACCTGGCAAATAGGGTACAAGTAAGGAAGAGGAGCAGTGTGCTGTCAAAGGGCCTTTCGTTTCCCCAGGAGGAACTGGCTCCAGGCTGGGCTGAAAGTTATGGTACAACACAGCAGGAGGAGTGTGGGGAAATTTTGATTCCATTCAGACATTAAGCTGGAGATGCCATCTCCCCTCTTCCAGCTGCCTGGCAGATGGACCCTATCCACAGCCGTCTGCTTCCTGGCTCCTCATGTGAGAGGCCCTGGGCCTCATCCTGTCTCCCATGCCCTCTGAGGACATCGCTGGCCAGCCCCCATTGGACCTCTCCATCTAAATGTCCTCACATCCCTGATGTTAATAAAGGCAGCAGGCCGGGTCTGGGGGTGTAGCTCATTGGTAGAGTGCTTTCCTGGCTTGTGCAATGCCTGGGTTCAGCCTGAGCACTCCCACGGCCTCCCTGTCTCCTTAACGTGGGTGTGCAAATGAGTGTGGGGTACAGGCAACTGCCCTCATCAGGCTCACACCCAGATTCCAGTGACTTGTACTGCATTTAGCTCTTAATCCAATGGCCGTGGCTCCCACTAAAGTAGAGCAACCATGGAGCTCTTCAAGGATGCCGGGGATCCCCTCACAAACATTTCTCCCGTGGCTCAAGGTGTGTTTTGAGGTGTGTCTTCAGGGCCTTCCTGGGCATGTTTTGGTTTTTTGTTTTTGAGACAGGGTTTCATTAAGTTGCTAAACTGCCCAGGCTGGGCTCAAATTTTGAAACATCCTGCTTCTGTATCCCAGAGTGCTAGGGTTACAGGCATGTACCACCAGGTCTGGCTACCAATCTACACTAACTTTGCATTCTCCATAGACCCCCAACTCCCATTCTACACTAAACCAAGGCAGATCTGGTATTTCAGCTGCATTTTGTGCAGCCCATGTTTTAGCCCACCAATGAACTGAACTGTTATAGAGCCATTTCTAACCCTGGAGCTGCAGCACTGAATCCACCTCTGCTTAGCGGCCATGTACCAATAAAGCTAGCCTGAGCAAACTTTATGTTGCTACCCCCCACCATTTCACACCAATATCCATTTCTACTCATACCCCCGCCTTCTTTCCATATAAATCGGAAAAATCATGTAGTTCTTATAGATTATAGCACAGATCCTCATGGGTCACTTTGTATCTCTCTCTTCAGGGCCTGAAGCAGGGTTTGCTGCGGTCTCAGGGGCTTTGCATACCATCTCCACTGCATGGAAAGCTCCTCGAAATTTTCTCACCTGTCACTAAGCTCAAATGACCCCTCCCTCTTCCCTTCCACCCTGACTACTGCAGGCCACCAATAGCCCCCTAGTTGCCCTCTACACGTTCTAGCACCAGTACTCTGCTACTTGCTCACTGCCCTTAACATCATCTTATATTAATTTAGTATGTCTACATCCCCTCACTGTGAGACCTTGAAGGGTTGACAACTAACTGTATCCTCAGCACCAAGCCCAGAACTGGGCAGCAAATATTTGCAAAGCAAATTTAAAAACTGTGTAAAGGCCTGACATTTACATCCTCACATCCCTGATGTTAATAAAGGCAGCAGGCCGGGTCTGGGGGTGTAGCTCATTGGTAGAGTGCTTTCCTGGATTGTGCAATGCCTGGGTTCAACCTCAGCACGGAAGGAGGAAAGAAAAGCGTAGCAAGCCCAGGTTTTGTCTGTTTATTGATTTCCACCTGATTATTCCAGAAAGTACTCAAGATGGGGGAGGGAAGGGCAGGCTGCAGCACCACCCACCCTCCTGGATGACAAGAGCTTCTGGACACTGACACGGTAAGGCACAGTGGCCAAATCTTGGGAAGTGTGAACTGGAGGGAGTGATCCTGTAGCCCCCGCTGAGCTCATGAGACAATGGTGCAACAGCTTCCCCAGCCTGAGTGAAGCAAGCTGCATCTGCAGATTGTGAAACATCTTCGGGTTCTTCTGCTAAAGCACAACGCTCCACGGTGTGGCTTATTGGCCTGCTCCCCAGCAAGTCACAGATCATCACCACCCTGGCTGGCCAAGAAGGGGTTTATCCAGAGCAGATCATGCAGTGACCAGGGCTGAAGCAGTTGGCCAGGGCAGTCCCCTTTTAAGTTCTGTGTCATAGCACAGCCTTGGGAAGATGGACATAAGCTTTGGTGAGGACCAGAGCCCCACAGGGGGAGGTCCAGAAAGCCAAGGAAGGGCAAGAAACTGAAAAAAAAAGCAAAGGTAGAGGCACAACATCTTCAAAGGTGAGCTGAGCCCAGAGCTCACCTTCTGGAGACTATGAGACAGAGGCTAAGACAGCCAGCAGCATGTACCCTGCCCCAAAGCCTATCCTAGCAAAAGGCTATGGAGGCCGGGCGTGGTGGCGCCCTCCTGTAACCTCAGCACTCCGGAGGCTGAGGCAGGAGGATCGCTGTGAGTTCGAGACCAGCCTGGACTACATAGTGAGTTCCAGCTTAGTCTCAACTATGTAGTGAGACCTTGTCTCAAAACAACAACAACAACAACAACAAAAAGACTATGGAATATTGCAAACAAGTGCTTTGCCATGGAGACCCTGTTCAGAATGCTATCTAAGTGTCTAGAATTCCAATGTCAAGGTGTGATGGTGAGGGCGCAGTCACAGTGCAAATCTGTCTTGTCTGTCTTGGAGGGTGCGGGATGCCCGTCTAGTGCCCCTGGGAAGCTGAAGTTTCTTTGTCTGAAAGAAAGGAGGGAAAGGAGAGAAAGGAAGTCACCGTTAAATGATGTTTCAGACACCAGGCAAGTCAACAGGCCCAGAGGCTCAACTCCTGTGTGGCCTGTGTGTTCCCTGAGATTTACAGAAGACCTGAAGTTCTTTCTCTGCACGAAAAATGACAAAAGGACAAAAACATCATGGCAGACTAATCATGTAGCAGGCCCCTACAAACCACTCACTCAGTGACATATGCCACTGACAGCCCCATTTTATAGAGTGTGAAACTGAGACGGAAGGGACTGGCTACAGTCTGAACAGGGCCAGGAAGAGCTGGGATTCACACTACAAAGTGCGAAGGCGCAGGGGTGGCTGGGTCCATCCATGTCTGCAAGCAGACTGACAAGGCATGAGGCTCAGTGTGAGCAGGAGAGCAGGGGGCAAAGGAGGCTGAGGTAGAGTACACACAAACGACAAACAGTCCCCAACACCAACTGCTGCGAAGCCAAGCGTGGGGGCCCAAACCAATAATCCCAGCCCTCTGGGAAGCTGAAGCAGGAAGACTGCAAGTCTGAACCCAGCCTGGGCACCTCAGGGACTTAGCAAGACTACGTCTCAAAATTAAACATAACAAAAAGGGGTAGAGGTGTCGCTCAGAGCAAAGGCCCTGGATTCGATCCTCCAGGACTACAAAAGAAAAAAACTGCTAAGAATGTTGCCAGTAGCAGTGCAGGTTTAATGAGGTGTTACTATGTCCAGGGGCCCTGCAGTACACACAGCTGTCCTCAATGGCCATTGTGCAGATGAGGAAGCAGGCTCAGAGACTGAGAAGCAAACCCAAGGTTGCAGCCAGTGAGACATGGCTGCATGGTCCGGTTCTCAGCCTCTGCCTGTCCCTGTCATTAATTCTAGTTGCAGGGAAAGAGGAGACCATAAGAAAAACTTTTTGCCACACCCTCCCTCAGATGCCTCTTTGGGGCATACCTGGTCCACAGAAAAAAGCAGGACATTTGTCCCCTTCTCCTTGCCCACTGGGTGCCCACAGCAGCCACTGGTTGGGGTGACCCTGGCTGGGCAGGCCCGGGGCTGCATGATCTAGTGCCCCCATACCTTGCCATGATAAGGAGATGAGCACAACATACTCCTCCTACCCCAGACCAACAAACTCACCTTTAGGGATAAACTTCAACGAGCTGCTGAATATTCAGAATCGAGATTGTCCCTGCTTAGGGCCATCATTCAGGAATTCGTGGCCCAGCCCATGGCCACACCTGCCACAAGATACCTGGAAAGACCATGAGATAACCACGTGAGCTTCCGGCCCCACAAAACAGTCAGGGCACTGGCCTTCTGCTGTGAGAGGTTGGCTACAGCCTGTCAGGGATACTGCTGCCCTGCTGTCCATGTTCCATCAGGACACCAGGCTGTACCCAAGACTAGGGTGGCAACTCCTGAGGCTAAGGCCAGAAGTCTCGAAACTGACCACAGAGAGGGAACCAAGAAAGGAAAGGATGACACTGACACTCCCTGAGGAACGACAGCCCCAGCCGCTGTCACCTACCTTCAGGGCTCCAGGTCGGTTCCGCTCCTGACATTTGGCCACACTGTCAGCATGGATAGTATCTGTGAATGCTGGCCATGGAGACGAGTGTGCATACTTTGAGCGGCTAGAGAACAGCTCATAGCCACACTTGGCACACACATAGATACCTTGGGCAAAGGAAGGCAAAAGCAGAGATGTCAGCTCCATCTTGTCGGGTGAGCTCCCCAATCCCTGGACCTAGATGTGGCCAGTACTGCCCCCTTTCTAAGGTGGGATGCATATACTTCCCATGCACTTGCTGCTCACAGGCCACGGGTTGGTCCTGGAGAGACAGCACCAAGCTCATGCTCAGGGGATGTGCCAGGGACCAGGACTCACCCTTCACATACATCTCACTGACTCTTTCAATGGCCCTTTTTTGTTTTGGTTTGGTTTTTGGTTTTGGTACCTGGCATCGAATTCAGAACCTTGTACTTGCAAGGCAGGCAGCACCACTGAGCTAAATCCCCGGCCCTCAATGGGCTTTTGATATGGAATCATTAGCACATCCACCTTCCAGATGGGGAAGCTGAGGTTAGGTGTTGCAGGTACCAAGTAAAAAGTATGTGGCCAGGACAAAACAAACAAAAATTAAAGCCAAGCATACCTACAATCCCAGCACTTGGGAAGATCACCATGAGTTCAAGGCCAGCCTGAGCTACATGGTGAGACTGTCTCAAAAGAAAAAAAAAAACAAAACAGAGTGTGACCAGGGAAGAACCCAGCCAATCTGATGAAAGCACAGGACGCACTTGCTAACATAGCATAGCACCACACACAGTGAAGGCCTTGACATGGTCGATGTTAAACACTTGGTTCCCCTCCCTCTTCAAGTGGCCAACCCTGCTATCCAACAAAACCCTAATCTGAGCACTCCTTCCACTGGTCTTTTCTCTAGGCAGGAAAAGAATGGTCCCAGAGATCAAGCCTTTGAACTAGACAAGAAGCCCAGGGACACAAGGGCTGGGAAGACAGCTTCCAACATGTCCCCAAAAGATCACTCTTAAGTAGAAAGAAAGGGCTGGGAAGATTGCAAACCTGATTTACAGAACTATTTGAAGAACTAAAAACAGGAATTTCCAAAGGTACTGAGTCACCTCTCAACCCCCAACCAGAACAGTCTTCCAGGAGTGTGTGAACTGCTGCTCAGCCTTTACCAGGAACTCAAGAATGAAGCATAGGGCTGGGGATTTAGCTCAGTGCTCCTGGCACCTGCCTCACAAGCCCAAGGACTTGAGTTCTATCCCCAGTCCAAAAAAAAAAAAAAAAAAAAGAGTGAAGCATAAATTGGTGGTGCACATGCACTGAGGCAGGAGGATTGCTTGGAGTTCAAGGCCAGCCTGTACTACATAATGAGACCCTGTCTGAAAGAGAAAGAAAAAGACAAGACAGACACAGGGAGATGCCCCAGAAGTGGAGTTCCAGCTCATCAGGACAGCCTTAGGACAACTGGGATCCAGGGGAGGGCTTCTGCCTGGTGGTCCTGTGTCACAACTGGTCCCACAGATACATAGTTTCACAGCCTAGTGCCAACAGATCTTACCCCAGGGAAACCAATCCCCTATGGACCTGTTTTTATTAAATTAGTCCACTATCTGGAGAGTCCAGCTAGAACTTACCAAGGCCTCACACAGCCTGGGGTCAGGGCTGAGAGCTGGCCATGGTCCAAACTACCACACCTAGGCTATATAAACTTCACTAGACAGAAACTTAACTGCCAGGGGCCCAATGGCACTCTTGGTTACCCAACCAGAGGCCCTGGGCAGGTGGGGAGGCATCTGGGCTGGCACATTCTCATCTTAATAGGATATTCGGTGATTGCACACTTACCCGCGGATCCTAGAAAGCAAAACAACCGGGGTAACACCTCGCAATGCTCCGGGGCAAATGTTCTACTGTGCCCTTCCGAAGTCCCGAACCTGACTCGGTTACCCCAGGAATAGTCACGGTGAGGCTCGAAGCCTGTCTCCTCCGGGCGAGCAACTCCCCCCATACCCCTGTCCCCTAGAGTTTCCCTACTCCCGTGGCTCTCCAGACTACCACCTTCTCCGCGACCACCTTTCCCCAAGTTCGCTCCTTCGGATGGTCACACTCGTCCCATTCCAGGGCCCCGAGCTGCACCGACTCCGGAGGGCGGCGACATCCCCTTTAATACAAGAGGTCATAGGCCGGACCTGGTTCAAAGTGGTTCTGGAAAACCTCGCCCCCGAAGAAGCTGCAGAACGCCATGGCGCCGAAGAGACAGCCCCAAGGTCTCTAATTCCGAAGCCTGTACCCCAGCCAGCAGCCCCTTCCCAAGGACCAATCATTCACTCCATACGTCTGAGCTCCGCCCCTGAAGAGGACCAATCACACAGAGGCGCCAGGATTTTTCCCTCGCCCGCTTCCCAAAGGCCCCGCCCCCTCCCGAGAACCAATCTTGGGTCGCGGGTTCCGCTTCCGCCGAGGACCTGTAGAATCTCGTCTTCTCAGCAGGCCCCGCCCCTCGATGGCTCCGAATGGCCACTCCTGAGCTGCTTCCACGAAGCTCTGCCCCAGCCCTAAAGCCGGCGGGCCTTGTGAGGTGGGGCCGGTACGTGGAGTGACCATTGCCGGAGCCATTTTCCCTGGTCTTGTCTCTAGAACTAAACCTCAGGCGGCTGGCCGTCAACTGGCCTTTCTGCGACTCCGACTCTCTGAGACACCAAGTTGCCTCCAACATTTATTGAACCGGACGGGCCCGCAGTGAGCCGGGTGCACGCCTCAGGTCCTTCCATCCCGCACTGCCTACAAATCTCCTGAGGCCTCTGGCTTCTCCTTCCCGAGATGTTTCTTCTGGGGGCCCTGAAGAGGGCAAGAGAAGCGTTAATCACAAGTCTGTCCGGGGCCACCGCCCATGGCCAACGCCAGGCCACCCAGGCTGGACCCCTAAAAGCCCCTTCTGTGGGTGAGTGCGGGGCCCTGCCAGCTCTCTGCGTCCAACTTCCCTACTCTGGAGCAGGCAGGAGGTGGGGCTGGAGCCCCAGAGAAAGATGGGACTGGCTTACCATGAAGGCCCTTTTCTCTTGGGCTGTTTGGAAGCGGCCATGGCCAAACTTGGAGGTGGTGTCGATGAATTTGAGCTCAATGTTCTCCAGGGCTCGGCGGCTGTGGTGCACCAGGAGGGACTGGGGGTCCCAGGGACAAGTGTTGTTAAGGTGGGTGGGCCCTAGACCCTCCAGTCACCACCTCGGGTTCCGTTCCGACCAGGAAAGTCCCCTCACCCACCTCCTCGCCTTTTCGTTCCCACAGCCTAGTCCACCCCGGGCTGCAGGCTGCGGGATGACAGGCTGGCTGGGGCAGCCAGTAGGGGACCTGTCTCCCAACTGTGTGCTGCACTGACCTTCCTCAGCGTGATGATCCGCTTCTTGGTACCTGCGATGCAACCCTTCAGCATGATATAGTCGTTGTTGACTTCCCCGTAGTGGGGGAAGCCACCCTATGAGGGAGAAAAGCCAGAGGCCATGCCAGAAAGGGCAGCTGGGAGGGTGGGGCGGGGGAGGCGGTGGCTAGGAAAATTTTTCACATAGGGCAGTGTTTGCAAGGAGCCCTGTGCCCAGACTTCAGGAGAGAGATCACTTAATCAGGGCAGCATCTTAGCCACATGCTAAGTCCTTTTAGTCCATTATCTCACCCAATATCTGTTTTTGTTGGAGACAGAGTCTTACTATGTAGTTCAGGCTGATCTTGAACTCATTCTGTACCACAGGTTGGCCTCAAACTTGCTGTGATCCTCCTGCCTCATTCTCCTGAGTGCTGATTGATTATAGGTGTGTATCACCACACCTAGCAACAACTGTATTTTTATGGGGCCAAACTAAAGTTCAGAAGGTTGGCATCACATGCTGCAGGCTCCACTGGGCTGAGGTTTGGCTCCCAGACCATGGTAGGAGTTGCAGCATCCCGCATTCAGCTGGCGTGAGCTCCTCAGAGGAGGCAGGTGGCAGAGACTGAAGCACCAGCTGGCTGCTTGCTGCTGCATGAAGGCCCACAGCACTGCGCACCTAGTAGGGCCTTGTGCCCCAGTCTGCCTGTGAGGCACACATCTTGAGTTTTTGGAGCAGGACAGTACTCAGCTAGGGCTGGAGCCCGCCCCCTCATGCTTGCCAGGCCCCCTGAGCCAGCCTAGCCATTCACCCTCACCAGTGGTGTGATGGACTTGTCTGTCACATCATAGCTGGTGGATGCGTTGTTCTTGACCAATTTCCCATTCTCCTTGTGGAGCCCTCGGCCAATGCGGTAGATCTGCCAGGAGAAGAGGGCACACTAGGGGCCAGAGGTAGGCTCTGGGGCCAGGGGCGTGTCCCCACCCATCTGCATAGGCGCTCAGACCCAGGTGCCTGGGAAGCGTCTGGACCATGCACACCCACTGTGTTCCCTCCCAGGACCATGGACACACCTTCTTGTTGAGCTCAGTGCGGTGGTGGTAACCCTTCTGCCCAGCCCGGGCAATGGAGCAGCCCACACGAGCAGGGTGCCAGGCACCAATGCAGGCCACCTTGCGTAGCCCCTTGTGGGTCTTCCGTGGCAGCTTCTTCGTATGCCAGCGGCTGGTGACCCCTGCAGGTGGGATGGGCTGGTGTCTGGGCAGTCTGGCTCCCACTACCTTCAGCAGGCTTCCTAGAGCTGACATTCACGCCAGGCCTTACCTTTGACACCCCGGCCCTTGGTTACAGCGATGACATCAATGACCTCACTCTGGCTGAAAACACTATGTACCGGCACCTGCTTCTCCAGCCGGGTCTGAGCCCAGGCCACCTTCTCAGCCACCGTGCCACCATTTAATTGGATCTCCATAATGTGGGCCTTCTTCTGCCGGAAGGGCAGCAGCTTCATCTGCAGGACGTGGCACAATGGTCAGATCCAAGAAGGTCACATTCCCCTTACACCTGCAGACATGGCATTGCCACTTGGTGACCTGAAGTCTTTTACGCATTCATTCACAAATGTTCTTGTGCCCAGCTCTCCACTGTGCGCCATGCTAGGCACTGTGGTTATAGCGTGGAATGAGGCAGATACGGTCCTGTACCTCAGTCTAGGGGATGGACAGAAGCCAAGTAAACTCTTGGAGAGGGCTGAATACTCTGATAGACTATGGTGTGTTTGTGGAGGTACTTCAGAGAGTGGTCAGGGAGGGCCTCTCTGAGTAGGTGACACCAATAACAGAAAGGAGTCATGAGGTAAAGATCAGAGAAAATTTTGGGCAGAAGGAACAGCATGTACAAGGTCACTGTGGCTGGGAAGATCTTGAAGAGTTGGTGGGACAGAAAGACCAAGCTGGGGGTGGTGGCACATGCCTATAATGCTAGAACTTGAGAAGCTGAGGCAGGATTGAAAGTTCGAGCCCAATCTGGGCAACTCAGTGAGTCTGTCTCCAAAAGAAAAAGAAAAATGAAATCAGTGGGGCCAGATGGTGGTGAGCAAAGAGTAGCAGGGAGGTTGTGTAGGGAGGACCAGATGTGATGTGACTGGCCAGTAGGTCTCTGGCTGATTCTACATGAGGCATAGACTATGGGATGTACAGGTGGAAACAGGCCAGTTAGATCACAGCGTAGTATCCAGCAAATATTTACGAAGCACCTACTGCATACTAAGTTTTTGTTGGGCACTGGCCCCTGGAGCAAACTCAAGTCGGTGGAGGGAGATAGACATTAAGCATGACTCTACCCACGAACTGCAAGTGTATAACTGGCGGGAGGGGTATATTCAGGGGCTGACAGGCTCTAGAGAGGGGCAGAGGCAGCCTCCCCTGAAGACAACATGCCAAGGAGTGTACCTGAAGAAGCCAAAGGATATCGGTTACTTGTCCCCCACATGGAGCCAGACCCCAGGTAGTGAATCACACACACTCTCAGGCCAGGGAGGCAATGGCCCTGCACACTGGACTGGCAGGAGACCCAAGCCCTTCTGGCCATTTTAGGGTTTCAGGTGACTACAGGACATAGCCAATGTCCTGGACCCCCTTGGCAGGCACTGACAATATCCTGTCCCTGGGGCTGTGATGGCCAGCAAGGCATTGGGCCAGTCATTAGTCCTATGCCCAAGACTTGTGGTATTTTTAGGCTGACATTTGCCAGGGCTCCTGGAAGCTAGACGGGGAGGGAAACGGGTGGACAGACAGGTGGGGGCGGGGCTGACCTGTGTGTGGACAATGACCCGAATGACTTTGCAGTACTTCTTCATGGCAGCAAAGTCCTTCTGGAGCTGCTTCTTGCCATCAGCATCACGCCACCTCTTGCAGGCCTTGGTGAAAGCTTTCTTCTTGCTCTTGTGCCTGAGCCAACCACAGAAGGTACTCAGGGGCCCCAGTCAGGGAGCTCCCTGGGCCATCCTGCCCTGACCCTGCCTGCAGCTCACTAAGCAGGGCCCTGCCCTGAGGCCCCTGGGCTGGTTCCAATATCATCTTTCAACAGAGACTCCTTCTCTAGGCCACCATGTCTCCCCTCCCTGTAAAGTGGGCACCCTCCCTGCCTCCTCAGGGTCCACACCTGGAGGCCACCCTACCTGCCACATTGCTGTGCTGCTGGTCTTATTTCTGAAGCCTGCAGCAGGCACAATGAGCAGACACCATGCCTCAGGCTAGAGGGACAGCATTTATACCCTCATCAGAGCTATGGAAGGTGGAGATGACTCTGCATTCTAGATGAAGAAACTAAGGTTCTAAAACCCCCAGAGAGGGGCTAGGAATTTAGCCCAGTGGTTCTGCCGATTGCCTCACTAGCAAAAGGTCCCAAGTTCGACTACCTGGTACCAAAAACAAAACAAAACAAAACACCGAGATGAGGGGCAAATTGATGATAGAAAGAGGGAAAGCAGGACACATGGCACCTGCTGGTCACTTTCTCTAAGCTAAGCACTAGACACACTTCAGTCATCCAGTCCTCACAATATAGAGACCAGTCCTAGCCCCATTTTACAGCAGGAGGGCTTGGATATGAGCCAGCTTGCCTTGGTCACACAGCCTGCACTGACTCTGGATTGCCCATCATAGGGGATCAGGGCTGAGCTTTGCCTGTGTCCCCATAAGGTGTGTGGAGAAGTGTCTGTGAGGTTCCCCAGGCAGGTGGGCCTTCCTGATCAGAACTTAGTGCCAGAGATTTGAGACCTGAGAATACCTTTCTATATTCAAGAGCTTCTCAGTTGGCTGTTCCTCTTTTTGCCTTGGCCCACTAGGAAGCTCAACCTCCTCTGAAATTCCTTCAAATTAGTCCTGAGAATTAAAATATTTACTTTTTCTTTCCACCATCCTGATTTGCTCCTCAGCCCTTTAATACATATCGATCTCTTACTGAAGTGAAGGCACTCCTCACACACACACACTTTCTCACCTTCCACACAATATTGACCCCACTCCTACCCATCCACCCACCTCTGGTTCCAGCACACAACTAGGGCATGGCCCTCACCAGTCTTTGTAGAAGCGGCGGCGGCACTCATCACTAAGGTGCTCTGCAAAGATGGTCTTGAAACTCCTCAGGCCTCGAGGGGTGGCCACATAGCCTACCACGCCAACCACCACCAAGGGTGGTGTCTCCACAATCGTCACTGCTTCCACCTCTTCCCGCTTGGAAATTTCTAGAGGAGACCCAGGGTCAGGGATATAAAGGGGACCTCCTGAGGCCCATGGGAAAGAGCTGGCCACAGAAGGTGGGCCAGGAAGGTGTGAGGCCAGCAATCAGGGCAGCTGCTGTGCAAGATGGGATTGGATTGGGCACCTCCCCTTCCTCCCTTCCTTTCTCTCTATTTGTAGTGCTGGATTGAACCCAGGACCTTCACAATGAACTATATTCACAGCCTGATTTTTTATTTTGAGATAGGGATTCACTAAATTGCACAGGAAGGACTTGAAGTTGCAGTCCTCCTGCATCAGCCTGGGATTACAGATGTGTGCCAGCCACCACACCAGGCTGAGCCTCCTTTTAATAATTATAAATGAAGGGCTGGGGATTTAGCTCGGTGGTTCCACTGCCTGCCTCACAAGCACATGGTCCCAAGTTAGATGCCCAGTACC
>NW_022900946.1:21264788-21270598 GCF_012274545.1 Fukomys damarensis | reverse complement strand
ATATATATATATATAAATGTATTTTTATAAGTTTTAGCAAAACCTAGAAAAAAACCACATGATTTTGTGGCTATTATTGATTATGCTACCATGAAGCAAAATACAAGTTTTTAAAATATTTTAGGGAGCCAGGTATGGTGGCCCACTCCTGTAATCTCAGCACTGTGTAGTTGAGGCAAGTTCAGGTCCAGCCTAGCCAATTTAATGACTTGGCAAGACTGTCTCAAAAAATAAAAATGGGACTCCCCAGTACCAAAATAAGTAAATGAAATAAAAAATTTAAAAAATAGGGCTAAGGATTTAGCTCAGTGGTTCTGGTGCCTGCCTTGCAAGCACAAGGACCCGAGTTTGATCCCCAGTACCAAATAATAATGAAAATAATAATAATAATGGGTTAGCAATGTAGCTATGTAAGAAGACCCTGGGTTCAACCCCCAGAATTGCAAGATAGATAAGATAGATGAGAATTTGAAAGAAAACTGGGGCAAAATATATGTATCAATATTTAATATGCCTAAATAGTTTTAAAAACTTAAGTTTTTTGTTTTTGTAGTACTAGAGATTGAACCAAAGCCCTCATGCAAATGCTAGACAAGTACTATACAACTGAGCTGCATCCCAACCTCCATCTTTTTTATGTGGTACTGGGGATACTGAGCTACCTACATCCCCAGCTCTTTTGCGGGGGGCAAGTTTTCACAAAATTGCCTGGGTTGCCCTTAAATCTACAATCTTCCTGCCTTAGCCTCCCTAAATGCTGGAATTACAGGCATGCACCACCATGTCTTATACCAGCCTTTTTATTTGCTTTTTGGTACTGGGGGAAGAAACTAGGGCCTTCATATCTTCATACTGAGCTACATTCCCCAGTCCTTTTTTATTGTTTTTTTAATATTTTAATTTTTTTATTTATTTATTTTGACACAGGGTCTCGCTGTGTAGTTCCGACTAGCCTTAAACTCACTATGTAGCCCAGGCTGACCTTGCATGGAACCTTTTGCCTCAGCCTCCTGAGAGCTGGGATCACAGGCATATGCCACCACCTCCTGCTTCCCAGCTCTTTTTAAATTTTATTTTGAGATAGAGCCTCACTAAACTGTATAGTCTGGCCTCAAAATTGCTATCCTCCTGACTCAGTCTGAGTATCTGGGATTACAGGTATGTGTCCCAAGCCAGTACATTTTGTGTTATGTGTATCTTGCCACAATTTAAAAAACAAAAGAAGCAAGGGAAAAATCTATATGAGGAGAGGCAGAGAACAGTTGAGTGTTGCCAGGAGCCTGGGAAGGGGCCAGTAGAACATGGCATACAAGGTAACCTAGGGACCCTGCAGGAAGAGTGTTCTAGATTAGGACTGAGGCAGGGGTGCACAAACTGACACAGGTGACAAAGTGCACAGAACTCACATGCACACAGAGTGTGCACAATTGGGAAAACTGCATAAGGAGGTGGACTTTATCCATGTCACAATCTGGTTATTTCTTACAACTACTAGTGAATCTATAATTATCTCAAAATAAAATAAAAGCAGCTGGAGGCTGGGGATTTAGCTCAGTGGCACTGCACCTGCCTCATAAGTGCAAGGTCCTGAGTTTGATCCCTAGTGCTGAAAAATAAAAATGTTTAAAAATATTTAAAAATTAAAAAAACAAAAGCATCTGGGTGTGGAGGCACAAGTCTGTAAGCCTAGAACTCAGGAGGCCAGGGCCAGGGATTTAGCTCAGTGGTGCTGCTGCCTGCCTTGCAAGCACAAGGTCCTGAGTTTGATCCCCGGTACCAAAAAAAAAAAAAAAAGAAAAAACAAGTGCATGCTCTAAAACCCACCCTGGACTATACAGTGAGTTCAAGGCCAGCCTGAACTACATACCAAGACCCTGTCTCCAAAACATAAAACAAGATATATATAGACCAGAAATGGCCAAAAGGTACAGCCATCAGTCACGTGGTTTGAAGTGAGTTCCTTTGAATTCTAGTTTCTCTGCATACTAACTGACCAGACTAGTTGCTTAGACTCTATGCCTTAATTTCCTCATTTACAAATTGAAGGCAGTGACAGGTGTTACTTAAGGTGTTGCCTGTGATCAGTGCTTAATAAGGGTCCACTCTTATCAGTCATCATCCTGAGTCCCTTGGGCAGAGTCCTTTCCAGGACCATTGCCCACCCTAAATCAGAAAGCAATTCTGGCTCCTAGCAACTAGAAGTCCCTCTACCACCCACCATGTGTCCCACAGTGACTCACTGAGGCCAGGGCGGTGCACCTCACGCAGGGTATGGGTCATCCCCGCCTTGTAGCCCAGGAAGGCTGTAAGATGTACAGGCTGGCTAGGGTCATCCCTTGGCCATGTTTTCACCTTGCCCCGGTGCCGATGGCTCCTCTTGTGGGGCAGGAAGCCCAGGTGTCCATGCCGTGGGGCGGAGAACTTCCTGTGGGACTTGGGAACAGGAAGAAGGGAGGTCAGAGTTAGGAGAGTAACATCAGGCAGGTCCCAGAATCCAGACATGGAAAATGGGTCAGAGACCCCAGGCAGAGGGCCAAGTGGTCCTCAGGGTTGCCCAGTCTGTCTAGAGGAAGGAGGGGGCAACAAGGGGTATAGACTTAGGGGTGGGGCCTCTTCACCAGTGGCTTCCTGCTTTCAAGGGCTCTGCATGGTGGGACCCAAAAGATTGAGAGACACTGAGGTTGAGTGCTCTCTGGGGGCAGGTGGCTGCTGCCACCTGTCCATCTCGTTTCTTCTAGGCCTAGCACCTCAGCCCTGGCCCCTTGCTGCCTCCTCCAACTTCCCTTCCCTTGCAGTTGGGAGGACCGTCCCTGCTTGGAGGACAGCCAAGTGACACCCACCAGCCCACGCCCCAGGAATGTCAGTTTGTCCTAGATCCAGCCCCAGCCCACTGACCATGACAGCCAGCCGATCCCTGCAGGTCAGGAAGGGGCCTCCCCACCAGGCAACAGAGGTCGAGTGGCAGAGCCAGGACACGCAGCAGCCAGGTTCCAGATTTAGACCCTGGCAGGGGAGCTCAATCATCTCATGTGGCCAGCATGGTCTCCAGTGCCAGAAGCCAGCCAGGGCGGGGCATCAGATAGCAGCCTAGGTAGGGACACCTAGAGGCAGGCCTGACACCCTCTTTTCCTGTATGTGACTGGGTCACAACCCTCCCAGGACAGAACCAATTTGGCCTGATAGGGGCAATGCACCCTAGTAAGGGGTTTTTCTCAGGCAGCAGCCAGGAAGAGTCTGAGTCCCATTTGCTGAAAATATCCAGCTTCCTGTCTTGAGATCTGTGAGACTGACCTGGACATATGTGGTAGAAGAGGTGGATGGGGAGATGGAGCAGGGGGGATTGATCACATATCCCATCATGATTCTGAGCTGGGCACCTCTGTAATCTCAGTAGTCTGGGAGGCTGAGACAGAAGGAGCACAAGTTGGAATCCAGCCTGGGCAACTTAGTGACTGAGTAAGACTGTTTCTAAACTATTTAATTAATTTAAAAGGCTGGGGAGATGGCTCAGTAAAAAGGCTCTGGGTTCAATTCCTAGTACTGCCAAAATCCCCAAAAATATCAAGATTCTTGAATCCTGTGAACATTGACTTTATGAATTTAAATCTTAAAGTTTTGAGTGGAGCCAGGTGTGGTGGCACATGCCTGTAATCCCAGCACTTGGGAGGCTGAGGCAGGAGGATCGCTGTGAGTTCAAGACCAGCCTGGGCTACATAGTGAGTTCCAGGTGAGTCTCAACTACATAGTGAGACCCTGTCTCGAAAAAACCCAAAAATAAATAAATAAAATAAAGTTTTGAGTGGAAGAAAGAGTTAAAATCTTTGAGACAATACAAGCTTCCTCAAATCATATATCTTGGCCTAATATATCCTTAAAATTTGTGGATTTTGCATCACTAGATACTGAGATTCTATGCTACCAAAATGTTAAGATTCTGTGTTTCTGAGAGTTCATAATTTGAAAATCTGACGTTTCTATTTCTAGACTCTGTGGTCCCCGAGAGCTGGCTTGGCCAGTCCATGTAGTGCTCTGACAGAGATAGCAGGGCTGTAGAGAAGGCTGTAGAGGATGGACAAGCCCGGCGTTTAGTATTTTGAGATATTCATTCATTCACTTTTTTGTTGTGTGTGCTCTACCAGCCTGTGTTTTCTATAAGAGCCAGGCCATGTCTATCTCACTTTCTACTGCTCTTGGCATAGGGCCTGGCACACAGCAACACCTGGATGAATTGTCTTATTCATTTTTCTTTGCTTCTTTTGTAATGCAGGCTGGCCTTGAACTCGCTATGTGAGCTCAGGCCGGCCTCAAACGCGTAGTGATACTCCTGCCTCATCTCCCCACCCCACCCCCGGTACTGGGGATCGAACTCAGGACCTTGTGCTTGTAAAGCAGGAGGCGCGGCACCACTGAGCTAAATACACGGCCCCTGCCTCAACTTCTTGAGTGCTAGGATTACAAGCGCGCCCCCACCACTCCCTACTAAGAGTCTTCTCTATTCCAGCGGCTGCTTGTTCCAGCAGCAAAGCAGGAGAGGAGGTCCCGAGTGCAACCGCGCCAGGTACCACGCGGGGGCGCCCGCAGAAATCCACAAGCCCCGTGGTGCCCCGCGGCAGCCCGGGCGCGCAAAGCCCACAACGCAGGCGCGGTGTCCGACTCACTGCGCAGGCGTAGCGGCCGAGGGTTCTCGGTAGGACAAATAGGGGCCGACCGGGCCCGACGCAGGCCAGAGGAGACCGGCACGGCGATCCCCGCTGCCATGCCGGACCCTTACGACAAGGACGTGTACCCTGAGCCCCCGCGCCGCACGCCAGCGCCCTCGCCGCAGACGTCGCTACCCAACCCCATCACCTACCTGACCAAAGCCTTCGACCTCCTAGTAGACCGGCCTGTGACCCTCGTGAGAGGTACGGGACCTGGATTCCAACCACCCTGCGGGGACCTTTGGTATCCCACCGCTCCCGCGTCAGGCGCCCCGCGGCCGCCATCCGGAAACCCCCGAGCTCGGTTACCTCCTTTGACCTTGCCCCTGTACTCTGGTTTTCGCTCCCCTGGTGCCTATCAGGAAACTCCGGAGCTCTGGCGACTCGTTTGACGTCCCCACTGCACCTTGGACCCTTCCCCCGGGCTTTCGCTACCCTCGGCCTTACGGAGGAGCCCGTGGCCTGCGTTCTCAGCCTTCCTGATATTAGGGGTTTGCACTCAAATTATTTGAGCCCCTGGGCTGAGTAGACCCACCCCACCCCTGCAGCACACTTTGCTCAGCGTGCAGAGGAAGCCTGTGTTGAACTTGCACGTTCTCAGGGTAGTCATCAGCCCCCTCGGGTTACAGTTCTTCACCAGTGTGATCGCTGGTGGTAGAGTGCCAGAAGTGCCTCAGTTTTCACCTCTGGTCCCAATCAGAGAATACTCTATGAAGCTCTTTCCTTTTCTTTTTTTTTTTTTTGTACTGGGGATTGAACTCAGGTCCTTGCGCTTGCGAAGCAGTGGCCGGAACCACTGAGCCTAAATCCCCGGCCCTATGAAGTTCTTTCTGATCCTGTTTGCCAACCTCGCAGGCAACAGCAAGAGCACACTGTGCCAACCGTTACAAGTGCCAGGCACTTCATCCATTCAATGAAGCAACTCATTTGTTGAACGAGGAAACATTTGGGGTGCACAGCCTTCTTAGGTGGTGGTGGTGGTTTTTTTGTTTTGACATCACACTAGTGCGAACTCACCTTGAACTTACTATGTAGTCCAGGCTGGCCTCAAATTTGCAGGATCTTCCTGCATCAGCCTCTTGAGTGCACCACCACGCCTGGCTTGTTTTT
>NW_022900946.1:21244450-21264496 GCF_012274545.1 Fukomys damarensis | reverse complement strand
TCTTTCCTTTTTTTTTTTTTTTTTTTGTACTGGGGATTGAACTCAGGTCCTTGCGCTTGCGAAGCAGTGGCCGGAACCACTGAGCCTAAATCCCCGGCCCTATGAAGTTCTTTCTGATCCTGTTTGCCAACCTCGCAGGCAACAGCAAGAGCACACTGTGCCAACCGTTACAAGTGCCAGGCACTTCATCCATTCAATGAAGCAACTCATTTGTTGAACGAGGAAACATTTGGGGTGCACAGCCTTCTTAGGTGGTGGTGGTGGTTTTTTTGTTTTGACATCACACTAGTGCGAACTCACCTTGAACTTACTATGTAGTCCAGGCTGGCCTCAAATTTGCAGGATCTTCCTGCATCAGCCTCTTGAGTGCACCACCACGCCTGGCTTGTTTTTGCAGAGCTTCATTGTTTCCCAGGCTGACCCAGAACTGCACTCAACCCATCCTGCTAGTTTATCCTCTGGAAGTGGGACTATGGGCCTGCAAGCACCACGCCAGGCAGGTTAGGAAGATGGAATCCACAAACCAGACCTTCAAGAGTTGAGTGCAATGGAGCCAGCTTCCCTTCTCAGAAACCTTTGGATACATGAGTTTAGCTCGTTCACAGTGGGATTTCTGCTATCTCCTGTCAGGTCCTCTTTATCTACACAGTGGGAAGTGGAATTTCTGCTGGTGGCTTCCACTCCGGGCCTCTTTGTCTACACAGTAGGGTCCCTGCGCTGGAAATGTGGGCTTGCAGAACTGGATTCTGAATCCTCCCCTGCAATTTCCCTGCTGCTTCTGAGTCCTAGTCCCATCTATGAATGAAGAGGACCTGGCCTGCAGGGTTGTTGTGGTCATGACAGGAAATCGTGTGGCTGAACTCTCAGGGTATTGGGCATCAATTATAGCCTTCTCCTTCACAGACCAGTGCTGGCCCATACCTGTTAAGAGTCTGTAAAAGCTCAGAACATTGAGACTACTTCCTTCCCAGTTAAGGACCTGTCCAAATCCATGGGGCAATTGAGTCTGGGATTTCTATTTTGCAGATTTTGCTTTTTATTTTTAGTACGGGGATTAAGCTCAGGACCTTACACTTGCAAGGCAGGTGGCAGAATCACTGAGCTAAATCCCCCAGCTTTTCTTTACAGATCTTATAGAGCAGCAGCATGCCAAGAACAGATACTATTACTATCACCGGGAGTACCGCCGTGTGCCAGACATTACAGAGTGCAAGGAGAAAGATATCCTGTGCATGTTTGAAGCTGAAATGCAATGGAGAAGGGACTAGTAAGTAAATAGCAGGGAATGCTGAGTGGGCCCTAACTTACTGGGGGTGGGGGTGCAACAGAAAGGCCTCACTTGCAGCCAGTGCCTTCTTGAGATGAGGCAGACTATAGGGCCCCTGAGGTCCTGCTTTTCCTGTTTCACCCTCCCACTTAGGCAGAGCCTTTTTCTTCCAGCATAGTTGATCAAGAAATTGTCAATATTATCCAAGAGAGGCTTCAGGCCTGTCAGCAGAGAGAAGGAGAGAGTTACCAGCAGAATTGTGCCAAGGAGCTTGAACAGTTTAACCAGGTGGCTAAGGCCTACCAGGATCGCTGTAAGTGAGCTCCCACCCCTGACCCAACCTTCGGCGGCTCTTACCCTTGCTTGCTACCAGGTTTTCCAGTCTCCTCACAACTATTAAGTCACTATGCGTGATTCTGACTGACTAGCCTTTCCTCTGCACGTAGCCAACACCCCAGTTCTTCCAGTTTTGAGTGAACTAATCGCTAAACCACTCCTGCCTGTTTATTTCCCAGATAATGACCTGGGAGCCCATTATTCTGCCAGAAAATGTCTAGCAAAGCAGAAGCAGAGGATGCTGGCAGAGAAAAAAGCTACCAAGGAGACTGATGCTGTCTGATCCTACAGTGAGAGCAACCCTCGACTGACCTTTGTGTGCTGAAATAAAGTGGTACACATCCTTGCCTGTTTCTGGTGTCACTTTTATATCCCTTTTTCATCACATCTGCCCCTTCCAGATTAAGCCATCACTACATGTATGGTTGACAGGCCAAAAAAAAAAAAAAGATAACAATTGACAGATTTCATTCATTTTTATTTTGTAAAAACCCTTATGTTGAAGCTACTGCTGGAGCCTGAGTCCTCTGAACAGAGACTCTGGTGTGAGTTTTCACAAGATGAAAGAAAAAAAAAAAAAAAAAAAAAGCTTTGTGTTAATACACATCCTTAAGCATGCATGACCAAAATAATCCCCAACTTCATGACAAGTCAACAGTTGCAATACCTGGTAGGGAGACTTGGTGAAGACAGTTTCCTTCCAGAGGTCCGGGGTCAGGTAGCTGTAGGTCTTGGAGATGGCATCAAAGGTGGCCTTAGCTGGGGAACAGAAACACAAGGAAATGAAAGGTGGGCGAGACCCTCATTGAGACAAGATACCCACTCCCAAACCAGAAGCTGTGTTGCACTCCTAGGAACAGAGAGGCCACTTTGGGGCAGGTCTGTCGTGCATTAGGAGGGCCTTCCTCTCTCTCCCGTAAAATACGCCAAGCACACACTGGGCCTGTGTGATCCAGCGGAGCTGAGAGAAGTCAATGCTAATCCCTCAAAGTGGACCACCTACCAAAGTTGCCCAGAGTAGCAGTGCAGCCCCTGGCAGAAGTGTAGCAGTCATCAATGCCCGCCATCATCAGCAGCTTCTTGGGTACAGGGGCTGACACGATGCCAGTGCCTCTGGGAGCAGGGATCAGACGCACCAACACAGAGCCACAGCGGCCCGTCACCTGAGAAAATCAAGAATAAACGGGCCAGGGATTTAGCTCAGTGGTGCAAGGACCAGAGTTCGATCCCTGGTACCAAAAAAAAAAGAAAAAGTGCCCAAGGACATCTCCACCGCAGGCCCATGACCACCACCCAGCCTACCTTGCAAGGGACAGTGTGAGGCTTGCCGATCTTGTTCCCCCAGTAGCCTCTCCGAACGGGGACAATGGAGAGTTTGGCCAGAATGATGGCACCGCGAATGGCAGTGGCTACTTCCTTGGAACACTTTACACCCAGACCGACGTGACCGTTGTAGTCCCCGATAGCAACAAATGCCTGTGAAAAGACTATGAGGTAGCTAGTAGTTCTCCACAGGATAAGCAGCCACCACCATGCAAGGCCTGTTGTGCCCCTCAAGGAAAGAAAGGCCACCAGGAGGCCAATTCAAGGTCCTGAAGAGCTCCTTTCTCTCTCTCTCCGGTACGAAAGTCACACCACAACTAGTGCAACCATGCAGAGTGAAGAGAGTATCACCCACACATCTTTTGATACACACACAGCCCAGACAAGAGACAAACTGGTCCTGATACCTTGAATCTGGTCCGCTGGCCAGCACGAGTTTGCTTTTGCACCGGCATGATCTTCAAAACTTCATCCTTGAGAGACGTGCCCAGGAAAAAGTCAATAATCTCAGACTCCTGAAACAAGCAAGTTTTTGGCAAAAACGTTAAAAAAAATTATCAAGGTAAGAAGACAGCCTCTTCTCTCCAAGTTAAACCCGTTCCTTAATCCCAGCCGAATCAAAGCACACACGCTCTCTCGCAATCGCCACCTTTCGGAGACCCTCTCAAAGGTGACCATGACAGATCTGAACCTTCTGCCCACCGCCGGAATGACTCTCCCGGGGAGGAGGCTGGCCGTCGCAACGGTACCTTGATGGGTAAAGAGAAGAGATAAATTTCCTCCAAGGACTTGATCTTCATGTCCTTGACCAGCCGACCCAACTTGAGGCGTAAAGAGAAGAGATAAATTTCCTCCAAGGACTTGATCTTCATGTCCTTGACCAGCCGACCCAACTTGGTGACAGGAATCCACTCATTGTCCTCCGTCTTACCGCTGTGAGTCCCACGGCCTCGGCCTCGGGCCGGCCTCAAAGGCCACTGCTGAAGCCTCCGCGGAAGCCGCCGCGGCCTCCCATGCCTGGGCCCCCGGGGCCTCCCGGCCCTCCCGCTGCACCGGCGTCATCCGCCATTTGCTGCAAAAAGCGACAAGAAACAGTGAGGCTCGGGTCTCTGCGGCCGCCCCACACACCCTAACGGCCAGTCCCTGGCCGGATGTCGGCGGATTCCCACCGTATTAGGTTTGCGCCACCACGATACAAAAACAACTCACGTGTTTTCCCGAGGAAGAAGAACGAGACACTCCGAGAAGTAACTTTTATATCCCACAAAACCCCGCGAGATCTCGGTCGCCCCGCCCCGAGCGCACCGAGCGTCCCTCGGCGACAGCGATTAGCTCTGCGTGCGCCTGCGCGGACCTCAACCTGCGCGTGCGCAGGTGGGGAGCTGGTATAATTACCGGGGCCCACGCTACCTTGGTCTTTTGATTTCCTTTGGCGACGCAAGCTTTGGTTCTTTCCGGGTAAGTTTAACCGCGTGACCCGCCCCACGTACCTGCTGGTAGTTTAGAGTCTGGCGTTTGTTGAAAATAACCCCCGGCTCTGGCCATAGTCGCGGGTAAGATTCGGCGCCTAGAGTGTCTGGGGGCCTTAGCTCACTGCCCACTGCCGGTGTGGAAAGGTGAAACCCCGGCCCCGACAGCCCCGGCGGCCCCACGCCCTGCCTGGCCTCGGCCTTAGGACCTCTGACCCCTTTCTTTCCGCAGGACTCTGGGTTGCCCCGAGGCCGACGCCGCTAGGACAGCGTGGGCACAGGAGAGCTCGATTGTCCCCGCTTTTTTGTTGTTTTGGTACCGGGGATCGAACTCAGAACCTTGCACTTGGCGAAGCAGGTATGGTGCCACTGAGCTAAATCCCCGGTCCGATTATCCCTTTTTTTCAAATAAAAATTGTTTTTCGCGTGTAACTTGTTTTGGAGCTTACATCTACCTGTCCAAGTGAAATATGCGTTTGTGTTTGTACACTTTGTGACTTGGGGAAGCGCTAGTGGGATGTCTTAACCCATGCCGGCCCTCTTCTGCCTGGGACACTACAAAAGTAATGATGGGAGGGTGGTAGGTGATACCTTTGTTTTAACTAGTGAGTTTTCAGTGGGTTCCTGTTCTTGTAACCCTGAAAGAGTTGTTACTGCTTGGGCTGAGATAGTTTGCATCCAGAGATGTTGAGTCGCAGGAACATATATTATCAGACCCTTCCTCACAAGTCTACCCAGGTGGTATGCCTGCCTTGGGTGGGAGAGACACTACAAGTTGCACTGGGATTTAGTCGATTTCCATGGAGCCATGTCCCCAGTTTGGATGCTAGTGAAGAGAACCCATGGTTTAATGTCTGAATCCTCTGAGCTCTTGGAGATGGGGCTGCCTGGGCAGGACTATGAGAGGCAGCAGTCCCTTTGATTCTGCTGACCTTGGTTCCCTGCTGAATGCTGCTGGCGATAAGTTGCCAGCCGCAACCAAGGCAAGGAGAGGTTCATAGATCTGTCCTGCTGCTTATGTTCAGAGAGGGCAGCTAGTAGTAGCTAAGGTGGTGCAGAGTCCCAGTGAGCCCTGGGCCCAACTGATTGGCCTGAGCTGTCACAGTAGACAATGCCACTGTGATGTCAGCCTACACCCGCTATGAAATGGAGACTTCTGAGCCCTGGGTATCAGTGTAGCTGCCATCCAGACACAGATCATGGTAAGCCTGGGGCCATCTGCTTCCAATTCAGGGTTAGTTTGCCCAACTCTGGACAGATGCACAGCAGTCCAAGGATAGAGCTCACTACTCTGAGAGGATGGACAGTGGATTAAAAGAAGAGGAAACCTTTCAGGAGGGTTTAGCTGGGGCTCAGGGGCATCCCAGCTGCAGCCCACATTTGTAGTCTTGGGAGTTGACTACTGAACTGCTCCCTCCAAGTAGTGCTGACACCTATATGAGACTCTTCCCTCTCAGAGAGTGCAAAGGTGTTGTTGGACATGTTTAGTGGAGACCTCTGGGCCTGATCCCAGTGAGGCCTAATATTGACCTGGTCTTTGCAGAGTAGTGGGTATGATCTCAACCTCTTTGCCAGCCCTCCTGACTGCAAGTTCCTGTGCTCTGTCTGCCATGGAGTTCTCAAGAGGCCAGTGAGATTGCCATGCAGCCACATCTTCTGCAAAAAATGCATTCTCCAGTGGCTAGCCAGGTGCCACGGTATACCCAGGGAGCTGGGAGGTCTGGGGGACCATTGTGGCCCAAAAAGGCAAGTTTGCCCAACATTGAATCTCAATGGCTATAAGACTTAGCCACAAAACTTGGGACACCAAAGTTTTCGGGTTTCCTCAGTCTATGGTGTCTGTATTCCCTGGCTCCAGGTCTGGAGCTGAAAGCTTGCTATAATATGCTTTCATGCCTTCATTTGGAGAAGGGACCACCTGAATCACCTAGTGAAGATGAAGAGTTAACCCAGCAGCTTTATCACCTCTTAATTGACCCCTTTCCATGCCCAGCATTCAACCCCATTCCTACCTCTGCCTCATTCCAGACAAAACACCTGTCCGTGCTGCAGGAAAGAGGTGAAAAGAAAAATGGTCCATGTGAATAAACTCCGGAAAACCATTGAACGTCTAGAAGTCAAGGTATCTCTGCACCTCCACTGTCCTCATTTTTGTGGGGGTGGGGCAGAGCCAGAAGGGGAAGGGAGAACCCATCTTCCAAAAAGCTCTGTGCCCTGCCTGCCTTGCAAGTGCAAGGTCCAGAATTCAACTCCCGGTACCAAAAAAGAAAGAAAACACAGAAAGAGCCCAGTGCAGGCCAGAAATAGTGGTGCACAGCTGTAATCTCAGCATTCGGGAGGCTGAGGCAGAATGATTGCTGTGAGTTCAAGGCCAGTCTTGAACTGTGTAGTTCCAAGAACCCAGTGCATCCTAGGGGTCAGCAGACCAGCAGGCCTGGCGAAGTTTGAATCATGGCTGTACTACTTCCTTGCCCTGAAATCTAGGACAAGTTACTTAACGTTTCTAAAATCCTAGGATTCAGCTGTAAATGGGGATTATAGAGGATGGAGTGCCTGGTGTGCTGGCCATTACTCTTCAGCCTTCTAATTTGACAGGGCAATCGAGACTTTTTTGTTTCCTTTTTTGAGACAGGTTCTCACTAGTTCAGTCTGGCATTGAGTTCACTATGTAGTCTTGGCTGGCCTCAAACTTCCTCAGCCTCTCAAGTGCTGAGATTACGGGACTATACCACCACACCTGGCTAGAATCTAAGACTAAAAAACAAAACATCCAGGCATGAGAACACACACACCTGTAATCCTAGCACTTGGAAGGTTGAGGCAGGAGAATTGACACAAATTTGAAGCCAGCTTGGACTATAGAGCAAGACCTTGTCACCAAAAAAAAAAAAAAAAAAAAAAAACTTGGGGCTAGGAGTAGACTTGCCTAGCAGTCACAAAATCCTGGTTTTAAAAAAAAAACCTGACACTCCAATCACAAGCCCAACAAAGACATATTCCCCCTTTTTTTTTTGTTTTTGTTTTTGTTTTTGGTGTGGGGAATCAAACTCAGGAACTTGGGCTTGCTAGGCAAGAAAGGTGTCACTGAGCTACATCTGGGTCCTTACTGATTTACCTATGTTGTCTTGGTGTTGTTTTTGTTGTTGTTTTAGCAATCCCCCTTCCTCCACCTTCTGAGTGCTGGGATTACAGGCATATTCCACTACATCCCATTTACTTCCTTACTTCCTTTTTTTTTTTTTTTTTTTTTGGTATTGGGCATGAAACTGGGCACCTTGCACTTGTGTGACAGGCAGTAGCACCACTGAGCTAAATCTCTGGCAACTTCCCTATTCTTAAACAAGGTATGATAGCACACACCTGTAATCCAGCACTCAGAAAGCAGAGGCAATTAGATCTCCACAAGTTGGAGGCCAGCCTGAACTACATAGCCAGACTGTCTCAAAAAATAACAAAAACTTCCCTGTTCTTCAAGACTGAGGCTCATACCCTCCTGAAACATCTAACATCTACCTGACTCCCAAGCATTCCCAGCTTTGCTCAGGAGGCTTCTAGATCACTCATTCTTGGCTCAGTGGCATATCATAGATGACATTCCATGAGGACCCAGCTAACAATGCCTTACCTGGGTTGGCTCACATACAGCTTTCTCTCACCTGCAGTGCAAGAATGCTGAAGCTGGCTGCTCGGTGACATATCCCCTGGCCTACCGCAAGAGGCACCAAGACTCATGCCCGTTTGAGTTGATCACCTGTCCCAGTGAAGGCTGCTCTGCTCAGGTGTTGCGTGGTGCCCTGGCTGAACACCAGCAGCACTGCCATCAGGGTGGCCAGCATTGCCCTCTAGGCTGTGGGGCCATGCTGGGCACAACAGAGCTTGCTCATTACAACTGCTACCTCAAGCTTCGGGAGGCCTGGAGTGAGCGACAGGAACGCAGCCAGATGCTGCTGCACAGACTGCTGAGGCGTGTACGTAGAGTGCACCGCGCATCCAGCCTCATACGCCGGCAGCTGGCCCAGCTCAGCCACATCCTAGAGGATGATTCCATGCGTGTAGCTGATGTGCTCCCAGAAGGCAGTGTTGGGGCTCATGTGTGGGAAGCACAGGGCCAAGATGCCTTAGAAATAGAGGGGTAAATAAATGTGGAGCTTAGGCCTGACCCACCTTGCCTCCTCTGTGTCACTCTTTAGCCCTGTTGACCTCCCCAGGCATTCATTACTCCCTTCTCACAAACACACCCGAGAGCACTTTTTTTTTTTTTTTTGGAAGCAGAGTCTCACTGTATATACCAGCCTGTTCCTGAATTCTCAGCGATCCTCTTGCCTCTACCTCCAGAGTGCTGGAATACAGGCATGTGCTATGACCTGGCTACCCCAGGGCACTTTGACCTTTTTCCCTTGTGGGTTTTTTTGTTTGAGAAGTTTAAGAAATCTGACACTGCCAGGCGTGGTGGCGCATGCCTGTAATCCCAGCACTCTGGAGGCTGAGGCAGGAGGATTGCTGTGAGTTCAAGACCAGCCTGGGCTACATAGTTCCAGGGCAGTCTCAACTACATAGTGAGACCTTGTCTCCAAAAAAAAAAGAAAAGAAAAATCTGACACTGATGCAATGCAGCTTGCTTGCTTGCTTGCTTTATTTTGGTTTTTTGAGACAGGGTCTCACTATGTAGTTGAGATTGACCTGGAACTCACTATGTAGCCTAGGCTGGTCTCGAATTCACAGCAATCTTCTGCCTCAGCTTCCCCACTTGCCTACTTCTTTTCCCTCAATGTCTTTCCATGTACAAGTCTAGTCTCCTCTCCTAGTCTCCTTCCTACCCATCTGTTTTACCAGCATTATAATAAGTGGTACTAAAAGCTCAAATCTTTGAATTCAGAGTAAAAGCTGCCCTCATAGTGGCTCACAGATTCTGCCTTTTCACCTGCCCTCAGGAGTCCTCCAGAGGGGGACTATAGCCACTGACCTGTTTGTTTGTTTTTTTGGATGCAGAATCTTATTGTGTAGTTCAGGCTGGCCTAAAACTCAAGGCAATCCTGCCTCAAGCTTTCTGAATGCTGGGATTATAGGGGTGTACCGCCACACTTGGCTGAGGGCGCACATCTTTTAAATCCAAAAGACTGATTTTTCTTCTCCCTATTCTATCACAGTCCAGGCATCGCTTTTTTCACTTGTTCATGCCACTCTTTTTTTTCTCTGCTGGCATGAACCTGTACTCTCTGAGCACACCTTTTACCATCGGATGTATTCTTGCTATCCTTTGTTCAATGTACATAAGAATCAACTCCTCTCCAACCCGTCATCCTGTGTATTAGCATCACCAGAAAACCATAGGGCTCCGTGCTTCACTAAGTGCTCAGGTGTCACTCAGTGCAGCCATGGGGTTTTTTAATTTTATTTTTGGAATGGGAGATGGGACTCCAGACCTTGTGCTTGTGAGGCAGGTGCCACTGAACTAAATCACCCAGCCCATCAACACTAGATTTAAAATTGCACCTTTTTTTTTTTTTTTTTTTTTTTTTTGGTGCCGGGGAACAGACTCAGGACCTTGCGCTAGCGAGGCAAGGGTGGCACCTCTGAGCTAAAAATCCCTGGCCCTAAAATTGCATCTTTCGTATGGTCCTCTGGGAGGCTGAGGCAAGAGGATCACAGGTTTGACTCCACTCTAGGAAACTCAGCAAAACTTTTAAGAAACTACAAAAATCCGAGTTCAACCTTCAACTCTGTCAAAGAAAGGAAAAGAAAAAGAAAATAAACTACATCTCCTCCCCATCTCAGGAAGCTGTTTCCACAGCCCTAATCATTTAGTATTCCCTGCCCCTCTGCCCACTCTCCCTTTCACCCACTGGAAAATGAGCCTACGGGAGGGCAGGAGTTTCTGTTTCCTGGTTTCTTTCAAGCGACTAAAACTGTTTTGCACACAGAAGATACGAAATATTTGAATGTCTCTGGAACTACCTGATTTGACTTATTCCATGTCTTTTGTACAGACTGGCCGACCGCGGCGGCCCCCACACCTCAGAGTTCTACGCACCAAAAGTAAATACTTCCATTGGCCTTTTAAGGTTCCATTCAATTGCCCTGTTGGAGCCTAGTCCCTCCACATCCCACCCTCCATCCAGGTCGGAAACGTCTCCACCGGCTTCCACTTTCGGACGTAGTAGCCACTTCCCACAACAATGGTGGCGCCCAAGGCGCTATGCTAATGACATCACGGTACTGCCGGGTCTGACGTCATCTCCGCGCGCCGAGATCTGGAGTGGCGCCCAGGTCTCACGCGGCGGAGGTAGAGGGTCCAGACGGCAGTGACGTTGGAAACAGCATGGCTGAAGTTGCGGCCGGAGTTGGCCGCTTCAAGGCCAAGTAAGGCTGGGATGGCGGGGGCCACCTGGGAAGGGGCGCGGGTTCGCTGCTGGAGGCGCGTGGAGCGACGCCTGCGGTGGACTGGGGACCCTTTCGTTCGGGGGGTGGGGCACCTGGCCCGCAGGGTAGTGAAAAGAGGCTGCGGCGATGGAAAGCTGGAAACCCTGCACCAACTCACAGACTGCTGTCTGGAGGACGACAGGCTGGGTGAACCTGGTGTCGTTTACTTGCTTAGCGAAGGAGTACGTTTTAGTTCCGCGACGTGGGAAAAAGAAACCCCGGGGGAAGAGAAAGTGACGAGCGGAGCGCAAGTTGGGGCTGGTCCTGAATGATGGGAGTTGAAGACCTTTCAGTGGGTAGGCGGCCAGGGGAGGTCTCTCCTGTGGACCCGCTTCTCCTAAAAGCAGAAAGGGTCCGGAGGTGGGTGGGTTCGGAGAGAGGCCTGATTCCTCTGATTATTCAGTCCCTCAGCCTGTGCTGAAGGACTAGTGCTGGGAATAAACTCAGCCCATCAGTGACTGTGGGGCTTGGGTTGTGATAAGCACTAGCAAAGAAAAGACATTGGTGACAACACCTTTGTTGGAGAACTATCTGGCATGCAGAGTGTGGCAGGCAGGCTTCCTAAGGAGTCAGTTGCCCAGCACTGGAATCTGAAGAGATGACCAGAACATACACAGGGCACAGGCAGAGGATAGAAGTCTTATCACAGAACTGGGCCAAGAGCAAGGGGCTGCTGTGTGGGTTCAGAGAACAAAAAAGGTGGGCAGAGACCCTTCTGGGACTTCTGAGAGATGTGTTAGGAGAGGGGAGGCTTTTAAGCAAGCTGGTGAGATAGTTGCTCTGGAGGTAACTGGCAGCAGGGTTGAGAGAGTAGGTAGCATGCCCAGGGAAGAGGTTGGAATGGTCATCTGGGAGAGATTGCAATGGCCTGAACCAGGGGGAGAGGGAGGGAACAGAACTGTAGATAGCATGAGGTCACAGAATTCACAGCTGCTTGGGGAGGAGCATCAAGTGAAGCTAGGATTAGAGGGTTCTAGGGTGAAGAGGAGTGGTGCTTTACCCAGTGTGGGGGTGTGCCAGGAAGGATGGTGCCTTAGGTAGGGATGACCTCCCAAGGCCTCTTGGTCTGAAAACTGCCTTTGGGCTCCTTTGCTTGACTCTGGCCCACCTCTTAATGTCCAATGTCTTGGCCTTTCTGTAACATGGGAGTACTGTAGTGCCTCCTACACACAAATTTGTTACTTGTCCCTCTGGGTTGCCTGCTGCTGCCCTGGAATCCTGCAAGGACAAGGGCTTGTTGGGTTCACCTCTAGAGACTACTCAGCCCACGACTAAGAACTAGTGGCTAAGAGAGTGAGTGATCATACTCCTTTGTTCCTTTCTCAGCTATGCTGTGGAGCGCAAGATTGAGCCTTTCTACAAGGGCGGGAAAGCACAGGTACCATCCCTGAAAGGAAGGCGGGGTCTGCGTAAGGCTACCTAGTAGTGGCTTAATCTGAATCTTCTGTATCCCTAGCTGGACCAGACAGGCAAGCACCTCTTCTGCATCTGTGGTACCAGAGTCAATGTCCTAGATGTGGCCTCTGGGACTGTACTACAGAGCCTAGAACAGGTGAGAATTAGGGCAAGGGTGAAGGGGTTAGTAGAAAGGGCAGCCTGTCCTAATGGCACTCTATTCCTGTTCCTTCCTTTAGGAGGACCAAGAAGATATCACTGCCTTTGACCTCAGCCCCGATGATGAGGTATGTGGGCCAGGGGGAGAAAGGGAGCTCTGGTACTTCTCTCCCACACCAAGACATGAGGGTACCTCACCCTCACACTGAACTGCACCCTCCTTCAGGTGCTGGTGACAGCCAGTCGGGCTCTGCTGTTGGCTCAGTGGGCTTGGCGAGGAGGCAGTGTTACTCGTCTATGGAAAGCAATACACACAGCCCCTGTGGCCACCATGGCCTTTGACCCCACGTCCACACTGCTGGCCACAGGTAGGACCCCAGCTAGGCAGGGGAACTGGAAGGGACAGGGGCAGGGGCTTTGGACATACCCACTCACTCACCTCAATAATGTTCCCGTAGGGGGCTGTGATGGGGCTGTGCGTGTCTGGGATGTGGTGCAGCACTACGGGACACACCACTTCCGGAGCTCACCTGGTGTCGTGCAGTGAGTGGGGGAAATCAGAGGGTGGGAGCAGAGGCACCACCATTGGGTGGCACAGCTCACCCATTCCCTGTCTTATCTGCAGTTTGGTGGCCTTCCACCCAGACCCCACTCGCCTGCTGCTCTTCTCCTCAGCTGCGGATGCTGCCATTCGTGTGTGGTCACTGCAGGACCGCTCATGCCTGGCCGTACTGACTGCCCACTATAGTGCTGTTACCTCCCTGGCCTTCAGTGCTGATGGCAACAGCATGCTGAGGTAGGTGACAGGCAAAGCCATGCAGGTCTTGGGAGGCAGGGAAACAGACAGTGGGTGCAAATGCTGAGACTCCAGAACTGAGGGGGCTGTTTCTCCCCAGCTCCGGCCGTGACAAGATCTGCATTGTGTGGGACCTTCAGAGCCACCAGCCCACAAAGACTGTGCCAGTGTTTGAGGTATGGGCAACTGCAGGTCAGGGCTAGTGAGGTGGGCCAGTGGTGGAGTGGGGAATAGCTGCAGCCTCTGAACTAGTGCATCCCCAGAGTGTGGAGGCTGCTGTGCTGCTACCAGAAGAGCTAGCTCCTGCGGTAGGTGTGAAGAACTCAGGCTTGCACTTCCTGACAGCTGGTGACCAAGGTAATAGGGCTGGTCATGGGCAGGCCACGGGATCTGGGGTAGGTCTGTGGGTCTGTAAGTCCAAGCAGCTCTCCCCATGCAGGCATACTACGTGTGTGGGAAGCAGCTTCTGGGCAGTGTGTGTATGCCCAGCCAAAACTGTCAGGCCCAGGGCGAGAGCTGACCCACTGCTCCCTAGCCCGCACTGCTGACCTGCTCCTCAGTGTCACTGCTGACCACAACCTGGTACTCTATGAAGCATCCTCTCTACAGCTGCAAAAACAGGTGAGCACATGAGCCTGTCTGGCCCAAGGTGAAGGCACCAGGCCTCTACTCATACAGGTCCTGACTCATGTCTTTTTTTTGTTTGTTTTTGTACTGGGAACCAAACTCCAGACTTCTTGCTCGCGAGGCAGGTGGCGGAACCACTGAACTAAATCCCTGGCTCAACTCATGTCCTTCTTGATCCAGTTTGCAGGCTACAGTGAAGAGGTTTTAGATGTCAGGTTTCTTGGGCCCAAGGACTCCTACATCATTGTGGCCTCCAACAGCCCCTGCCTGAAAGTTTTTGAGCTACAGACATCAGCTTGCCAGATCCTCCATGGCCATACAGGCAAGTGGAGCCCACTGCTACTCCTGAAAATCCATTCTGGATTTGATTTTTGTCTACTCCCTCCACCTTACCATACTTGAGCCCGACTACTCCCTTCTGTTTTGTAGACACTGTCTTGGCCCTGGATGTCTTCCGGAAAGGGTGGCTCTTTGCCAGCTGTGCCAAGGTCAGTCCCCCAAAAGGTGTGGAGGTACAGACTCTCTAGGAGAGAAAATGAAGGCAGTGGGACCACAGCCCAACCTCTGTCCTCAACTCCTCTTGTCTCCAGGATCAGAGCATCCGCATCTGGAGGATGAACAAGGCTGGCCAGGTGTCCTGCGTGGCTCAGGGTTCTGGACACACACACAGTGTGGGCACCATCTGCTGCTCCAGGTAGTAGGGTTGCAGCTGGATTCAGAAGTGTAGAAAAGGTGGAGACCCAAGCCTACCAGTGGGGTTCCATCTCATGGGTAGAGGGAAGAGATAGCAGCTTGGTCCTTTTTCTTTGAGGCTGTAGCCCAGGGATGTAAAACAGACAATGGCTCCAGAAAGCCCAGGTGCCATGGACGTGCGGGGGATTCCTTAGAAGTAGCCTTGGGTAGACAAAATAGGGTGGGCATTATACTGGAGAGATGGCAATGAACAAGGCCCACTGGGAGAAAGCAAACCCTGCAAGGGCTTGAGTCCTCTGGGTATGGTGCACTGAGAGTGGATGGGCATGCAGAGAACCAGAGTCAGTTTGCATCCGTGACCAGTCCCTCTGGTCTAGACCATGCTCCATGATGCCATTCCTATGAAATGCTGAGCGTGCTGTCTGGGTCTCAGCAGTGTCCTCTTTCCTGTTGGGCTCTAGGCTGAAGGAGTCCTTTCTGGTGACAGGCAGCCAAGACTGCACTGTGAAATTGTGGCCCCTCCCTGAAGCTCTCCTATCCAAGAGCACGGCCTCAGACACTGATCCCATCGTTCTGCAGGCCCAGGCCACCCAGCGCTGTCATGACAAGGTGACTACGCATGGCCTCTGGGGTGGCAGTGGCCAAGCCCTTGCTGGGGTAGTGGTCTGAATGACCACCTTTGCCCATCGTCAGGATATCAACAGTGTGGCTGTTGCTCCCAACGACAAGCTGTTGGCCACAGGCTCACAGGACCGCACAGCCAAGCTCTGGGCCCTGCCACAGTGCCAGCTGCTGGGTGTTTTCTCAGGCCACCGACGTGGCCTCTGGTGTGTTCAGTTCTCACCCATGGATCAGGTGCTGGCCACGGCCTCAGCTGATGGTACCATCAAGCTCTGGTCACTGCAGGACTTCAGCTGCCTTAAGGTAAGCAGCGTCCCCTCTGGTCCAGGCTCCCCCAGTGACATCTCACTAGGTGACATGTCCCCACCCTTGCCCCGCAGACATTTGAGGGGCACGATGCCTCTGTGCTGAAGGTGACCTTTGTGAGCCGTGGCACACAGCTGCTGTCCAGGTGAGTGGGCTAGGGGCTGAGTGGGAGTGGGGTGGGGAACAGGCCCCTCTCACTGAGGCCCCTCATCCCCAAACCAGTGGCTCAGACGGGCTCCTGAAGCTTTGGACCATCAAGAACAACGAGTGTGTACGAACACTGGATGCCCACGAGGACAAGGTCTGGGGATTACACTGCAGCCAGCTAGATGACCATGCCCTCACTGGTGCCAGCGACTCCCGAGTCATTCTCTGGAAGGTTGTGGGTCCTGAGAGGAGAGGTGGGCAGGGCAGGTAATAGGGACACCTGTCTAACCCCATTCTCATCCCAGGATGTGACCGAGGCAGAACAGGCAGAGGAGCAGGCCAAGCAGGAGGAGCAGGTGGTCAAGTAAGCACGGGCTCTGCAGTAGCACCCCCATGCACTAAGGAGTGTCTGCATAGCCCTGCTTTATGGTATAAGACACCGAAGCTGTGGGCTGGGCTCACACCAGTGGCTGCTAGGTGCAGGCCTCCTGACAACCTTCAGCCCCAGTCAGTCCAGCTGGCCCTTATCTTTTGCTTCCCGCCACCAGGCAACAAGAACTGGACAACCTGCTCCATGAAAAGCGGTACCTACGGGCACTAGGCCTGGCCATCTCCCTTGATCGGCCCCACACTGTGCTGACAGTTATCCAGGGTCAGTGCTTGCCTCAGGGGCAGGCTAGGGTTGGGGGAGACTTGAGACCATTGAACCCCTTCCTGGAGCTCAGACTTGCCTCCTCCACAGCCATTCGGAGGGACCCAGAGACCTGTGAGAAGCTAGAAACCACCGTGCTCCGACTGCGACGAGACCAGAAAGGTCTTAGACATGTGGACTGGAGCCAGTCGGCAGAAGTGGCTTGGCGGGCAGGAGGAGGGTGGAATATCCTGGCAGGCAGGGTGACGGTCCCTATTTCCCACAGAGGCCCTGCTGCGTTTCTGTGTGACGTGGAACACCAACTCGCGGCATTGCCACGAAGCGCAGGCAGTGCTGAGTGTGCTGCTGCAACATGAGGCCCCTGAGGAGCTTCTGGCCTATGAGGGTGTGCGGGCTGCTCTTGAGGCCCTGCTGCCCTACACTGGTAGGTAGGCACAGCCTGGGTATGGGAGCAGCCCGGTGGGTACATGCACTTCCTGACCTCCCTCTGTCCTCTCCAGAGCGGCATTTTCAGAGGCTCAGCCGGACACTGCAGGCAGCTACTTTCTTGGACTTCCTATGGCACAACATGAAGCTGTCCCCTCTCCCTGCCAGCCCCCCAGCTCTTTGAGACACATAAAGGCATACTTTTCCTATCCACAGTGGATCCAGGCTGTCTTCCCCCAGGTCCCCAGCCATAACCCTCACCAACCAGGATGCACCTTGGTGCCTGATGGTCTTCATGTGGCAGATCACCCCATCCCAACCCCCCAGCTTGGCTGAGGTTCCATGGGCCCTCCTGTCAGCACAGTGAGATCAGGCAAAGTCATCCAGAAATTTTACTCAGGAAATCGGAATTCCCCCTCCTCCCAACTCATCCATTCTTTTCCCAAGGCTGGGGGTGATGCAGCCATCTGAGATCTGGATCCTGAGCATTCTGCTTGGCCTGGGGTTGGGGTACACAGCCACCTTCTCTGCAGAGTGAGCGCACAACCTCAAGGTGTATTCTGAGGCTCTGAGTTCCACGCCAGTGCCCTACGTGTGATAGTGCAGCAGCGACTCTGAATGGCACTCAGTGGGGGACGAGCAGGCACAGGAGGCGAACTGGTGGTAGCCTTGTTCTCCTTGTACTCCCTGCCAAGGATCGCTGGCCCACTCAAGAATGCACCCAGTCTTTCAGGTTGCAGCAGCACTGAAGGGAGCAGACCAGTCCTGTCACCGTACCTGAAGAGTAGAGCTTGGTCAGAGATGGTCCCTCCCCCATTCCTTTGGCTGGGTCTGCCAAAGCCTCACCCTCACATACCTGCACAGCCACCATCCTCGGTCCGAGGTTTCCAACACCTGCACACGGGCCCCTGCTGGCACTGACAGCTCATCAGCACGGCTGCCCTTGTAGGCACGGGAAACACAGAACTGGGTCCCTGAGGGTGTTTGTGGATCATGGTGGTGTGGCCAGAGGCCAGGGGCTCCAGCCTTTTCTGGGCTTGCCTCCCCTGGCACCTAGGTTCACTCCAAAACCCACTCAGCTTCACTGCAGCTGTGGAAATCGAGCATATGCTACTGTCTTTCCCCATTTGGGGCAGTCCTCAGGCCTGGGTATAGGGGCTCTGGTCATACCTCTGCTTCCCTGTGTCAGGCCCACCTCCTCCAGATAGGGAGCTGGAAACCAGGCTTTCTGCTCGCCTTCGTTCTGCACTAGCCACCAGCCTGTGGACAAGGCAGGGGAGGGACTTGGGTTTGAGGCCACCTCTGATCCAGGGGCAGAAGGGCATTCCCCAGTTCCCTGTCAGCCTTACCTGAGGGGTGTCGTAGCAGCACGTCTAGGCTTTCCTGAGCCTCTGCATGGAAGGGCCTGCCCTGTGTGTCCTGAGTGTGGAAGGCGTGCACGCAGCAGAGGCTCTGAGCCTCCAGGCTGTGGATGTCAAGGCTGTGCACTGGGTGGGGTGAGGGCATCTCCGGGACAGGCAGGATCACTGTGCTGGGGAGGGCAGTCAGCACAGGCAACAAGTGGGTGGGGGGAGGGAATGGGCCCACCACCCTCAGGAGTTGACCCAGGCTCCCAATCCTGGCTTCTTAATGCCTCTGGGCTGGGAGAGGGGGCTGGTTTGGCACCTGCCAGGAGGCAGTGCAGATTCCAAGTCCCCGGCTCGTGGCTCAAAGAAGCCTGTGAGCACTGGGCTTCGTGACACTCGATCCACAGTGGCCAGCAGCGCCTGCGCATAGGTCTCCAGCAGCCGGAGGCGTGCAAGCCCATGGCCCGTGCGCCCTCCACGGGAAAACAGTGGTGCATCTGAGGGCATGAGAGACACGTTAGGGAAGCTCGCAAACCCCGCCCCAGCTTTGCTTTCCTCACACCTCCTGGGACCCTGGCGGTCTGACCTGGAAGCTTGGGGAGAAGGCGATCAGATCTCCGCAGCAGACCTGCCTCCACGGGAAAGGTTGTCTTGAGGGTCTTCTGATAGGGAGAGTGGGGTGTTAGTCTCTGAGAGACCAGTGTACACCCAGGGAGAGTGGAGGTCATAGGGGCTGGAACCCTTCCACAGAAAGAGACCCTCCGGTGGGGTCACTGACTGCCATTTGTGTGGCCCCAGGGTCACTTGCCTGAAGCTGCCTGAAGGCATCCCAGTTCCTGCACACAAAGGTGTCGCTGCCATCCGACCAGTGCACAGAGAAGGCGAATGTCTGTGTGAGGAAAGGTTGAGGGTTCCTAGGAGAAGCTGGACAGAACACACCCTTGGGACAAGCAGGGACCTTGTGCCATCATACCTGAGGCCGCTCCATCTGCACCAGGGCTGCCGCCCTTACTGACACCGGGTATCGGGAACTTGCCATCCCTGCAGCTTCCATCCTTGGTGATTCTGGTGTTTGGGGAGTGGCAGAAGTTTTGCTGCCACCCAGTCCTCAAGGGGGCTCTGAACAATTACCCGGAAGACTGGCCTGAGTGGAATTCCCCGCCCACACCCCAAGCTGAGTCCCTGTGGAGTTACCACGCCCCTGGTCTTTGAAAATTTCCTGGGAGTCTCCTATGCC
This sequence comes from Fukomys damarensis, assembly GCF_012274545.1. Classification (NCBI taxonomy): domain Eukaryota; kingdom Metazoa; phylum Chordata; class Mammalia; order Rodentia; family Bathyergidae; genus Fukomys; species Fukomys damarensis. The sequence goes on along the minus strand of NW_022900946.1, from coordinate 21,245,276 downwards.
CCAGATCTAGGAGATTCAGTCACAAAAATGCCAGGTTTTAGGGGAAACCAAAGGAGGGATGAGCTGCTGGCCGTGGAAGTGTGCAAGACAGTCTTGAATCTAGATGGGCTCTAGAACGGGTGGGACTGCCATCTGAGTCCCTCCGGAATATGACCTTGGAAAAGGGGAGAAGGAAAGCTCTGCCAAGTGCTGCCTCACCCCCTCCCTTGGGACTCCCTCACCCTCCTGCTGGTACCCACCCACTTTATGTATCTCCCTATTTCCTCCTCTTCCTATCTCTCCTCCCTTGTCCTCTCCTTATCTCCCCCTGCCCTGCAGTTTTTTAGGCCCAACAGCTCTGTCTCTGAACTCTGTGGGGCTCTCCCTACCCTGGAACTAATGACCTAGTGCTCAATGCAAGTGCTTTTTCCAGTTTAATCCTAATGTGAGAGGGTCTCTTAGTGTCCCCAAGATATTACTTAGACCCTGTTTCTCAAGTCCCAAGTCTCACCAGTCCAAGGGACCCCAAGGGAGATCTTGTGAGGTCCACTCCTTCCCCAACTCAGCCAGTGTCTGGGAGTGTCAGAAGTGTCTGGGAGATCGAAGTGGTACACATTTATAATTCCAGGTACTTGGTAGGCTAAGGCAAGAGGATAGCAAGTTCATGGTAGCAAGTCTGGGCAATTTCTTGAGATCCTGTCTCAAAATTTAAAAATCACTGGGCATGTAGCTCGGTAATAGAACATTTGCCTTGCATGTGTGAGTATAGGGTTCAATCCCTAATATAGAAAAAATAACACCTCAAAGTAAATATCTTTAATACAAATTTCCTTTTTTTTTTTTTTTT
>NW_022900946.1:21239844-21244372 GCF_012274545.1 Fukomys damarensis | reverse complement strand
TTTTTTTTTTTTTTTTTTGGTATATGGGATCCAACTCGGGTCTCTCTGCTTGCAAAGCAGGCACCAGAACCACCGAGCTAAATCCCTGGCCCAAATTTCCTTTTTGACTTGGGGGCATTAAGAGATCATCCCACATTAGGATAAAACCAGAGAAAGCACTTGCACTGAACAGTGAGTCATTGGTTCCAGATGACAAAGGCATGGCTGGGGATTTAGCTCAGTGGTTCTGTTACCTGCCTCATAAGCTCAAGGCCCCAAGTTCAATCCCCAGTAACCCCCCCCAAAAAAAGACAAAGGCCCAGAGCCCCACAGAATTCAGAGACAGAACTGTTGACCCTAAAAATGGCTGGTGGAATTTCCCTACTCCAGGCTCTCCAGAGTGGTCATCATCTGGGGCATCACTCCAGGAAATTGCCTTGGCCTCAATAAAGGGCCTTTGTGTGCCCTACCAGCGGCTTTCTCTGAAGTCCTGAAAACCCTCCCCATTCTTGGCCCAGGCAGTGAACACCTGCTTTCACAGGTAAATGCCAGGGTGCCTTCAGCACAGCTGTCACCCTCCCCTCAATTTAAACTGAGGGCCCAGCTGGCCTGGTGAGGGCCAAGGTGGGACAGACCCTGTTCCCCTGTGTAGGGATGTAGTTTGACATGACTAGCCATTGACCTCACCCTGATCTGGGCTACCAGGAAATACTGGAAAAAACTTAAACACTAGATGATAAATGATGTCACAAAGATGATCAGTAAAGCATTTCCTGCCAGGCAGCAACAACCCAGACTGTCTTGGAACTGACACTTCACATAGTTTTGATAAAGTCCACGTACATTCTGATTGTCCTTGGGTGACCTTCGTGTAGTTTAGCATATTAGCCTCTTTATTTTGCTTCAGGGTGTGGCAATCCTGTCTGTTGTACCCAAGACACGCTTTGGTCTGTAAGCCCCTAAGGAATTATACTTTGTGCAGTCTTGGATCTCTGCTTCTTCTATCTCTCAGCCTTTTTCTTTCTTTTTTTTTTTTTTTTTTTTTTTTGGTGTTTGAACTTGGGACCTTGTGCTTGCAAGGCAGGTGATGGAACCACTGAGCTAAATCCCTGGCCCTCTCAGCATCTTCAGGACCCCCCATACACACACACACACACACACACACACACACACATATGTATATATGTATACATACATATATTTCTTTCATTCTTACATTCTTTCCCTCTCTACAGGGGCTCACTATGTAGTTCAGGCTGGCCAGGAACTTCCTATGTAGCCCAAAGTAGCCTTGAACTTGTGGCAATCCTCCTACCTCAGTCTCCCAAGTGCTGAGCTTACAGGAGTATACAACCACACCCAGCATGATTGGCTCTTATACACAGATTTTTCACAGACACCTTGGAAGATAGGAGGAAGTAAAAAGCAGGAGGAAGGCCAGGTACAGCCAGAGAGCTAGGACTCTGAGGCCGTCTCGAACTGACAACACCCACCAAACCTGGATCTTTCCACATTTTCCTCTCCATTGCACTGACTTTCTCCCATACCAAAAAAAAAAAAAAAAAAAAAACCCACACACACAACAGGCTAGGCAATGGTGGCTCACACCTGTCACACCTGTCAGCCTGGAGGCTGAGCTGGAAGGATTACTGCAAATTCAAAGCCAACCTGACTTGTAGTGAATTCAAGGCCAGCCTAAACTACAAAATGAGACCCTATCTCAAAAAACTAGAACAGCTCCACCGTTGCTGAGGATGGCAGTGCAGGGGCTGGGGTGGGGGGAGTCCCTTGTCCCTAAAAAATACACTGTGCATAGGTCAGAGAATCTTTGAAAAGTGGAGATTGAATCAGGTAAACCCTGATTCAGGGTGTAATGGCTCATACTTATAATCCTGGCACTCAGGGAGACTGAGGCAGGAGGATCACAAATTCAAGTCCTACCTGGGCAACTCGGTGAGACCCTGGTTCAGAATAATAAAGAAAAAGGGCTGGGAGGGACAGGGATTTAGCTCAGTGGTTCTGTCACCTGCCTCACAAGTGCAAGGACCCAAGTTTGATCCCTGGTACAAAAAAAGAAAAAGGGCTGGGGATGTAGCTCAGGGGTAGAGAACTCCTGAGTTCAATTCCCCCAGTGCCTGGGGGGAGGGGAGTATTAGGTCAAAGTAGTCCTGCCCCAAACTGTCCATCACCTTTCCATTGCTCTTAGAACAAATCCCAATTCCATGGCAGCTGACAAAAGCTCCTTGGTGGGACCTCACCCAACTGTGGCTCTCCCCACTCTGACCTCCTTCCCAGAATCCTGCCTCAACTGGACTTTTTGCTCCTGCAAAATGTCAAGATCTCCTCATCTTGGGCTAGGGATTTAGCTCTGTGGTTCCACTGCCTGTCTCGAAAGCACAATGACCAGAGTTCGATCCCGTACCGAAAAAACAAAAGATCTCATCTTAGACCTTGTCTTGAAAGGAGCTCCTTTCCTGACCTCTATACCTTCAGGCTTCTGCCTCCTCAAGAAGGCCTTCATATAATTTACACTTTGTACATGGTCCTACCACATTTTGTAAGTGAACATTTATGAGTGGGATTCTTTAGTTTTTGTCCTTTTTGTTTGTTTGGTTTACTTATTTATTTGAGACAGGGTCTTGTTTTGTCAGGCGTAAAGTGCCAGTATGGACACCTTCTTAGTTAAAGGTTAAACTCTTCCTCTTGAGAAGACGAGAAAGGCCCAAGGTCACTAAAAAGGCAGTGTTTACTCAGGAAAATGGTCAAAAACAAACACCAAGTGTGAACATTCTAGGTAAAAGAGATAGATGATTCCTGTAAAGATTAACCATAGCCTTACACTGTCACAGAAATGGCATTCCTATAGATTAACTACAGCTCTGTACTTTGTCACAAAAATGTCAGCCTCATCCTGTCAAACTATATGTTCTGTTCCTTTCTTCTAACTGCCGCATTTCACTTCTGTAATTTTGCTTGCTTCCACCCCATTTAGAAACGTATAAAACCCTCTTGTACTCTGAGCTCGGGGCACTCTCCAAGTCGTTATTGTCTGGCCGGACTAATAAAGGTCTGTTTAACACCATTCTTGGGTGCGGCTGGTTTGGTTCCTCTGGGGTGTTGTCTCACTGTTGCTGATTGGTAGTTGCTGATCGGTAGTTCTTCAGAACGTTTGGTTAAGATCCCTGGTGGTCTTACAATTTTATAGTGCAGGCTGGCCTCCAACTGAACTAACAATCTTCCTGCTTCAGCGTTTGAAGTGCCAGGATGTTACTTTTTTTATTCTCTCTTAATCACTGGACTATGAGCTAAGGAGGTAATGGATGGATATTTGTTCCTTGTCCTGCCCAGTACATGGAATAACACTTGGGACTGAATATGTACTAACAAATGTTTGTAAAATGAACGAGTACACAAAGGTAGAGGAATCTTGGAGGCCACTATCTAGGTGGGTTTAATAATCCTTTATTCCTGGGCTGATCCTGTGCTGTTTGCCTGTAATCCCATCACTCTTTGTAATCCTATCACTTGGGTGGCTGAGACAGGAAGATTGCTCTGAGTTCCAGGCCAGTCTGAGTTACATAGTGATTTAAAGGCCAGCCTGAACTGTATAGGGTGACCCTGTCTCCAAAACAACAAACAAACAAACAAAAAAAACACATAAAATTCCTTTATCCAGGCAGGCATGATGGTGAGTGCCTGAAATCCCAGCATTATGAAAGGTTGAGGCCAATAGGATTACACATGTGAACCCAGCCTGGGCAATTTAGCGATTTATTAAAACCATGTATCAAAAGTAAGTAAATAAATAAATAAACAGATTAGGGATATAGCTCAGGGCAGAGACCCTAGGCTTAATACCCATTACCGCCAAAATAATAAAAACAATAGTATGGACCAGGCGTGGTGGTGCACACCTGTAATCCTAGCATTTGGGAAACTAAGGCAAGAAGATCTCTGCAGCAAGAGATCTCTGGCCTGCGAACTGGAAGCCAGCCTAGGCTACAAGGTGAGTTCAAGACCAGCCTTAACTACATGCCAAGACCGTTTCTCAAAGAATCAACCAAGCAAACAAACCCAAAAGCAATCTTTCGTCCAAGATGTAAGATAGCTGGGACCACTCCACCCTTTCTGCAACTTCGGCCAGGGTGCCGTATCTCCTGGGACCTAGAGCCTTCGGACCTCTGTGCTGTCACGCTGCGCACAGCGTTGCCATGGCGCCAGCAGAAGGCTGGTGGGTGTGCTGCCCAGCTGAGGGCAGAGATCTACCTTGGGAAGGGAGCGATGGGGCGTCACGGGCCGCATCCCGGACCTCCCCCGGGTCTCAGTGCGAGAGCTCAACACGGCCACGGCGCTATTTCCACAACACGCTGATCTTTTACTGGAGGAAACGCGAGCGCCGCAAAGGACGGCGAAAGCCAAGTCCACTCCAAGGAACAAGGTTCAGGGGTATTGGCCGGGCCCGGGCCCCAACGTCGCCTCGACCCAGGATCCGAGTTCGGCTGTCGGCTCGATCCCGGACTCCTGCCCCGGCTCGTCCAGCCCCCCGGCC
>NW_022900946.1:21234580-21239583 GCF_012274545.1 Fukomys damarensis | reverse complement strand
TTCCTGCCGGGTGGCACGCGGTATGAGGGGACTGACGACCTGGTCACAGACGCGCGGGGCCGCGGGGCGGGGCGCAAGGACGCCGCCGTTCTGAACTCGACTCCCAGCCAGGCACCGGCCTCAGAGTCCTCGGGCACCCGAGACGCCTCTCGTAGTCGGCCCTGCCGGGCCTGCATAGACTTCAAGACGTGGATGAGGACGCAGCAGAAGGTGCAGGTTCCCCGCTCGATCTCTCAACCCCCCGCCTTGTTATTGTGAACCCTGGGCATACATCCCGTGGGCTCACGCCCCTGGGGTTGGCTATTCCTAAACTCTGCTCCCCCAACCCCACCCCATACGTAGGCCTTTGAGCTTTGAGCTTTCAGCCACTCGCGGGTCCAATCGTTTGAGGACTTCTGTCCGTAGTCAGTGGGCTTCAGGCTGGGACTGAAAAAAAGGGTACTTTGATTTTTTTGAAACGGTGGCCTCGCGCATGCTAAGCAAGCGCTGTACCCTGAGCTACATCGAAGGGGGATATTTGGGTCTCTGGCTGGGGGAGAATGAACTGACCCTTAGTCGGCCTACTTCTGCAGCGGGACAGGAAGTTTAGGGAGGATTGTCCACAGGATCGCGAGGAACTGGGTCGCCACAGCTGGGCTGTGCTCCACACCCTGGCTGCCTACTACCCGGACCAGCCCACCCCAGAACAGCAGCAAGACATGGCCCAGTTCATACATTTATTTTCCAAGTTTTACCCGTGTGAGGAGTGTGCTGAAGACATAAGGGAGAGGTAAGCTGTGACTACGCTCTGCAGGCAACAGAACCTTACCCGAAGGGCTGTGGCCCCTTGATGGCACAGAAAGCCTAGACATGTGGCAGAGGATTGCCTAGGAACAGGGACCACCACCTGGGAGAGGATGGGTCACATGAGCTTCCTCCTTTACCCCCAGAGGCTGAGCTGCCTGGATCTGCCCGGGGTGCTGCTGGTTTTTGGCAGCACCCATACTTCAGGAAGGCTTCTCTGACGGGTTCCTTGCTTTGCACTTATGGAGACCTTGGACAGGTTAGCTAGGACTCCGCTTTGCCTGATTTATGGAGCTGGATTACTGGTTTTAAGACCTTGGGAACGCTACTTTGCTCCCCAGAACCACCTCTTCCCCATCAAGGCATCCAATGATCAAGCCTGTTCCCCCCTAAATGGTTTGGGGTTGGATGTGGAGCTGCCAATGTAGTTTAAGGCCTGAGCAACTTGAATGAGGTGTCTTACAGGCTTCAGGTGCTGTTTGCAGCTAAGTGGCTGTGCATGGCCCCACCCCTCTGCACTTTGCCTGAAGCCAGACACTGAGCTCAGGCTTCCTGATTTTTACAAGGTTATAAAGTTACCTGGTCTGTGCTTTATTTTATTGCCTTGCCCTGGGCACTTGTCAGGGTTTGCCAAGATCCCTAAAGGGATGTATGGAGCAGCCCTGGGAGTCCACACCTAGAAAACTATGGGGTCAACTCTAGTCTTGGAATTTTGTGTACCTTAGGCCATGAGAGCACGCCCCACTCCTTCCCCAGGAGCTGGCAGGGACAGCATGGGCACTGCCTTCTTCTATCATCTTTGTGCTCCCCACACACAGGATAGGCAGGAACCAGCCAGACACTCGAACTCGTGTGTCCTTCACCCAGTGGCTATGCCATCTGCACAACGAGGTGAACCGCAAGCTGGGAAAGCCGGACTTCGACTGCTCACAGGTGGATGAACGCTGGCGTGATGGCTGGAAGGACGGCTCCTGTGACTAAAGGAAGGCCAGCCTGGCTGGAGAGGGGTGAGGCACAGATTAAAGTGCATCTGAACCAGACCTGTTATAGGACAGTCCCGAGGACACTGCCCACAGGGGCCCTGCCCTCAGGCAGAATACAGTAGAAGTGGAGGTGCCCAGTGAAAGCATTCTGTGGCCTCCGACTCAGCTGAGGCTCCATGGGACTGAAGGTGATGGAGGCAGGAGCAGTTATGCTTGCTACTTACCTTCTGCCCCAACTCTACAACATTCACCTAGCTCCCCCAAAAGGAAGACAAGGGGTACGGTTGGGGTTCCCTGTGCCTGCTCCTTGAGGCCTGGCCATTGCCTTCCCACTGAGAAGCTGCGGATGCCTCAATGGCCCTGTGCTGTTGCTGCTTCTGGAATGAGGCTTGCTCTGTGCTTAGTCCCCACAGGGAAAGCTCAGGGAGATTTTTCTCTGAGGGTCCACTCACCGTGCTACTCACTTCCTGGCAGGCACATGGCCTTTCACAGTGGTGGCAGGCTTGTCCGAAGAGGATCCTGGGGACAGCTTCCTTAGTTTTGAGACCAAAATAAAATGCTGGGGAAGTGACTGAAGTGGTGTTTTCAGTGTGCTTTGTTTGTTCTGGGTTTTTGTTTTTGTCCTCCTCTTCCTTTTTTTTTTTTTTTTAAGATAGGATCTTGCGCCAGCATACCTGTAATCCCAGCACTCGGGAGGCTGAGGCAGGAGGATCGCTGTGAGTTCGAGACCAGCCTGGGCTACATAGTGAGTTCCAGGGCAGTCTCAACTACATAGTGAGACCCTGTCTCAAAAAACCAAAAAAAAAAAAAAAAAAAAGATAGGACCTCACTATATAGTTCAGGCTAGCCCTGAACTCACTGTGTAGTACAGGCTAGCATCAAATTTGGGGCAGTCCTCCTGCCTCAATCTCCAGAGTGCTGGGATTACAGCCATGCACCACCATGCCTGACTCTCTTGCTTTTTTCTGCTCATCTGTGTTCTCCTGTCTGGGATTCTGGCTTCTGAAAGGAGCAGCATCTCAAGTTGGAAACCAGGGTTATCCCAGGAATAGCAGCTGGAAATCGCTCTTTGCAACAGTAAGACAGAGAAGGTGATTAATTTAGTTAAGTTTGGGGCAACCTAGACCCTGGATCTGCTCAGCACCGCCTGTCCCCAGCCCTTGGCTCTCAACCAGAGTAGCCAAGCAGCACTGTGTTCCCCTGTGCTGTGATCATATAGCTCTAGTCTCTTATCCCTGTGGTGTCAGCCTCTCCTGGGTGAGAATCAGCTGTGGCACGGCCTCCTGTTCCTTCAGCAGAGGAGTTGATGTGCCTTCACCTCGGGCCCCATGGGTATGCTGGCTTCTGCACGTGCTGCCAGAGGGGTCAGGTGACACAAATGAGATCAAGCAGCCAGCAGAGAAGTTACTCATCCTCTCTCTACCAGGTACAGGGCCAACTTTTAAGTCCTAATGCAGCTTAATGCACATTTGCTGGAAATTCAAGTACCCTCTGGAAGCTGTGTTCAGCACGGGACGGGATACCTGCATTTTCATGCCCTCCTTGCCTGTTTCACTTCCATTTTTTTCCTAACTGGTTTCCCCAGTTAGTGTCTGTCTGTCTGTCTCTGTCTCCTCTCTCTCTCTCTCTCTCTCTCTCTGATGTACTCTTAACCTTGGACTATTTTCCAGGGCATGCAGGCTAACATAATGCAAGAGAAAGTTCTGGGTTAAACACATTTGAGTGCTGTCGGCATCTAGAATAAGGGAGGGGACCAGGGCTGCCTGCCTTGCAAGTGCAAGGACCTGAGTTTGATCCCCGGAACACCCCCCAAAAAACAGAATAAGGGAACCGTTACAGAGGGAGAAGAGTCCCAAGGACCAGACCTGGGCCCCTAAGGCTCATAGGTCTGGCAGGAAGAGGCATGAGAAAAGGGAAGCCAAGAAAGAGCACATGATGGATGGGGACGGAGCTCGGTGGTAAAGTATTTGCCTGGCATGCAAGAGGGTGACATCTGGAATTGTATCCTCGAGGAAAGGGGCCAGCAGGGTCTGACCTGCCTCTGAGACTGGCAGGTGGAAGTTTGGGGCAGTTAGAAGCTTTATTGGGGTTTCAGAGAGCCAGAAAGGAGAGGTGTTGAAAGCAGAGGATAAGTCGTTTGCTGCTAAATGGAGCAGAGAGAAGTGGTGTCGAGAGCTGTTTGTTTTTTGAAGCACAGTATGTTTGGTTGCTGATACAAATGATACGAGGGAAAGGGAGAACTGGACAGACCACTGACGGGTGAGCAGGATCTGACTGGGTCTAAGGTGTACCTGACATAACAAAACGCTAGTGGGCAACGCCTCTGGTCCTATCTGTGCTGCCCACTGGTTCCTCTCTAGGCTGAGAAAATTTGAGACCAGAATTAGTGGGTCCCCAGAGTGCTGGGCCAGGCATCACTTCATGTCCACCCTTCCATACGCCTGCAGAAAACCACTCAGCTCTGGCCACGCTACTAGTACAGACTGCTTATTCCTGCCCGATCCCAGGAAACCAGAGATGCATAACTGGGGCCTTTCCCGTGACTCCCTACTGCACTCTACACCTTCTCCAGAAAGGTCAGATAGGAAATGACCTGTTTCCAGGGGCATTTATTCAGAGGACAGAGTTCAGCAATGTAGGACGCATCCAAGCTCTTGGGAAAAAAGGTCTTGTCATCAGACTCGGGGTTTATGAGACCCACAGGGACCCGGGCAGATTCCCTCTCTGCTGCTTCCCCTTCTCCCTCTTAATTCCCACCTCCCACTCAGCTCTTCAGTCACAAGTAAGTCCTTGGAGAGTATGCAGGAATGAGGAGGGCTTCTGTAGACCTCCCCCGGGCCCAGGAAAGGGGTAGAGATGCCCAACACTCACCCATACAGGCCTCTTTGGGCTCTGCCTCCCCGCGGGCAGAGACCATTCCTCCGATTTGAGTTTAGACCCTTCTGAGAGAAGCTAGGGTACCAGGGAATCGTAGGAAAGGCCCCCAATCACCTTTCGTTGGTCTTTCGGGGCCAGGGCCAGGGACTTAGTTGTCTCTCCCTGCGGGAAGGGGGAAAGAAGCCTGGCCTCAGTTTCCCCTTCTGCACTCACTTGCCTTTCTGCCCCTGCCTCCCCTGGCCCACCCTTCCCTCACGGGGACCTGGCGGTTGGTCACCAGAGCTTCACTACGCTAGGAACAGCAGGTGAGGGTGGGCGGGGCGGACGAAGGGCAGGGCCTGGCCCCGAGCGTGGAACCGT
>NW_022900946.1:21233392-21234240 GCF_012274545.1 Fukomys damarensis | reverse complement strand
GGTGACGTCACCGGGCTGGGCGCGCCCACCTGCGGGCGGGGGAGGGGCTGGCAGCGACCCAGGGACCTTGAGAGGTCACCGCCAGTCGCCCCCTTCCCCCAGTTCCTCTCTAGGTCTAACTCCAATCCCTTTCCTCGCCTTCTCCCCGTTTTTCCCGTTCTCACAACCTGGAAGCGGGCACTAGGGTGGGGACGCTATTGGCCCAAAGGCTTGGAGGCTCAGCCCCGCACGATTGAAGGAGCTAATGGAGCCCAGAGTGGTCAGGAAGGGCATCCCTCTTTTCTGCACCATACAGCTGCCAGGCCCCTTGGAAGGGAGCCCGCCCTCTCCAGCCCTCCCAGATCTGGGTGAGAGTTAAAGGAGGGGTCTCACGCTGGGAGGGCTTCCTGGAGGAGGTGCCGGGTTTGAGGCATTCTGGCCCTTGGAGCATGCCTTGTTCCTCTTCACCCTTCCAGAGAGGACAGGTAGAGTAGGGTGCCAAGTTCTAGGTTTTGTTTCAGAGAAGGGCGGTGCCCAAAGAGGGGTAGGGCCCGGGCTTCCCTGTGGAGTGACCAACCAGACCAGGAAGCAGGAATCCTGTGTTCTGGCCCCAGCTCTGGTACTGACTTGTGGACTGCGTAGGGGGTACTTTTCCATGTCCTACCTTCCCCCTTGACTGGGTCTCTTGGAGGTGGGCTAGGAAAGAAGTAAAATGATAAAGTTGAGAGACGTAGCTGCCCAGAGCTAAACAACAGAGTTGGGGGCGAAGGATTTAGCTCAGTGGTGCCGCAGCCTGCCTAGAAACTGCAAGGTCTCAGGGCCAAGGATTTGGTTCACCGGTTCCCCTGCCTGCCTCACAAGCACCAGAG
>NW_022900946.1:21232086-21233287 GCF_012274545.1 Fukomys damarensis | reverse complement strand
GAAACAAAAAAAAAAAAAAAAACCCAAAAATCCAGAGTCAGGTTTAAAAGGACTGTGGTCCATGCCCTACCTGCCTGCCTAGAACTGTGTGCAGAAGGTACTGAGATTGGGCTGAACTCTAAAGGTCAGTGATGTTGCCTTTTGAACCCAAATGCTCATGGCTGCTGTTCATCAGTTCCGAGGAGAACATCATCCTTCAGGTACCCACCACTGCCGAAGCTGGTGGACGTTCTCCCACCCAGCCCTCCAAACCCTGGGCTGTTTACCCAGGAAGCATGCTAGGAGGCAGGTGCACAGCTCCCAGATGCTGAGAGCAGGTTCAGCCTTGGGCCTGGCCTATACCTTCTGTGCAGTCTGCCATCCACTCCCTTCCCTGAACCCTCCAGACTGCAGTTCCAGACTCACCGACCTACTCACGTGAAGACTCCTGTTCCACACTGTGGCGTGCACCCTGAGTGGACGCCATAGTTCCTAGGCCATGCAGAGGAGCTGGCTTGAATCTCTTCCCTGGTTCTGATAAGCCTTGGGACCCTGGACAATCCCTTTAACCTGTTGGAACTCCAGTATCCCCAGCTGCACAGGTGATAAAGAACCATGTAGCTCGAGCTGGGCATGGTGGTGCATGCCTGTAATCCCAGCATTCAGGAGGCTGAAGCAGGAGGATCACTGAGAGAGTTCGAGCCCAGCCTGAACTGCATAACGGTACCCTGTCTCCAAAACAAAATAAAACAAAGGGGGGGAAGCATTTGACCATAGAAAATGGCTGCACATGGGTTTTGGGAGGATTGTACTTAAAAGTAGTGGTGTTAGCACGGTACCTGGGCCTAGCAGATGCTAAGTGGTTCATGTTGTTCATAATTACTAAATGCTTGAAGGGTGGGAAAGATACTGCAGGAGAACTCGGGCTCAGGCCTGGAGACTCTAGGTGCTAGAGAGAGGAGGACCTGTGCAGGGCTTTGAGCAGCGCCACCGCCCCGCAGGTGTTCTCCATTGCCGTGTTTGGGCCTATAGTCAACGAGGGCTATGTGAACGCGGACAGCGGCCCGGAACTGCGCTGCATCTTCAATGGGAACGCGGGTGCCTGCCGCTTCGGCGTCGTGCTGGGACTCGGGGCTTTCCTCGCGTGCGCCGCCTTCTTGCTGCTGGACGTGCGCTTCCAGCAGATCAGCAGCGTCCGCGACCGTCGCCGCGCTGTTCTACT
>NW_022900946.1:21209929-21231711 GCF_012274545.1 Fukomys damarensis | reverse complement strand
ACGCTCGCCCTGCGCGGGGCTGAGTTCCGAACCGGCGCGGCGAGGCGCAGCGTGGACCCTGAGTCCCTGCTGCTGACTGAGCGTCCCTGGCTGTGGGCGCCGCCCTTAGGTCTCTGGTCCTTCCTGTGGTTCGTGGGCTTCTGCTTCCTCACCAATCAGTGGCAGCGCACCGCGCCAGGGCCCGGCACCCTACAGGCTGGGGACGCTGCTCGGGCTGCCATCGCTTTCAGCTTCTTCTCCATCCTCAGCTGGGTAAGTGTGGACCCAGGGGGCGGAGGACAGGAGCGCTTCAGCCGGCACAGCTGACCCGCGTCGCCCCCTCCCCCAGGTGGCGCTCACTGTGAAGGCCCTGCAGCGGTTCCGACTGGGCACCGACATGTCACTCTTCGCCACAGAGCAGCTGGGCACCGGGGCAGGCCAGGCCTACCCCGGGTACCCGGTGGGCAGCGGCGTGGAAGGTACCGAGACCTACCAGAGCCCGCCCTTCACCGAGACCCTGGACACCAGCCCCAAAGGGTACCAGGTACCTGCCTATTAACGGCTGGCAGGTGCAGGCAAGGGCTCAAAAGCCACCCCACCAATTCAGGCCCCAAGGCCTCCTGGGACCTCCCTCAGGTCCTGCCCACCCAGAGCCAGGGACACAAGGGGTGGCCATTGTGGGCTTCCATGGGCCAAGTGGAGGAAGCCCCTCTGGGGTGCCTGGGCTGTCCCCACCAAGCCCCCCTAGCAAGAGGGCCCAGACCTGAGATCCTGGAAGAGGGCAGCACAGCCTGGGATGGGCTGGGGAAGAAGAGGCAGTTTCTTCTTGGACTAGGCAACCTGGGGCTTACCTGTCCACTCCACGGTCAGAGGTCCAGCTGTCCTACACAGCCTGGTGCTGGACTTCCGAGGACCAGGGGGAAGGACACTAACCTCACCTTGAGGCCAGAGATTGTGGCCACCGTTCCCATCCCCAGTACCTGTGGATAGTGACTATCTTTGCTGCTCTGTTGTTTTGCCCTCTTTGGAGCCTCCCTTCATTTTGACTCATAGACTCTAGAGCAGCCTGGCCTGTTAGTGTTGTGATTGTGGTCAAGTTTTCAGGTTTCATCTCATAGTACCCCATAAGCTGCCCCTCTCTGTGGGCCGTTCTGGCCAGGAAGGCACAAGACAGCTGTGGGTCCTGGGCAACAACCCCTCAGTAAGACCCTGCCTAAGGGAAGAGTGGAACACCTGGGTGTCAGGCAAGATAAGCTTTTCTCATCAGGAAAGAGTCCTAGAGGTTCCACCTGCCAACAGTGCCCCTGAGACAGCCATTCCTGCAAACTGTCTTACCTTGGCTTCCTGGACCAGTTTCTCCCTCCCTAACCTGCACCCTGTTTTAAGGCCCAGCCCTGGGGGGGTTCCCATGTATAGCTGACTATTCATGCATTGCACAAAGCTGGCTTTTCACATAAAGTTAAACCAGAAACTTTGCCATATTTCATTCTTACAGACAGATGCCTCCCTCTGGAGTTGCGGTTGAGTGACATCTCTATACATTGTAGCATAGAACAATTATTTAAGTGATATTTAAGTGAATATGTTTACAGTTTTTGTATATATGGATCTCTCTTCTGAAAGAACAATCCATGATTGTGTATTTTCAGTGTCCCATAATCTGACTACAACTTCTTTACAATAAAGATTGTAAATGCATTGACTGTGATCTGGATGCTCCTAGAGTCATTACTACCCCTGCCCTTCCTGGTACCATGGGCTGGGGCCTCAGGACCCAGAATACAGTAGTGAATAGGGAGATGGGAGGTTGGTCTGACCTCTAGGTTCTGGGAACCCCAGTCCAGGTCCCCGAATTGATCACACTGTATGGGTAAAAACTGCCACTCTGAGCAGGCTGTCTGAAATGCTGGGGATGAGACAAAGATCACCCTGGGGGATAAGGGACTAGAATACTTCTGGGCCCTAGCTCAGGATTTATTGTTATGCTGTGAAAGTGTGATATGTGTTCTTCCCTACCCCTTACTCTTCCTAAAAATCCAGATATATCATTAAAGCCAGGATGCCGTGACTGCAGTGTCTCCGAGAATAAACTGGGTGAGAAAATACAGCTGTTGGGGATCATCACAGAGGGACAGAAAACAGAAAAACTTCCAGATTCCTAACTCATTAAAGTGTGGTTTATGCTAACCATGATGATGTATACCTATAATCCCAGAACTCAGGGGGCTGAGACAGGAGGATCGCTGTGCATTCAAGGCTAGCCTGAAATACATAGTGAGACTCTGTCTCAAAATTACAAAAGACTGTGGTTTATGTTTTCTTCTGAGACAGGGCCTCAAGAACTGCTTTTGCTGAAAAATAGCCAGATGCGGTGATAGCACATCCCTGTAATCCAGTACTCTGGGAGCCTGAAGCTGGAGGATCCCAACTTTGAACTCAGCCTGGGCAACTTAGCAAGACTTGTTTTGTTTTTGGTACTGGGGATCAAACTAGGGTCCTTGTGCTTGTGAGGCAGTCGGCAGAACCACTGAGCTAAATCCCCTGCCCAAGACTGTTTTAAAATAAAAAAACAAAGAAGACTAGGGGTAGAGCTCAGTGTGAAGGTCAATTCTCAATACTGCAAATAAACCAAATAGTAGCAGCTATTATTTGCATTATTGAAGATTGAACCCAAGCCTTTGAGCATGGTAGGCAAACATTTAACACTAAACTGCATCCCAAGCTCTGTGTGTGTGTGTGTGTGTGTGTGTGTGTGTTTTGTTTTGTTTTTTTTTGTTTTGTATCAGGGTTCGAACTCAGGACCTTGTGCTTGCCAAGCAGGCACTTTTTTTGATTTTGATTTTTTGTTTGTTTTGAGACAAAGCCTTGTTATTTAGTTCAGAATCCTCCTGCTTCAGCCTCTCAGGATGCTGGGATTACAGCTATGTACCACCATGCCTGGCCCCCAAGCTGTTTTTTTTGTTTTGTTTTTCTCGTACTGGGACTTGAACCTAGAACCTTCACATTGAGCTACATCTCCATATGCCTTGTCTTTATTACTTTCCACATAGCTAGGACTTAGTAATTGACACTCACAAGTAAAAGGAGAAATTTATTCTGGCTCACAGTTTGTACAGGTTTTAGTCCATGATCAGCTGGCTCCAAGGCAAGACAACACACTAGAGACTCATGAAGAAGGCTCTTAGAATAGTAGACAGGAAGCAGAGAGCAGGGAAGGGCAGAGCCAGGAAGGGATATAAATGCTTCCTATCCAGGCCTCCAGTGACCAGGCCCCACCTCCTATAGTAAAATCAGCTACTATAAACCCCCATAACTCAGTCATCTCCTGGAAGTTCCACCTATAAGTGTATGAGGTTTTGGGGGACATCTACATATAGCCTGTAACATCTCCTTTTTATTCTTTTTTCAGAATCTTGCTAAATAACTAGATTGCCCAGCCTGGGCTCAAAGCCCAGACCTTTTAAAATTATTGTGATCCAAATTAAAACAATGCTCAGGTTCCATTGCACTCCAGAAAGAAGGCTGTTATAAAGAAATTAACTAGAGCCAGGCGTGGTGGCGCATGCCTGTAATCCCAGCACTCGGGAGGCTGAGGCAGGAGGATCGCTTTGAATTCAAGACTGAATTCAAGACCAGTCTGGGCTATATAGTGAGTTCCAGGTCAGTCTCAAATACATAGTGAGACCCTGACTCAAAAAAGAAAAATCAAGCAAGGAGGCCAGGGATTTAGCTCAGTGGTACCATGCCTGCCTGGCAAGCCCTAGGTCCTGCGTTTGATCCCCAGTACCAAAAGAAAAGAAACAAACAAACAAACAAAACTAATGCTAGTGGTGCTGCAGGAGAAAAAAGGAACTCTTCTTGGTACCATGCCTGCCTGGCAAGCCCTAGGTCCTGCGTTTGATCCCCAGTACCAAAAGAAAAGAAACAAACAAACAAACAAACAAAACTAATGCTAGTGGTGCTGCAGGAGAAAAAAGGAACCCTTCTCTACTGTTGGTAGGAGTATAGATGGGTGCAACCTGTGGAAATCAGTGTAAAAGTTCCTCAAAGAAATAAAACTAGGGGCCAGGAATTTAGCTCAGAACTAGAGGTTCCATTTGACCCAGCCATTCCCCTTCTTAGTATCTTCCTGAAAGAACTAAAAGCATCACACCACAGCAACATATGCACACCCATGTTTATAGCAGCACAGTTTGTAATAGCTGAATCTTTAAACAGCCTAAATGCCCAATAACCAATGAACGGATAAAGATGTGATTTTTCATACAGTGGAGTCCTACTCCCCCATAGGAAGGATGAAATTGACACATTTCTAGCTAAATGGGTGGGCCTTGAGACCATACTCTCTTCATTTCTTTCTTTCGGTTTTTTTTTGGGGGGGGTTCCAGGGATCAAACTTGGGACCTTGAGTTTGTGAGGCAGGCAGTGGAACCACTGAGCTAAGTCCCTGGCCCTAGACCATACTTTTTTTTGGTATTGGGGATCGAACCCAGGTCCTTGCTCTTGTGAGGCAGGCAGTGGAACTACTGAGCTAAATCCCCGGCCCCCCCCAACCATACTCTTAAGTGAGATAAATCAGACGCATATGTTTAAATACTGCATTGTTTCTCTGGTGTAAGAAACCAAAAGTACAGCTAAGGACCAAAATGTATAATAGATATTGGGAAATGGAAAGAAAATGTTCAAATGAGAACAGTGGAGGAGGGAGGGAGAAAGGAAGGAAGGGACAAGAAAAAAGAGAATAGAAGAAAAAATTGAAACAAAGCTTTTGTAAACAAGAAGGGGAAGCCTGGTGTGGTGGCGCATGCCTATAATCCCAGCACTTGGGAGGCTGAGGCAGGAGGATTGCTATGAGTTCGAGACCAGCCTGGGCTACATAGTGAGTTCCTGGTCAATCTCAACTACATAGTGAGACCCTATCTCAAAAAACAAACAAACAAAAAACCCCAAAAAATAAACAAGAAGGGGAAGACGGGTTGAAAGGAGGGGAGGGGAGGGCCAGAGATTTAGCTTAGTGGTTCCATTATCTGCCTCGCAAGTGTAAGGACCCGAGTTCGATCCCAGTACCAGCTACCTCCTAGCAACTAGGGACGTTGTAAGGCCCTCCTAGTGTTGTCATAGGCTCCTCCAATCTCTTAATACTACCTCATAGAACCCCACTCCAGCTCAGGCTAACTCCTATAAAAGGAGCTCCCTGTTCTGCCATGAGACGCCCCAGCAGATCCTCCCTGTAATAAAGGCTTGTTATGGTTTTAAAAAAAAAACAAAAGAACGTTATTGTGAACTGGATGTGGTGGGATACAGCAGTAATTGCAGCACTCAGGAGGCCGAGACAGGAAAAGTGCCAATTTCTAGGCCAGCCTGGGCAACTTAGTGAAACCCTCCCAGAATAATTTTCTTTTTAAAATAATAAATTTTATTTGATCCCATTCCCCCCTCCCCTAATGCTCCCTCCCTTCCCTATGTACAAAAGCTTTGTTTCCATTTAGTCCTTCTAAAATTTTTTTTTTTTTTTTGTACTGGGGATTGAACTCAGGACCTTGTGCTTTTGAGGCAGGTGGCAGAAACACTGAGCTAAATCCCCAGCCCATAAAATAATTTTCTTTTGAGACAGGATCTCACTGTGTACTTCAGGCTGGCTTCAAACTTGCTACAATCCTCTTGCCTCAGCCTCCTAAGTGCTGGAATTACAGATGTGCACCACCACCTGTGGCCATCCATTTCATCATTATTATTATTTTTAATCTTTCATGGATCTGTAGACATTTTTCATGTATCTTGAAATACATTAACAAAGGCTGAAAACTTGCCCGCTCTCTCCCTTGACTTAGCTTTGTTTCTGCCATCCTTGCCATATGGGAAAACCTTTTTTTTTCTTTTATGAGAAGGTCTGGCTGTATAGCCCAGCCTTGCTTTGCACTCGCAGCAGTCTTCCCCCCTCACCTCCCCTATGCTAGGATGACAGACATGTGCCTGCCACCACGCCTGGCTGTGTTTGCACGTCTCGGCCTCTAAGAAAACCTTTCCTAGTCCCATGATCATTTCTAAGATACTCCTTTATATTTAGGGCTGTTTCAAAAAATGTGTCATTCTCTTTTGCAAACACTTCGTTTGGAATTAAATATAGATTCACTGGAAATTGAAAGGACACAGTCAGGCCCTCTGCCCAGCTCTCTGTCCCCAACAGAACACCTCACTCTGCTACACAGCAGCAGCAGGGCCAGAAACACATTGGTACAAAAGCCACACAGTGGTGGATTCACAGATGGTCTCGGAGCTTCCCTGGTACCTGAGGCATGTGCGTGTATATGTATCTCTGTGCTTACTTACTTGCCTTCCTCTTTTTCTCTCTCTGTGATTTTTTTTTTTTTTTTTTTTTGAGGCAGGGTCTTACTATACAATTCAGGCTGGCCTTGAGCTCACTATGTAGCCCAGGCTGGGCTCAAACTCAAAGCCGTCATCCTGACATAGGTGATCAGGGGCGTGGCAAAGCTAGCTGGGGAAGTAGCCAAGATCCCCAATCTGTGATCCCAGCACTCAGCAGGAGGATCACCACGAGTTCGAGGCCAGCCTGGGCTACACAGTGAGATCAAGGCCAGCCTGAACTATATAGGGAGACTCTGACTCAAAAGACCTGAAAAAACAAAAGAATCCCACAACACACGGTGAGAACAGTTCCCAAAGCCCCGCATGTGGACTTCTCAAGAGAACTCAAGTAGGTTTGCAGAGGGATGGCCCAGATCTGAAGCAGCGGAAGATGTGGGATCCCAGCACCACCTCTCAGGACCCGTGTGTAGAACTTCTCACGGGTTTCCTCGAGATTTGCACGGTGTAAAGGGACACAGATGCCAAGAAGAGCCTGTTATCGCGGCTTTTCCCTTCTGTAGCCTGCCCCATTTTCTCCAGAGGGCTCTGTTATCTTGCTCTTTTTGTTTGTTTGTTTTGTTTTTTTGGTACCCGGGATCGAATTTGGGTCCTTACGCTTGCAAGGCAGGCGGTGGAACCATTGAGCTAAATCCCCGGCCTTTATCTTGCTCTTTTACTCAGCCCAAGCTCGCTCTACAGAGCCAGTTTCTCCCTCACTTTTCACTTTTCCTTTTTCAAGTAAACTTTGACATTGCTTTTTGCTCATTTCATTCAATTCTTTGGAATTTAACTCCAGAAGGAGAGACAAGCAACCCAAAACCCGGTAACTTAATTATTAGTTTTTTTTTTTTTTTTTTTTTGCAAGCCACTTTTAGAAAAAACTAACTGATAACATTTTGGAGTAGCCAGCCAGGAGAGTCAAACACTCCTGCTTCAGCCTCTCCAGTGCTGGGATGATAGAAAAGTGGCACCATGCCCAGCTGAGGCAGGAGGATCGCTGTGAGTCCGAGACCAGCCTGGGCGCCATAGTGAGCTCCAGGTCAGTCTCAATCACATAGTGAGACCCCGTCTCAAAAAACAAACGAACAAAAAAACCCAAACAAACCAAGCCCCATGTAGCTTGCATCACCACTACCACATTCAAGGTACAGTACTATTCCATCACCACCCAGCTCCCTTTAGATCCCCTCCATAGCTGTTTCCTTCTCTGTCTTAACTCCTGGCAACCATTCAACCTGTTCTCCATCTTTTCATTTTTAGACAGGGTCTTGCTATATAGTTCAGGCTGGCCTTGAACTATGTAGCCCAGGCTGACCTCGAACTCATGGCAATCTGGCCTCATCCTCCTGAGTGCTGGGATTACATGCCTGTCCTACCACACCATGTTGTTCTCCATCTTTATGCTTTCTCATTTCAAGAACATTATATTGCTGGCCATGATAGCATTACACTTATGATCCCAGCACTCTGGGAGGCTAAGGCAAGGAGGATCAGCAAGCTTGAAACCAGCCGGGGCAACTCAGTGAGACTGTCTCAAAATAAGAAAAGGCCTAGAGTTAACTCGGTGGTAGTATGCTTGCCTAGCATGAATGAGGCCCTGGATTTAATCCCAGTACTGGGGGGCGGGGAAGATAACTCTGATAGTGTACTGCTTAATATTAGAAAAATTTCTTTTTTGTTTGTTTGTTTTTTTGAGACAGGGTCTCACTATGTAGTTAAGACTGACCTGGAACTCACTATGTAGCCCAGGCTGGTCTTGAACTCGCAGCAATCCTCCTGCCTCAGCCTCCCAAGTGTTGGGATTACAGGCATGCGCCATGATGCCTGGCTTTTTTTTTTTTTTTTTTGTACCGGGGATCAAACTCAGGACCTTTTTCTTAGTAAGGCAGGTGGCCAAACCTCTGAGCTAAATCCCCAACCCTCTGTTACTGATTTTTAATA
Source organism: Fukomys damarensis (assembly GCF_012274545.1). NCBI lineage: Eukaryota > Metazoa > Chordata > Mammalia > Rodentia > Bathyergidae > Fukomys > Fukomys damarensis. The sequence continues at coordinate 21,223,425 of NW_022900946.1, read as the reverse complement.
TTCCATTATGCTGAATAAACAAACTCTTTATGATTTTAGTACTTTTTTTTTTGGTGGTGGTGCTACTAGAAATTGAACTCGGATCCACTTTCGAGAAAGGCGTGGTGCCACTGAGCTAAATCCCCAGCCCTAGTACTTTCAATTTTTTTTGTAGACAACAGAAGTTTATTTCTCACAGTTCTGGAGGGTAGGAATTCCAAGATCAGAAAGGTAGTTGATTCTGTGTCTGGAAGATGTTGCTTTGTAGTTCACTGCTTCCTCGAAATATGGAAGGACTAGCTCAGTTTCTGAGGTCTCTTTTATAAGGACCCTAATCCCATCCACGAGGGCTCCATCTTCATGATATGGTCATTTTCCCAAGTCCCTCTCCCTTAACGCCATTACCTCGGTGATTAGGTATTACATATAGATTTGGCAGGACATAAATACTGAGGGTAACCTTCCTCTTACTGCACACCTGGTTGGCCCCATTAGGTATGGGTTGTTCCTGACATGCTGTTTTTTGTTTTGTTTTGTTTTGGTTTTTTTTTGGTTTTTTGAGACAGGGTCTCACTATGTAGTTGAGACTGACCTGGAACTCACTATGTAGCCCAGGCTGGTCTCGAACTCGCATTGATCCTCCTGCCTCAGCCTCCTGAGTGCTGGGATTACAGGTGGAGAGAGAGAGTTTAGACCTTGCTGAAGAGTGATTATAGTCTGCTTCACAGCAGAAAAACTTGCTAGATTTTTCTGAGCCCAAATTTGCACACAGTTGCCAAGTAAGCATGTCAACTTCAGTGGAAGCTGGGCACCACTGAGGGCCCTGCTAGAGCCAGAAGCTGAAAAGGCTACCTCTGTAATAGCCAGACCTTGGGCTGGGGTGACTCTGGGTTATTCTTCAGGACAAATTCGGGCCTTTTTTTTTTTTTTTCCAGTACAAGGGATCGAACTCAGGACCTTGAGCTTGTGAGGCAGGTGTGGTACCACTGAGCTAAAGTCCTGGCCCAATTCTGCCTTTTTTTTTATGAGGCCAGGTGTCAGTCAGTTTTCTGTCACTGTGACAAAATAACTGAGATAATAAACTTGAAAAGAAGAAAGAATTCTCCAGGAAGAGTGGCGCATGCCTGTAATCCCAGCACTTTGGGAGGCTGGGAAAGGATCATGAGTTAGAGCCCAGAGGGAGCTATACAATGACTTTTCTTTTTCCTGAGACAGCAGGGTCTCACCATGCAGTTCATGCTGGGCTTGAACTCACTATGTAAACCCAGGCTGGCCTCAAATTACTGATACTCCTGGTCTCAGCCTCCCAAGTGCTGGGATTACAAGTGTGTGTCGCCACACCTGGCTACAGTGACTTTTCCTGTTTGTTTTGAGACAGATTTATATAATCCAGGCTGGCCTTTCCCAAAAAAAAAAAAAAAAAAAAAAAATTCAATATGTAGCCCAGATTGGTTGAACTCCAGGTGATCCTCCTGTCTCAGTCTCCTGAGTGCTGAGATGACAGGTGTGCACCACCGCACCTGGCTTATACAGTGATTTAGAGAGACCCTGTCTCAAAATAAAAAGACTATGGATGCAGCTCAGGGTGAAGGTCCTGCATTCATTCCACAGTACTTAAATGTATGTATGTATGTATGTGTGTGTGTGTGTGTGTGTGTGTGTGTGTGTGTGTGTGTTTATTTTGCCTCCAGCCCATAATTGGTTGGCTCCATTGCTTTTGGAACTGGGGAGAGGCAGCACATTACAGCAGGAAGTGCATGGCAGGTGGGCAAAGCTGCTGACCTCAGCAGCTAAAGAAAGGGGTCCAGTGTCCCGGTGACCCCTTTGAGGGCTCACCCACCCCAGCATAGCCTTCTCCTTGCAGGCCACATCTACTTACATTTCCATCACTTCGCGATAGTGCCACCAGCTGAGGACCAAACCATGGACAGACACATGGGACACTCAAGATCTAAATCGTCAAGCACAAGGACCCAAGTTCAATCCATGGTACAAAAAAAAAAAAAAAAAGATTTAAATCCTAGCAATTAGTGCTACAGGAACCCTGAGTGTGAGTATGCAGCTAAGGAAGGGTGGTTCAGGGTGAGGAGCATACCTCCCGGATCTCTGTTACATCCTGCCACTGCTGTATGTTGGGCATGCAACCAGGGCCTTCAGCACGCTAGGCAAGTTCTCTGCCACTGAGCTACACCCCCACCTCCTTCCTTTGACTTTAAAGTGATATTTTTTATTTTTGTATGTATTTTTTTGGTACCGGGGATCGAACGTGGGACCTTGCGCTTACAAGGCAGGCGGTAGCACCACTGAGCTAAATCCCCGGCCCCTGAAGTGAGTTTCTTATAAACAGCAAACTGCTGTGCTGTTGTTGCTAGTTTTACATAATTCATCCTGACAAGCTTGGCCATTTAATTACTGCTCGGATCATTTACACTTAATGTAATCATCAATATGGTTGAATTTAGTCTACTGTTTTATTGTTTTTGGTTTGTTCCCCCCATTCCTTTCTTTTTGATTTGATTCCGCTTCCTTTTCCTGCTTTTTTTGAGTTATTTTAGTGGGGCAAGGTTCAAATACAGGGACTTGAACATGCCAATAACTTTTTGGATTTTAAAAAAATATTTAAAGTATTCAAAAAAGTAAAAATAAAATATTTCACTTTAATTTATCTATTTTCTTCTTCTGTTATTACTTTGAGTTAGTATTTTGCTATATTGCCCACACTAGCCTCAAACTTGTGATCCTCCTGCCTTAGTCCTGAGTAGCTACAAGTACAGATAAGCACCACAGCACTGAGCAGAATGCAGACATCTTATAGAAGGCATAGTGGTTCTTTTCCATTCCCTCCTTTACATTGTGGTTATTTTATGCATGACATCTATGTGTATTTAAGGTCCTATAAGACAATGTTGTAATTTTGCTTTAGACTGTCACCTAAATATTAAAAAACGCCAAGAGAAGGCTTGTCTGTTGTAGTGTATTTACCCACTATGAACTCGGGTCCTTCTGCTTGCAAGGCAGACCACCGAACCACTGAGCTAAATCCCCGGCCCTATTTCTTTTCTTTTTTAATTTTGAGCAGGGTCTCGCTAAGTTACTAAATTGCTCAGGGTGGACTTGAACTTGTAATTCTCCTGCCTGAACCTCCAAGTGTTCTGGGATTATAGGCACGCACCTCCATCCCTAGTCATTTGTTTTCTGATGTACAAGTTTCCTGTGGTACCATCTCCTTTCTGTCTTCATAACATCATTAAGCAATACATGTGTTCGTTCATTTGTTTAAAGAGGCGGGTCTTGCTGTGTTGCCCAGGCTGGCCTCAAACTCCTGAGCTCAACCACTTCTTGGAAGGCTGAGGCAGAGGATTACAAGTTCAAGCCCAGCCTGGGAAACTTAGTGACTTAGGGAGAACCTGTTTCAAAATAAAAAGAATATTTCAATCAGGTGTGGTGGTGCACACATGCCTATAATCCCAGCACTCAGAAGGCTGAGGCAGGAGTATGATGAGCATGAGTTCAAGACCAGCCTGGGCTATATAGTGAATTCATGGCCAACTTGAACTACATACACCGCAGGACTTTGTTTCAAAAATTGAAAAAAACAAAAAAAATTTTTTTTTGCTTAAAAAATTAGGAAAAAAAAAAAAAGGCTAGGTATGCGGCTCAGTGGCACGAGAGGACCTGGGTTCAATCCCTGGAATTGAAAAAAATTTTTGTCTGTCTCCTTCTGGCCTCTATCGTTTCTGTGGCAACAGCCATCCCCTGTAAGTAATGTCTTTTCCTCTGGCTGCTTGTGCATTTGTTATAAGTAGTTTTTCGCAGTTTGATTATGATGCGTCTGGGTGTGGACTTGTGTTTACTCTTTTTGCAGTCTGCTGAGCTTCCAGAATCTGTAGGCGGGTCTTTCTCACCAAATTTGAGAGGTTTTCAAACATTATTCCTTCAGGGTTGGTTTGTTTTTTGTTTTTTGTTTTTCTGTACCTCATTTTATTCTCTCCAACAACCCGGAAAAAATTGCTTTGAGAAGTTTTGGGTTGGTCCCCAAGTGACTGAGGCCCTGTATACACTTTTCCTTCGTCTCTTCTTTGTACCGAACTCATGACCTTGTGCCGGTGAGGCAGGTGCCGGTGCCACTGAGCCAAATCCCTGGCACTCTCTCTCGGTTTTGCTATGTAGTTATGGTGGATTAACTAATGATCAACTTGAAACACCCAGCTGAGCCGAGTCAGCGTGGCTGGGTGTGGAAGACCCACCTGGGGACTGTTGCCAAGAGAACTGGAGGGGAGGATGGGGGCTGTTGATTCTCCAGGGGAAGCTTGCTGCGGTTAGTTTTCCTGAGGTGAACTTGGCTGTTCTTGTCACCTGAGGAACTCGAGGCCTCACTGTCCCTGGCAATGGCTGCTGTTCTCATCAGCGAGCTCTGACCCTCACAGTGAGTCTCACTTCCTGGCTCCAGTGTAGATCCCTCAGCTTTGCGGCACAGATCCTTCAACCTATCAGTGAAGGTTTTCTGGCTTTCCCCACGGGCCTTTGGGCCTTCTAGGTGCAGATCCTTTAAATGCACAAGCATGTGACCTTGCTGTGGGCTCCAGGCTACTGGCTGGACTCATGGAGGACACTGCCTTGGACTCTAGGCCTTCAGCTGGGACTTGTGCGGGACATTACTGTGGGTTTCAGACCATTTGCTGGATTCTTTGGGTCTCTAGTGTATGGCTAGATCTCTTACACTCCTCTGCATTTGACTTTTGTTTTTCTTTGAGGCCATCCAGTTAATTTCGTTCAAGTATTGTATTTTTCAGTGCTAAAATTTCCATTTTATTTTGTTATATCTTTTATATCTTTGCTGAGATTTTGTTTGTTTCAAAAGTGTTTGCCCTTGCTAAAACATTTTTGAAAATCAATCCTCTGAAGACTATGAGGTAATTCCAATATCTGTGTCCTCTTGGTTTTGGCACCCAACTGTCTTTTGTCATGAGAATTCAGACTTCCTGGTTCTTTGTATGACAACTCATTTTGATTGCCTTGGGATTTTGATCATAATACTCTGCACCTTGTTTCAGTGGTAGAGAATATAGGTTTTTGTGTTTTGTTTCGTTTTTGAGACAGGGACTCCCTGTGTAGTTCAGGCTAGGTTTGAACTATGTACTCCAGGCTGGCCTTGAACTCATAGCAATCCTCCTGCCTCTGCCTCCTGAGTGCTGGGATTACAGGCATGTACCACCATGCCTAGCTGTATTTTTGTTTTTGCAGGTAGTTGACCTGGTTAGTTTTGGACCAGGTTCTGCCAGCCTTCTATTGGGTGACTAGGGTTCTGTTTTCAGGGTTATTGTGCTATCCAGATCTGTCCTGTGTGAACCCCCAGTGTCAGGCTGAGACAGGGTGATAGGGAAATCTGTGATGGCTGGTCTGTGCATGTGTAACAGCAGGAAACCTGGGAGTTCATAACTTTATGAAGTCACTTTCCTAAGCTCCTGTCTCCTTGATCCCTTCAGTACCTCCTAATTTCCTGGGGCTTCCTTTCCCAGTCCTATGTTCAGACCCTTATTTATCCTGTCCTGCTGTGACTGCCCAAGGGTCTGCCTGAATCTTGGGATGAACAAGAAGACCTAGAGGGAAAAGAACCCTCTTTGGACCTCACCTCTTGCAATGGAGAGGAAATTTCCATTCCCTCAGTTATAGATCCCTGTGGGTCCCTAGTGCTGCCTGTCTTTATCAGGAAGACACTCCCCTCCCCCCTTTTTTAGTACTGAGGATTGAACCCAACCAGCCACCCTCCTGCTTTTTTTTTCCAGCCAGGGTTTTGCTGAATTGCCCAGATTATGCTCAAATTTACAAGCATCTTACTTCAGCCTCCTAGAGTGCTAAGTGCTTAGATTACAAGTGTGTGCCACCACACACATCTATTTTTGTTTTTGTTTTCTGAGAGGATCTTGCTATGTTGTTCAGACTGGCCTTGAACACAGATCCTCCTGCCTTCCTGAGTGCTGGGATTATAGGGATGCACCACCGTGCCTGGCGCAGCTGTTTTTTGTTTTGTTTTGTTTTTTGGCACTGGAGATCAAAGTTGGGCCCCTGCGCTTGGGAGGCAGGTGAAACCACTGAGCCAAATTCACAGCCCATAGCTATGGTTTTTAATACTGCACTAAGAATATCCTTCTGAGTACTCAGTTTGGTGGCACACGCCTGTAATCCCAGCAGGTGGAAGGCTGAGGCAGAATAGCTGTGAGTTCAAGGCCAGACTGGACTATGTAGTGAGACCCTGTTTAAAAAAAAAAAAGCCGGGTGTTGTGGCGCACGCCTGTAATCCCAGCACTTGGGAGGCTGAGGCAGGAGGATCACTGTGAGTTGAGACCAGCCTGGGCTACATAGTGAGTTCCAGGTCAGTCTCAACTACATAGTGAGACCCTGTCTCAAAAAATAAATAAGTAAACAAATAAATAAAATAAGAGTATTTTTTTTCTGGAGTTCCCTGTGCTCCTGTGATGTCCAGTAGGTTCAGCAGCATTGTGAAATTCAGTTTTCTATATTGTGTTAAATCCAAGTTATTTCCTTTTGAACTCTGAAGCTGTCTTGTGTCCTAGCATTCTTTTTTTTTTTTTTTGAAACTGACCTGAAACTCACTATGTAGACAAGACTGGTCTCAAACTCACAGCAATCCTGCCTCAGCCTCCTGAGTGGCAACCACACCCGGCACTCTAATTTTTTTTAACTTTTTTGTTTGTTTGTTTTTGGTGTGGGGGAAAACAGGGTCTATGTAGCCCACGCTGCTATCAAATCCACACAGCAATTCTCCTGCCTCAGCCTCCTAAAAGCTGGGATTACAGGCATGCGCCACCATGCCAATTTTTTTTTTTTAAAGGTTTCCATATGTAGTTCAGGGTAGACTTGAACTCACTTTATAGCCCAGGTGGTCTCAAACTTGAGATTCTCCCACCTCGGCCTCCCAAATACTAGGAATATAGGACTGTACCACTATGCCTGGCATACTGAGATTTTCGTTACACTTCTAAGATTCCTAACTGGTTCTTTCACGACCCTGTGGATAAGTGAAGCACAGTTAAGACCTATCCTGGACTAGCTTTGCCACTTCGTATCTTGACCAAGAAGCCATAGGCCAGCCTCTTATCTTGTCTGCAGCCCAGTTCCTTCCTGTGAATGAATAAGGGGTTCTAGTGTGCAGGGTATGAGGAGGATAAAGAAGCGAGCTTGTGTCAGGCAGGGGATCAGTCCTGTGTTGCCCAGTGTCCTTCTAGATCTTGCTCCTTCCTTAACAAGTCACCCATCTCCTTAATGAAACTTGTTCTGACTACTTTACTCCCGCCCTGGGACCTCATCCGCTAGGAGAGGCTGTGCTCATGTGGTTGAGGGCTCATGACCTCCACCTAGTGTGTGTGTGGGGAATTTGTCTCTTTCCAGGCCCCAGCACAGCCACCCAGGGGATACGAGTGTCACTGTCCAAGTCCTCAGCTTCAGGTGAGTTCTGCCAGTGCAGCCATGTGGCTCTGCCATAGCTATGGCCCTTTGTCACCATGGTTATTTTAGGAACTCACCTGATTCTTCTGACCTAAGGATCCTTTGTCTAATTTGAATGTGGCTAAGTAGACTTTTTGCCCTATAGTTTATCTGTGTTTGGAGCAGGATGAGGAAGCTTCAGCATTTGCTGCCTCTCAAGTAACTGGGCACAAATTATTTTTTGTACTTCTTCACCTATGCCCCTACTGTTCCTGGATGTGTCTTCATGTTGAGATTGTCCTTAATAGTTCTTTCACTGGCCTGTGGATGTAAACTTCAGGTCTTTGTTTTATGGCCATGGTACTGGCGATCAGTGTCCCTAGGTCAGTGGTGGTGACCCCTTTAGAGCATTCAATGATACAAACAGCCCACTGCAGCATGCATGCCATAAGTCTGCCACCACTGCCCTGGGTATTCAACTATTCTGGCAAACATGGAAGAATTTGTTCCTGGGAGGCATGGGCAGTGCCAGACTTGCCACATCAGGCTGGCACTGAGACCTCATCCTCTGAGCAAACGCCAGCTGCCCAGTTCTCCCAGCAGGCCTCCTTAACACTGGTGCTCAAAGGCTGACCCTGAGCTGCTGATATAATAAGTGTGATCTGTGTGCCCCGGCTTTGCGTTACACTGGAAGGCACAGAAGCTCAGGACACCAGCTAGGTGCAGTACTGCAAAATAAATTTATTTGAAGATAAACTGTCTTATAAAAGGTCAGAGACAATTTAAGATCCCAGATTCAGCTTGTCTTGTAAAAAAGATTCAACTTCAAGTAGCACAATTTTGTGTCTGCTTTTAATCCCCAACATTCTTGAGTTATGAAACAGCCAACTCCTTACACAACACACTCAACATCTAACCCAGCACCAGTGGACTCACAGCTTTTGGTTCTGGGGGCTGTAGGCCCCAGTCTCCGGAGACCCAGGCTGGGTCACTGTGGCCTCTGGCTGTGACTGCAGGTACAGTTCCCAGCATCCCAGCCCTTCCCTCCCTTGGCACCTTCCAAAAGAACAAAATACAAACCAAGACTGGCCCACTAAAGGGCAGGGGAGGAGACATCTGTGAGACAGTGTGCTGTCAGCCCGTGCTGGTGACCCCCAGCAGGCTTGGCCAACCACAAGCTCTGAGCAGTGCCCTCCCCAGGGCCTTACCTGGCTGCCTGGCAGCCACGAGGAGGAAGGAGGGGGAAAGGAGCTGCACAGATGTGACAGCTCCTGCCCACTCTGGCAGGAGCTACGTAATAATCCTGGCAATGGCTTGCAGGGAGGGAAAGTCATCATCCCGGGCAGCGTGTAACGCCTGATGGCTGCTGACATCACCATGTGCGAGGACCTGCTGACAGGTAGGGCACACACAACAGTCCAGGCCCATCTGCTGGGTGCTGGCTTGCCATGCGTTCTTCTTATTCTTCTTGGACTTGGCAACAGGAGGCTTTTCACGGCTGCAGAAGTCCGTGTGTGCAGACAGCAGCTCCTGCTGCTTGGCCGTATCTGGCAGCAGCACTAGCAACTCTCTGAAGATTCTTTGGAAGTTCTCCCCAAGCAGGTCCCGGCAGCTCCTGTAATACTGGGCCGCAGAGATCATTCCCTGCCATCCAGAGAACACAGCCAGTCACATTGGCCCCAGACCAGAGCCTGGTAAACACAGGCTGGCCTCCCGCACCCCTTCCCCACTACCTGTCTGAACTCCCCCGAGTGGCTCTTGAACTTGCTGAAGCGGGCCTCATTGCTCTGCAGGAAGTCCTTGATGGACTGGATGAGCTGGAGGTTCCTCTCCCGGAAGTTCTCAGGAACCAAGTAGGACCGTGATGAGGGCGTCAGCCTGGGTCTGGGATCACGACACAGGAGGGAGCTTCAACTCTGGGGTGCCAGCAGGGGATTCCTTCCACTGGTCCCAGTGCCAAGAGGCTAGGCAGTCCAGCCTACTTACGTTTTCACGGTGGTGGTGTTAGGGCTGGGGATGCAGGCTGGGTGGGGCCCAGGCAGGAGGTTGGAGAAGCCAGGGGGCGGCTTGCTGATGGGAGGCACCAGGCCTGGTGGGGGCGGGGGCGGGGTACCCTTCAGGAGCACCACAGCGTTGAAGCCTGCAGGGTAGTACAAGACCCAAAGATGGCCCCTGCCGGCTAGCTTCTTTCAGACTGTCCAGCCCACTGGGTAAGGCTTGTCTGCAGACCATACCTCCAACAGCAGGCCCAGGGCCAGCCCCCACCACATGGCAATGCTGACTTATATGACCTCATGCACCCTCAGCCCCGGGACTGTTCTGAGGTCCGTTTCAGAGGAAAGAAACCCAGGTTAAGTGGGTAGAATTAGGTAACAGGGCTTAGGGATGATGGTGCCTTCATCAAGAATGGGTCCAAGCTGCTAAGCCAGCTGGTCAGCAGTGCACTGGCCCCACCTGCAGTTGGGAGCTGGATCTGAACCTCATACTTCTGGCCATGAGCCTGTGTCCCTGGGCCCTTTCCCAGATATCTGTGCCAAGTGGAGCTGACCACTCGTACCTGGGGGAGGAGGCATCCGGGGCAGGCAGGGGCCTCCCAGCGCCGGGAAGTCTTCCTGGGGTGCGGGGCAGGGGAGGGGCCCCAGGGGCCTCGGGAGCCCAGGGGGTTCCTTGGGGGCACTCCGTGTCAGGGCTGGCCCCTCGGTGTGTCCATTGACAACGACAGGTACTGGACCCTCAGCTCGGCTCACAGGGATGTCGAGGGCCTGCTCAGCCACAGGGGGGTTTGGTGTATGTTCAGGGGGCACCGGAGGGGATGGCATGGCACCAGGCTTCTCAGAGCCCACCTTCTTCTTCTTGCTGACCTTGGTGGAGGTATGGGTAGGAGCTGACCCCAACAAGGTGGAGACAGCTACTGTGGTGGGTGTGGTCCGAAGCTCCTGAACAATGAGGCCACCTCCCTCCTCTTCTTCCATGGGGGCTGAGCCACCCTTCCGGCAGCCCCTGATCCCCTTCCCTGGCTTTTTTGGGGGCTGGCTACCCCCACTGGCAGCCTGAGCCCCAGGGGTGGGTAGGGCCCCCTTTTTGCCACAGCTGCTGTTCCAGGCAGAGATGAGGCTTCGGGTGGTAGTGCTGGGCTTGGATGCTGAGGACACCAAGGCAGGGAAGTCCTCCTCCTGGAAGGCGTTCCTGCCTCTGGCGGGACCAGGGTACGCCAGCGTCAACCCTACAGGGCCTGGGGCTGTCACTGGGCAACAGGAAGAAGCGGAGGCATGGAGGCTGGGGAAGTCTTCATCCTTGAGCTTTGGGGTGGGTGGCAGGAGGGCGCTGGGTCCAGGGAGAGGAGAGCTGGTCAGCAGCTCACCAGGACCTGGTGTGCCCCCCACCTGCCCGCTGTAGGCGCTCTCCCCTCATGCCACTCCTTCACACACCTTGGAGGGACAGCTGCTGTGCTTGAGCCCGGGGCTGAGGAGGTTTCTTGGCCTACTGGATCATTTCCTGAGGCTTCCTTGGGGCCTGTGAGACAGGAGAGGACTCCTAGGTCAGAGAGTGGCCTTGGTGGAATCAGCAAAGGTATGGGTGTACTTCCCAGGGAAGGTGCTGGCCACACCCTGCCTGGGCCTGGGCAAGTTACCAGCTAGCAGGCCCATCTCACCTGGGCCTTCCCCCTGAGTACGGGGCAGGCGCCGAGGACCACGGGGCTCCTCAGACCCCCGGGCAGCTGTTTCCTCTTTCTTGGGCTTGCTGCCCTCCTCGTGGTCCTCGCTCCTACGAGTCTCATCCTGCTGCGGAGCAGCCACTGAGGCCTGGATGGCAGCTGCTACTTCTCGGTCCTCTTCTTCCCTAGGATTGGGAGGGTAGCCTCAGGCGGAGCAAGGCCCAGATACATAGCCTTGGCACATGCCTGCTGCGCCAGCCCTTTCTGGCATAACTGTATTGACCTCCTGGGTAATAAGAGCCCTTCTAGCCATCCCTCCTCCAACCCACGGTACTTGTGTTTCTAGTTAACACTAGAGGGAAGTAGGAAGAACCTGCTCAAAGAGGGCACTGAGCAGACCTTGTTGCCACACTCAGGACCCCAGGACTCAGGATGAGGTCCCTTGACTTGTGTCTGTCCTTAGTTCAGTTGCTAGCCACTAGCACCACCTGAGTAGTGCCAGGAGGACACAAAAATCTTCCCACCTCTTGTACCTCCAGCTTCCTCGGCGGCTCTGCTGGGCTCCACGCCCGCTGGCCCGGCCCGCTCGGCCCTGGCGGTTGTACCTGTCCACCTCCTCATAGTCCTCACCGCTGATGACCCCTGTGGTCAGCACACAGCCTGTCACTGTTCTGGGCCCTAGCAGGGCAGAAGGACTGATAGGCCTGCCATCCAGGTCATACTGAGGGAGAGGTTCCCCTGCCCCCAGCCATGAGCCTGGGGACAAGCCCAGACACCTTGCAGAGTCCGTACGAGCCAAGTCACAGCAAGCACTGCAATGAGCAGGGTCTACACAAAGCTGTGCTCAGTAACAGCCTCCTGAAGCAGGAAGAGCCCCAGGGACCCAAGACCAACAGATGCAGGACACTGCAGAAGACAGGGGAGTGAAGAGCTCCTGGTTGTTGCCACTGTGTTTGAGTACTTAGAGCACAGCCCCATGGGCGAGGAGAGAGAAGCTCAGCAGCTACTGCCTTCATCCCCAGCTGAGCTGCAGGAGATGGATCCCGACCCACAGTTGAGGCCTCAGGAGCAGGAGCAGGCGCAGGCCTCCTGGACCCCGTGGCCTACCCTGGGACACCTGCCAGGCCACAGCCCTCAGGTGCCTGGCTCACCCTCACTCCGGCGTGAGTGCCGTGGTGTGAAGCTAAACTGCAGGTCAATCTGGCGGTTCTGACGTGCCTCTGCACGGCTGCGGCTATGGCAAGCCATCCTGTGTGCCTTGAGATCAATCTCAGTGCGGAAGGCGTGGGTGAACTGCTCTGTGTTGCAGCGGCCCTCCTCACACAGGAAGTGCTTCTCCCGGAAGTGCTCACGCAAGTATGCATAGTCACTGGTGGGATGAGACATCAAGGTTTAGCAGGAGCCTCACTGGCCACCAGACTGCCAGTGAGGCCACCTCCCTTCTCTTCTTCTGGGGGATCTTAGGAGAGGGTCACCTCTTGCATCCTAGGAAGCAGCCCCAACCCACCCACCTGTAGTAGTCCTGGGCCCCATCTGAGTCACAGAAGTGGCAGAAGTAGTGGTCACGACGCAGATGCTTGAGCAGTTCATCATTGTCCAGGTAGCGCTCATCGCAGAACTTGCAAAGTGGATGTCCCCGGTGTGATGTGTCATCAGGGTCTCCCTGCATGCGGTGCCGAGCCAGGTCCTTTCGTGAATACCACTTGCGTTCATACGTGAAGATCTGTAGAGAATGGGGGGCTGGGCACAGGCCGGGGGCTACCAGGCCTCCTACTTCTCACCAGCTGGCAGTGGAATGGCAAGGACAAGACTCAGAAGTCTGGCAGACCCAAGCAGCCACCAGGAGCCCCTCCCTGCCACAGTGAGATTCTGGGGTGACCAGGGAGTCTTTGGGGCCCATGGCATGTGGGGTTAGAGGCATGAGTGGCTGCACTCAAGTAGTCCAAGCCTAGAGCCCACCCCTCTGCCGTCCCTCCATTCCCAGGGCAGAAGTACCTTGAGGTGCTTCAGGCACAACTTGCAGCAGAAAAGCTCATGCTGCTTCCTCATGTGCTGCTCCAGATCCCCGAAGAGGCCAAAGGGTGGCAGCTGGGGGCACTGTGGGCATTCATGCTGCAGCAGCTGCCTGGGGAGACAGCAGAGCCTTGCTGACAAGTCTCATGCAGGAGTCTGACCTCAAGTCAGGCAGACAATGACTGTGTGTGGTACTGGGGATTGAACCCAACCCAGGGCCTTCATATTCCCAACTCTTTTTAAAAAAAATTTAAGACACTGTAATCCCAGCACTTGGGAGGCTGAGGCAGGAGGATGCTGTGAGTGCGAGAACAGTATGGGCTACATGGTGAGTTCCAGATCAGTCTTAACTACATAGTGAGACCCTGTCTCAAAAAAAAAACAAAAAAAAAAAAAATAAAAA
>NW_022900946.1:21203079-21209320 GCF_012274545.1 Fukomys damarensis | reverse complement strand
CCTTTATAAAAAAAAAAAAAAAAAAAAAAAAAATTAAGACAGTGTGTCACTGAGCTTTCTCTCTCTCTCTCTCTTTTTTTTTTGTATAGGGAGTTGAACTCAGAGCCTTGTGCTTCCTTGCCAGGCACAGTGCTGCTGAGCTACATCCCCAGTGCTCATCACTGAGTTGCTAAGTTGCCCTGGCCTGACTCAAACTTGAGATTCTCATGCCTCAGGCACTCTGGGACTATATGGCATTATATGCCATAATACATAGGGAGAAAATAGTGTTCAGGACCTGCAGTCCAAGGCTGGGAACCACCCATAATAGCTGCATTATTATTACTTCTTTTGGTACTAGAGATTGAACTCAGGACCTTGAACTTTCGAGAATAGTTGCATCTTTTACTGGGTTTTGAGTCATGGCTAAGAGCCTACCTGCATATGCTCTGATGTCCCTCAACAGATCTAGACAGCAGAGGCTACACCTACCTCTGCCATCTCTGCTGCCAACCTACACAGGGTAACTGGAAGCTCCCCATCACAATATCACAATAAGGAACTAAGGTCCATGGAGGGAGACAACTGGCCTAATATCAGATAACTAACTCTCAGGGGTATGGGACCTGGCATCAGCCACACACGGTGTGTGTGGGGGTTCCTCCTGCCCACTCAGGACTGTGAAGGAAAAGGGAGACAAGGCGGATATACCCACCTCCACTACAAGACCCCACAGACACAGAGCAGCTGCAGATTGTCCAGACTAAGGCTCCCTCACCTGTACAATGCAAACACCTTCCCATCTGCAAAGTAGATGTCATATTTCTTCTCATGCTGCAACTGATGGATGGGTATAGTGGCAAAGGCAGGAAGCTTTCTCCCGAAGACCACCTGGATCCAAAAGCAATACTCAGTGGTGAGCAGGGCCTGTGTGGCCATCCAAGGGTGCAGCAAAGACACAGAAGAGGGGGCCCTCAAGGCCCCAAGTGGGCAGCAGCCACAGTTCCTGGGCTGTCCTAGGCCTCCTCTTCTCATCCCAAACCAGCCACTGAAATTTCAGACACCATACCCAGACTCTTCACTAGGGGGCAGTGATGTGCACCACCAGGCTCCAGCAGTCACCCTTGGCTCTTACCTAGCCCTAAGCTAGAGGGACAGGGACCAAATGGAGGATGGGGTTGTAGGTTGCCCACAGAAAAGCTTTCAAAGGAAGTAGGGAGGGGGCTGGGGATTTAGCTCAGTGGCAATGTGCCTGCCTCGAAAGCGCAAGGTCCTGAGTTTGATCCCTGGTATCAAAAAAAAAAAAAAAAGGGAAGCAGGGAGAGAAAGACATGTTAAAGGCAGCGGCTAAGGTAATAACAAATGCTGTCAGCCTAGGATACATCAGGTTACCTATTGTCAAGATGTAACCATCCACCATCCAGTAACCCTCACCCTGTTTCCATGTGCTCCCACAGCTCATGCATGTTGCTATGCGTTGTGTGAGCCCCAGGGAAGAACTGTGCAGGACCTGCAGACACTGCTATGAAACCACTGCAGTAGAGCCATGTCTCAAGGGTGAAGGACCCTTCATCTATGGGCTGGGGGCACATGTGTCAGCCTACTGTCTGTTCACAGAACCTGGGCAGCAGACTACGATCAGATGATAAGACCCCTACACTAGAACCCTCACATTGGCCTGGGCCCCTACAGACTCGGGCCTCTTCTCCTCCCTGCAAGGTTCCCTCTTCTTTTCATGAAGCCACTCTGGTGAGGATTCTCAGCATCCCACCCCCAGTGACCCCTGCCACCACATCCCTCCCCAGATCAAGCCCACCCCTCACTGTCTTCTCTGCCGCTGTTCCCAGAGCTTGACACTGGTCATGCATGGCAGCTCAGCCCTGGAAGCAGCTCTACAGCCTTCCTAGCTCATTCAGAAAAGCGTTTCTGCCTTGGCAAAGGTCATATCAAGGTTACCGCTGTTATGTTTAGGCTTAGCCACGGAGAATTTGTGGGACTAGCATGGATTTGAACTTGGGCAAGCTCAGGACTGGCCAGGAAGAGTGAGCACCAGGCATGCTCATGGCCACACATGGCCCAAGCAGCAGTGACTAAACTGGTTCTCTGGGAGGGTGTGAGGGAGGCCAGGAGAAATCAGCTCTACTTCTGCCATGACATATTTGGAATAGAGGACATCCATACTGTATCCACCCCACAGGAGCCCAAGGAGCTGCTGTGATCCAGCTATACATGTGGGATAACGGCAGATGAGGAGTGGCCCAGAAGTCCTTTCTCCCCCTTGTCATGTTTGGAAAGGCTGGGCAGTGTAACTTCAGGGCTTGACTTTGTTCTCTGCTACACACTGAATGCCAAACTCAGGCAGGTACCTCATTTGCAACATGCCCCCAACACCGTCTTTAAGTGAGAGGCACAGCTCTACCCACGAGGCCCAAATCACAAAAGCCACAGGTCATGGCAGCGTCTCTTTTCTGTGGGCTCCTGGCTTCCTCCTTTCCTGGTAGCTTCTCAAGTCCTGCACATGGACAGAGCCCCGCTGTGGCTCATGCCCACCTGTCTTCCGGCAGCTGCCACAGTGCCTCTCTGGCCCAGACCCAGGCAGGTATGCGCAGCCATAAACTACTCTGGATGCTATAAGAACACAGAGCACAAGATCCCTTGTGAAATGCCAGCAGGGACTCACAGCACCAAGCAGGACCACACCCTGTTTAGCTTTTCTGAGGCTGCACAGGCAACAGATCAAGGAGCCCAGCGTTGCCTGCAAGGCAGCCAGAAGAGCAGCCCAAGGAAACTCCACAAGGCTGCCAAAAAAGCATTTAAACCCAACAGACACAGCGGAGGAAAAACTTACTTCCTCAGAGGAAACCTGTGCCAGGGACGCCCCCATCGCTGCCATGACTCCAGCACCCTCCTCAGCTGTGTACTCAGATCCACCCTGGGCAGCATCTTGGGATGCCACAGAGAAGCCCCATCTGCTCCTGGGCTGTGGGCACCCCTCCTGGTAGGGTCTCCACTGCTGTCTCCCCACGGTGCTGCCTCTGTTCAGTTGCCAAGCCATGCTGAAGGCCAGTCTGTCCTTACCACCTTGGGCCGTGTGGCACCCATGCCCCTAGCATGACAGCACATTGCATGCTCACAAGAAATCTCTGTGCACAGCCTCTCTGGGGTCAGGAGCAACTGTGGGAAGAGGAAAAGCAGAGAGATGACATGGAAGCCTCGGGTGAGGTGGGATCAGGAAACAATAGCATCCCCCATGAAAGACCTGGGGTAGCACAGGGTAAGAGGACCGAAGTACACGAGCCTTGTAACACCAGGGCTTCAGCATCATGAAGCACAGGCAGGTGTCAAGAGGCCACTGAGCAGAGCCTAGACAAAGGGTCTATCTGCACAGCAGGTACAGGTAGGTACCCCAAAGCACAGCAGTCCAAGAACATTAATCTCCTGAGCAGCCTGATGAGAATAGCCCTAGCTGGGCACAACTTAGCCAGACTGAGAAATGGGGAAAAGGACACTGGATGAGCTCATGAAGTGAACAGAATCATGGGAAAAGGCATAGGAAAGGGACCATGGACAATGCAGGCCCAAGGAGGAAAGCACTCTCCTAAGTGAGTCACAGGGATAGCTAGATCAGTTTCCAAGGAGACTGAGAGGCAGAGAGAGGTGAGAGGCCTACCCAGGAACAGGAGCCCCTCCTCCATAAGACCGTACAGAGACTAGTGTGGGTGTCTGCTGCGGGCCTTGCTGTTCCCTACTTTCAGCATGTAGTGGGCACTCAATAAAGATTGAAGAGTGAACAAAAGGACAGGTAGGGCAACAAGTACTACCAAGAGGGAAACACTGAAGGTCAGGCCTAGGGAAGGGCAGGCCCCAAGTGTGGGAAATAAAGTACTGTACAGATGGGAGCAGGAACAAAGATAACCTCACAGAGACTGAGGCAGGAGGCATGTTGACAGGGACAGGTATTAACGACAGAGAAATAGAACCTGAGTCATTGGGTTTACCCTGGGCCTTGGGGTAACCCTAAGATGGCATTCAGCACCTCCCTCCTACTTCCTCCTGCCCATGAGACCGGAGTGGAGCTGCACTGGATGCCCAGTCCCCTCAGGACTCCTGCAATGAACCAAGGACATGTCAAGCTTGAGAGCAAGACATAAATGGCAAAAAATGGCCCATAAGAAGTGTCCGGAAGAGAATGAAGGAGGCCCTATCACCCCAGGGCCTTGATCAGCCATGTCCAGGCCGAGCAGTGCTTTCGTTTCCCCCTCATCAGATGGGAGTTGCCCTTGGCTTCTCCCCAGAGCACATGCTGAGAAGTCCAGGTTGACCTGGCTTTTTGTCTGACCAGCAACTGCAGAGCTGCACTTCTTCACTCCCTGCCAGTGCTAGCCCCCACTCTGGGCTGGTACAAGGAAGGTCAAACTGTACAGAATTCGCCAGAAAATGAAGCCTGCCTATTTCACACAGCATCTCAACACCGTTTTCTCTCAATTTTCACAGACTTAGTCCCATAAGGAAAGACAAAGCAAGAGCAGGTCTCAGGGACTGAGGGTCACTATGGAATTCCTGGGTAGGTATGAGACACAGAGAATATTCAGAGAATAACATAGGATTCAGCAAGGGAACAGAACCTGCAAATTCAGGATGGAAAGAAAGAAGGGTGGGCTGGGCATGGTGGTGCACGCCTGTAATCCCAGCACTTGGGAGGCTGAGGCAGGAGGATCAGTTCTAGTTCAAGGCCAGCTTGAGTTATAAGCAAAATCCTGTCTGAAACAAAAACAAAACAAAAACCACAAAGCTGATCTGGGCAGCACCATCTTACCCAATAGCAAATTTCCCAGGCCCCCTGCCACCACCACTGCCTGTTGCTCAGCAATGCAGGGCAGGGCCAAGAGGAAGCCCATGCTCACTGAGAGGCATCCAGTACCAAACCACAACCAAGCTGGGGCCTGTTGACAGGTCACACCAACACTCCAGATCCAGAAATCATACAGGGTGTCGGGACCACAAGGAATGGGCAGACGTTGGCTATGGTAGGAATGCATGGTTGTTCACTCACTTCCTGAGACCCACAAGCCAGGGCTAGGACCTCACATTCAAAGATTTCCACAATTCCTTTCTGCTTGGAATGAACAGGCTTGCTAGAAAACCTGGCCATTAGAGTTCCATCACTGCATGTAAGACTGGCCGGCAAAGCAGGCTCCAGGTGGTGCCCTCTGAGTAAGCGGAGGGCGAAAGGCTTCCCCAGCTGTCCCTACACTCCAGATCTCTCCAAGTGTGGGTCCGCCTCCTTCCACATTACAGACTAACACCATTTCCAAATGCTTTTTCTCCAATAGGCACAGAGCAGGAATACTCATAGGATTCCAGCTTCTTTGGATCCTTTCACATGTCTACTCAAAATTTTTAAAAAATCTACTTCTCAATTGCTATTTCTGCTTCACTTTTAGGAGGAGGACATTAAGATTCCCTGACAGATGCCACAGCAGAAACCTTCCAATGTGGGGAAAGGGGAAAAACAAACAATCAAAAAAAAAATCCAAAACGTTTTTTTTTTTTTTTTTTTAAATCGGGAATTTCACAATAGGGGAAGCAAACAGATCTCTAAGGACAGAAAACCAAGGGAGGTCCAGCTGGATGCTCCTGGCCAGAAGCTGGCACGACGGGGACTGTGGAGGAAAGCTACATGTGCCCTCTGACGTCTCCAGGGTTTCCAAGTCTACAGAGTCAGAAAAGTGCCCTCTCCACCATGGAAGGAAGAAGCCCCAAAGCTGGAACTGGGAGGAGGAGGAAAACTTTCTAACACTTTTGTCCACACGGGGCAAGCACCTAAAAGAGTCAGGTCTAAGTGTCACCTCCACTCTGCAAACCAAAACGCTTCAGGAGTTGTCTCAGAGTCACCAGAGGGGTCCAGAAACCCAGTGGGGTGGACATACCTACAGTTTAATCCTCCGCTTCCAGAGCAGTAGGCCTCTGGAGGTTCCCTGCCTGTCTCCTCCATCCCACTGGGGACCCGGAGAAATAAGCTCCTACTTCTAGAAGGGTGTGTCAGGGAGCCCCGACCTGACTGTCCCATCCTGCGGCTGGGCCGCTAGGGAAAGTCCCCAAGCTCTGTCCCCTCAGGAGGCATCGCTCCTCCTCCGCCAGCCTGGCCGCCTCCTGCCTCCCTGACCCCACCCGAGCGTTCCCGGTCTTCTCAGCGCCGACGGCGGGAAGGCTAAGCCTCAGCGCCCCACGCCCCGCGCCCCTCCGCCGGCGCACCTGGCGC
>NW_022900946.1:21198942-21202807 GCF_012274545.1 Fukomys damarensis | reverse complement strand
GGCTCGGCCTAGCTCCCGGCGCGCCCGCCCCTTCCGGGTGACGTCAGGGTCCGCCCGGCAACCGCTCCGCCTAGCGGAAGTACGTGCAGCAACTTCCTCCCGCTGGGCGCTCTATCCTGCTTTAAGCACTTGGAGGACTTCGGGGTGGCTCGGAGAACCTCAGCCAGGTTAGCCAGACCTTCATCTGGCGGGCCTTTGCCTCCTGGGGTGTTTATGGCGAGGTATGCCGGAGAAAGTACCGGGCGCCTAGTGTATTTCTGACAGACCGTGAAAGTTTTGCTTAAATGCTAAGCAAATGCAGGGCGTGGTGTCGTACTCCTGTAATCCCAGCACTGGAGAGGCTGAGGCAGGATAGCCACGAGTTCGAGGCTAGCCTGGGCTACACAGCTAGGCCGTCTCAAAAAACATGTCCTACTTAGGCTAAAATGTTGTTTTCTGAAACCTAAATTTAACTATAAGTTGTGTGTGTGTGTGTGTTTGTGTGTTTCTGTGTTTCTGGTAGAGGAGGTTGAATCCAGAATCTTCGCACTGAGCTACATACTCAGACCTTTTAAAATTTTGAAACAGGGTCTTGCTATATCGCTAAATCGCCCACACTGGGCTCAAGCTTGCAGTCCTGTCACAGCCTTTCAGAATGCAAGGGTTACAGGTGTGTACCACCATGCCCAACTGCCATCCCATCTGTTAAATTTAGCAACATGGGCTGGAGATGTAGCTCAGTGGTAGAGTACTGCTTGCCTAGTATATGCAAGGCCCTGAGTTGGGTCCCCAGAACCACAAAAAGTAAATAAATCTGGCAGCCTTGTCAGGAACACACCCAGCCCAGGCCCCTTTTGTATTTGGAAAACACCCAAGAGTCTTGCTTGGTATCCTGCACCCAGCTTTCTAACTGGGAGCGGATCTCTTGGAAAAGACAAGTCTTGCTTAGTCCTTGTGGAAAAGGGACCTCATAGGGCCAGGGATGATGTTCAGTGTTGCCCCGCCTTCCTTGCAAGCACAAGGTTCTGAGTTTGATCCCCAGTACTGCAAAAAAAAAAAAAAAAAAGAAAAAGAAAAAAGAAAAGAAAAGGGACCTCATGTCCCTGGTAGCACAGCACAGCCTGGTCTCTGGCAAAGAGAAACACAAGGGCGTGTGAATGGGTGATGGTGACTCCTGGGGCTTGAGGTCTCCTTACCTTTGCCACGAAGGGATGATAGTCCCTCCCTAAACCCGTCTACAAAATAGGCAGAATATTTGGGGAGGGGGGATGAACCTAGACTTGACAGGCTTGACACTACATTTTGCCATTTATCTGCAGGTGCTCTTAGTTGGCTCACCGACCCCTTTAACTTCCTCATCTGCAAAACAGGTCATCACAAATTAAACCAGATAGGCTGCCTGCACATAGATGTCATCTTACCTCACAAAAACCCACTAAAAGGATAATCAAGCAATTTAAATGGCTATTAATCCAGCAGCACGAAGAATGGGGAGAGCAGCTAATGAAAGATAAACAAATTTTGGACTCATAGGAAATGAAGGGCTCTGACTCATTTTACAGAGCATGCTGTAGGCCTCTGGGGAACCTGATGAGACGTTTCAGAACTTGTCAGGTGGGCTGAAGTGGTTGATTGCAAATTAGTGTATGGAAGCCCATGCATTGAACTGAGTCCCCCCGCCCCCGTTCCTATACCCACTCCGCCTACCCTCACCAGGAGGTTGGAGGATTTTCCACTGGAGAAACCAGCTCTACCCTATTAGGGAATGGAAAGCTGCCTGCTACCTACCTCTCCTACAGGGATGCTCGCCATTCTGCAAATCCTGCTCCCACAAAAAGAACTTCCAGTTAGTACTATGTAGATTCTCATTCCTAAATGTAGACAGGCAGCCAAGGTCCTGCAAACTCATGAGGAATGCAAAGTGGAAGACGGGCCAAAACAGATCCACAGAGCCAAAGGAAACCTTATAAAGAACTATGTAGGGCTGGGCGTGGTGGCGCACACCTGTAATCCAAGCACTTGGGAGGCTGAGGCAGAAGGATCGCTGTGAGTTTGAGATCAGCCTGAGCTACGCAGTGAGTTCCAGAGCAGTCTGAACTACATAGTGAAATCCTGTCTCAACCAAAAGAAAAAAGAACTACTGTAGGGCTGTGAATGTAGCTCAGTGGTAGAGTGCTTGCCTGGGATGTCCCTGGTTTGTAATCAGGATTTTGCAAGGGAAATAGATTTAATGCAGAACACATAATTTTGTAGATACTACACTTGATCTTAACCAAAAGGCCAAGAAGTGATACACATAATTTATAGGATTATTTTATAATAGTCACCCAAAAAGTAAAATTCAGAGGAGTATAAGAGATCTAACCACACATTACAAACCCAAAGAATCCAACAGTAACGTCCTGCACGAGTCCAGCTGAAGACCTACAGTCCAAGGCAGTGTCCTTCATGAGTCCAGCCAGTGGCCTGGAGCCCATGGCAATGTCTCATGCTTCCTGCACCCAGAAGGCCCAAAGGCCAGTGGTGAAAGCCAGAAAATCTGCACTGGTGGGGTGAAGGATTTGTGCTGCAAGGCTGAGGGATCTATGCTGAAGTCAGGAAGTAATGCTCACGGTGAAGATCAGAGCTCCCCTGATGGGAACAGCAGCCTTTGTGAGCAACACTAAGGCCCCCAAGCTCCTTGGATCCCAAGAACAGCCAAGTTCTCATCAGGAAAACCAAGCACAGGCCAGGAATTTAGCTCAGTGGCACCGCACCTGCCTCAAAAGCTCGAGGTCCTGAGTTCAACCCCTGGTAACGAAGAAGAGAAAACAAAAACAATGAAGCACAGCAAGAGTTTCCTAGGAAATCAACAGCCAATAATCTTCCCCTCCAGTTCTTTTTTTTTAATGCTGTTGGCAACAATCATCAGGTGGGACTTCCACACCCAACCATGCTGATTAAGTTCATCTGGGCATTCCAAATTAACAGTTAATACACACATGCCCCACATTGTGTGCTTGTTATGATTTGTTTTTCTCAAAGAGTCATTATTGGGGCTGGAGATTTAGCTCAGTGTTTCTGCTGCCTGCCTAACAAAGCGTAAGGTCCTGAGTTCAATCCCTGGTACCAAAAAAGAAGTCATTTTTGCAGTGGATCTAATTTCCTGAAACACTGGAAACTAGAATTTTCTGAACCCCTAGAGTGTTTGCTTCTAAGAAAGAAGATCTGGGATCCAATAAACCAGTTCCAACCCCGATAGACACTACGGGAAGTTGGGGTAATGCCTGTGTAGAGGAATTATCTCCAGAGTATCTGTGGAACTGATACTCGTGATTGTAAATGCAAAAGTTACTGCAAGAAAGTCTGATACATACAAAAATGAAGCCTGTAGAGCTAAGGATGAGCTCAGTGGCAGAGTGAGTTGCTTGGCCTGAATGAGTCCCAGTTGGATCTCTAGTATCTCAAAAATAAATAAATAAATAAAAGAATTTTTAAAAAAGAAAGCCTCAGGGCCAGGGATTTAGCTCAGTAGTTCTGCCACCTGCTTCACAAGTGCAAGGTCCTGAGGATTTAGCTCAGTGACACCACGCCTGCTTTGCAAGCACAAGGTCAAGATCCTGAGTTCAATCCCTGGTACCAAAAACCAAAACAGCAACAACAAAAAAGGAAAGCCTGATATATAGATTCATACATACATATGCAGCTATATGAAGAAAAATAATTAGGAAGCGCTTAGGGAGAAAAGAAATGTAAATAGCACCCTGATTGGCTCACCAGAGAATATTTACATAGAATGTACTTTTTTCTTTATAACTTCAGGATCAAAATGGAATGGTTTTATAAGTGGTATCATTTTATTAGTACATATTTATTGTTTGTCTTTTTTTTTTTTTTTTTTTTTTTT
>NW_022900946.1:21194247-21198925 GCF_012274545.1 Fukomys damarensis | reverse complement strand
TTTTTTTTTTTTTTTTTTTTTTTTTTTTTTTTTTTTTTGGTTTTTTGAGACAGGGTCTCACTATGTACTTGAGACTAACCTGGCACTCACTATGTAACCCAGGCTGGTCTCGAACTCACCGCAATTCTCCTGCCTCAGCCTCCCGAGTGGTGGAATTACAGGCGTGGGCCACCACTTTGTTTCTGTCTTTTTGAGACAGCATCTCAATGTGTAGTTCTGACTGCCCTTGAACTTGCCAGGTAGCCTAAACTGGCTTTGAACTTGGCAGTTCTCCTCCCTTAGCCTCCCTAGTGCCTGGGACTACAGGGATGTACCACCATGCCCTGTATTATAGTATTTATTGATAGTGTTAACAAATTATATGTAGACACTAATGATTTAACCAAAAGCGATAATAAGATCGTATTAGGAGGATGGAAGAGGGGAAAGTACAGTGATTGGGTTGTGAGAGAAAACATCATCATTTGATGATGTCTAAAACAAAAAATAGTTTATAACCTAGGTTAATGGTTCTCAACCAAGGGCGTTACTGCCCCAGCCACTCAGGAGACTTCTAGAAATCTCTGAATGGGTTTTAAGTCACAGTGACATCAAGTAGTGTATTAGTTCCATATGGCTGCTGTAGAATATTACCACAAATATTGTGGCTTAAAATGACACAGGTTTATTTTCTTACAGTTCTATATTTCAGAAGTCCTGTGTGGTTACCCTGTGTTTCCTTTTGGAGACTCCTGGCCTGCTGGGCAGGACCTGCTCCTACTTCATCTTTTAAGCTGCTAGAGGCTCCCTGTTTCTTTGTGGCTTATTGTCTCTTGCTTCACCTCTGAGCCCTATTTCTTTTTCTTTTTTTTCCCCATTAAGTTTATTGCTACATTTTAGACATAAAATACAGTTCAATTCATTAGTAACTTGTACCTTACATGATGTATCTTGGTTCTTTTTTACCCATTCCCCTGCCCTCCCTTCTACCCCTCTACCCCTTCCTATTTAGAGACTTTTTTCCATTTTTTCATATTTTTCATTTCTCTTCTTTCCTTTATCCTATCCCTGCCCCTCCCACTTCCCCTACCTCTTTAGACCTTTTCTTCCTGTTTCACATTATCAATTATACATTTTGATCCTTAATTACACTTTTAGTTTCTCACACCAGAGAAGCTATTTGGTATTTACACACGTGTGTCCTATTTATTTCACTTACGAGTATGGCCTCAATGTGCATCCATTTAGCCATAAATAGGGCTTCTCTGAGCCCTATTTCTGTTTTCATCACATTTCCTCTCCAGTGCCCCTTTCTGCCACCATTATGAACCTTTGTGAGCATGTTGGGCCTACCTAGGTATTTCAGGGTACCTCTGCTGATATGAGGGTCAGCTGATTAGCAGTGTGTTTTGTGTTTGGTTTCTTGTTTTGTTTTGAGGCAGGGTCTTGCTGTGTAGTTAAGGCTGCTGGTCTTGAGCTATGTAGCTCAGGCTAGCCTCGAAGTCTTGGTGATTCTCCTGCCTCAGCCTCCCAAGTGCTGGGACAACAGGCATGTGCCACTATGCCTTGCAAAGCACTGTTGCCTGCAGCCTTAACTCCCCTTGCCATGCTGCACAAATATTCACGATTGCAGGGATTAGAGAGTGAACGTTGGGATGGGAGGTGTTATTCTGCCTACACACATGGGCAGGAGACAGGGATGCTGCAAAACATTCTGAAGTGCCAAGAAACACCCTGTAATAGTTCATTGTAGACTCCACTTGAGTAAGAAATGCCTTGCGGATTAGTTTAGCACAGTCCTGGATGATTGACTTACTGATGGGGGAAGACCCACTTTGCATGTGGGTAGCACCAACCAATAAGCTTGTAGCCTGGATGGAATAAAAATGTGAAAGAAGAAGGAAACGTCACTTTTGCTTTTTCAGAAGAGCTCCAGCTTTTCCCACCTTTGGGTATCTGGGTTCAGGCTTTCAATGCAGACTCTTCAGTTTTCCATCACAGACCCTTCAGTTTACTGCTCTGGTACAGGACTCTACAGGGAGCTTCAGGCCTTCAACTTGTCGCTGGACCCTCCAGCTCTCTAGCCACAGACAGCCGTTCTGCATTCCTCTGCCTGATTCTTTAAGCCACTGTATGCCTATCTTGTAAATACTTTATATATCATATATATTAAATACGTTCCTCTAGTGGTACTGAGGTTGAGGATTTTGTTTTGTTTTTTGGTACCAGGGATTGAACTCACCTTGTGTTTGCAAGGCAGGTGGCAGAATCACTGAGCTAAATCCCCGGCCCGGTTGAGGGCTTTTTTTTTTTTTTTTCTCTGAGACAGGGTCTCACTCTGTAGTTGAGACTGACCTGAAACTCACTATATAGCCCAGGCTGGTCTGGAACTCAGCCTCCATGATCCTCCTGCCTCAGCCTCCCAAGTGCTGGTATTACAGGTGTGCACCACCACACCCAGCATAAGAATAATTTAAAAGGTGTGTGGTGGTAAGTGTCTGTAATCTCAGCTACTCCAGAGGCTGAGGCAGGAGAATCACAAATTCAAGGTCTGTCTGGGCAATTTAGTGAGACCTTGTTTTAAAATTAAAAATAAAGGGGTCTGGAGATGCAGTGCAGGGGTAGAGTGTTTGCCTAGAATGCACAAGCCCTGAATTCAATCCTCAGTGCCACCAAAGTAACAAAACTGACAAGAAAAATTTGCTCACATATTGTATACATACTACAGAGGTCCTGTTTAGGGCCAGGGAGGGTCTGCAAAATCCTAGCCGTGACCAATCAGTTTCTAAGAGGAACTGTTGGGGTGGGCGGGGGGGTATGAGAGGTGAACCCTGGGAAGGAGGGTCAGCTTCCATGGATTATTAGGCCCTTCATTGGAGACTAGTATTTGCCCCAATGGAGCTTTGGCTCTAGACCCTTAAGGCTGTGTCACCAGGCACCCTGGGCTCCAGATGAGGCAGGGTCCAAAGCCCTCCATCTGCATCCCAACCTGGGGGCATGATCCTATGCTTTGTTCTCCTGGCCCAGCCCTACCTTTCCGCACCCCCAGCTGATGGGCACCCCCTTCCTCTGTGGCCATGCAGCCTTTACACTTCCCCTGTACCCTGATATCTTCACTCCCTTAGGCCATATAGGCGTAAACAAGATGAGGGGACCCGCTGCCATTATTTAAGCATCAGGAAGTGGTAGCATCTCCCTTTGTGAATCACTGTATTTTTGAAATTTATCTGTGTTCTATTTCAATTTTCCAACTGTCAGTGGACTTCCATCCCAGCAGAAACAATTGTTTTCATATTGTTTTGTATTCCCCGGGCCACCTCCAAGAGACACCTGAGATCCTCTCCAGCTGGACTGCAGTCCCCTGGGGCTCCTTGATCCAAAGTAGGTGGCAGCACTAAGGGACCCTGGCAGCCTGGCTCTGGCCTGCATCACCCACCCACCACACACTTCAGGTGGCTCTCAAGGCTGCAGGGCCCCAGGGGAGCACTGTGGGGGCAGCTCTTGATGGCTCAGTCCCAGCGGTCCTCCAGGATCCATGCTGGTAGGCAGCTCTCTGCATCCTTTGCTCGCCCTCCATCTCACTGTTTTTCCTGACAGTTCAGGAGTTGGTCAGCCTCTGCAACAGCTACAATGGATTCTAGTTACCAGCATTTATCGAGCCCCACAAGTGGCTAATTAATGCATCCAATGATAAGGTACCCATTATTACTATCCCCAGTTTCAAAGGAGGAGTCGGATTCACCCTGGGCGGGGGCGTCAGGAAAGACTGCATTAGGTCCTGTTCTCAGGTGGGGGGATATTAAACCCAAGTGGTCTTGGAGGAATTCTTGGAGGGTCTATTCAGACTGGGGCCATTTTAGTGGAGTCTTGAAGGATGAATTTTGCCAGGTAGAGAGGAAAAGGAAAAATATTCTCAGCACAGAAGTGGGCAAATCACAGGTTATTGATTAAGACCAAAATAAATGAGTCTGATTGGCAAAGTGGACTGGGAGGGATCCATGATCAGAAAAGAGGTATTTAAGGGGTTGTCAGGGCCCCATCCTCCTAAGTAGGGGCTTAGGGTGCAGAATGGGTTGTCTCTTTTTTTGAGGGGGCTGCCTCTTTACCTAGAGGCCTTGGGGGGAACCACTGACCCCTTCAGGGAGTGCTTAAGGTAGCCAAACTTGGTGTTTCCAAGCATCCATCCTGCTACAGTTTAGAAATTGGTTGATGGGGCAGCTTTTGGGGATGAGCCACATATAGGGGTCTTGAATGGTGTCCAAGGAGCCAATGAAACCCTCTGTGTTACCCCATTGGAGGTGAGCCAGCCTCCTACCCTTGGCTCTGCTGGTACCCCACTTGAAGGACCTTAAGACAAGGGGGCATCCCTAGGCCCCAAGCCCCTACCCCTATCCTGTGCCCTGAGGCCAGTGGTCCCAGGATTCCGTCCCAGGCAGCTCCACTGGGGGAGGAAAAGGAAGCAGGGGAAGCAGGGACGGTCCCAGCGGGGCGTCGAGAGCTGTTCTGGCCAGCCACTACTCAGCTAGTTTCTCCTAGCAGCCCCCGCCCCTAGCCCAGTAGGTACTGTGGGGGCGGGCCGGGGCGGGGCTACCAAGCCATCGGTTATAGTCGGACCCGCGGAAGACCAATTCCTGGCCTCTATCCTGTGCTGGCTCACGGACGACCGCACAGACCGGGCCCGCCGCAGATCCCACGGAAC
>NW_022900946.1:21188037-21193792 GCF_012274545.1 Fukomys damarensis | reverse complement strand
TCCGGGTCCGTGCGCCTCGGAGTCCGCGCACTCCGGAGCTCGAGCCGAGGCTGGGCGTCCACTTCTGGACCTCAGCGGTGTCTCCCAGGTAAGTCGGGGGTAGAGGGAGCAGCCACGACGGCAGCAGGGAAGAGGGTCTTGGGGATCTGACAGAAATGTGCTCTGGCAACCCTACCCTTACCCTAACTCCCTGCTGCGTCTGTGTTCCCCCACTGGGCTTTGAGAAAGGCTTTCCGTGGCTGTACTCTGCTCTTGAAGCCTGAGGGCAGCGCTCGGCCCCCTTCCCAGAGTCCTGCTGCTTTTTTCTAGAGCCTTTGGAGAGACGTCTTCCTCTGTGGCCCAGCCACGGTCCCTGCAGCAAACGGCCTTCGCCAGCTCCGCTTGGCTCCAGGACCGCCCTGAGAACATTCACTGCCCACGTCGACCTTGCGCGTGATAAATCATGAGCGATCGCTGCTCCTAGAAGGGCGTGCAGCTCCCGGCTCTGGCCAGGCCGGGTGCTCTGGTCAATAAAACCAGCCTGATTCCTGCGCCCCCGCGTGTGACCCTTTTCCTCTCTGCTGTGTACTTTGCGTCTACCTTCAGAGCGCACATAGCAGCGCCCACGCCCTGGCAAATGTCAAGAGCCCCTTCCTTTACGGGGGGAGGGGAGCGGAGGGGGGACGCAATCTACGTCCTTGCGGGGCTCATTGGGAGGAACAAGACAAAGACGCTGCTGGGGTCTAGGTCCCTTCTTCCACCAGTGATCCCCCTTCTGTTCACGAGTGGGTCATTAGACCAGGCCCCAGGTACTGGTGACTGATCCTACCAACACCTACGGGGGAAGGCAAACCACGTGTCCCTCCCTATCTGCTGAAGCATAGGGGAAGGTGAATCTGCACTGGGAAGCACACTCAGGCTTTAGCCCATTTCCAGCATCAATTTTAACCTTGAACCCTCTCCCTTCCCTCAGCCAAGGGCTTCTGGAGAGTTAGTAGGAACCGTCAGTCATTCCTCAACACTGTGCTCCTCTCTGGGGATGAAGACCCCTCACCTCATGCCTCCTCAAGGAACCCTGCACCTTTTATGTGCCTCTGCATTTCCAGTCATTGGCTCAAGGCTCTGCCATCTTGAATTAAGAATCTCAGTGCACTGGGGGGGTCCCCTCGAGCTCCACCATAAATATCTGGGTCCCTCTACCCTCCTGCTTAGTGGTGGGAATTGGACCCAGGGCCTCATGGTGGACAAGAGCTCCACTGACCTACACCCCTGCCTTTCAACCAGCGTCACTCTGGCTTCTGACTCCCACAATGGCACTGGACCTCAAGCTGTATGGCTCACTGTGCTCTGGTGCCATCTGCCCTTGGAGACCTCCTTTGGCCATGTTGTCATGTCTCCCCTGGGACCATCCAGCAAGGACTGGCCCCTGGTCTGTCACTCCATGTTGACAGTTTACCCTGACCCCTGGATATATCTTGGACCTCAAGTGTGGCTGCTACTTTTTATTCCATTCCTCAATTCTCTCTTTTCTTGGGGGGGTGGTACTGGGGATTGAACTCAGGACCTTTCGCTTGCAAGGCAGGCAGCAGCACCACTGTGCTAAATTCCCAGTCCTCCATCCCCCAGTTCTATGGACTCCTAGATTTATTTTCCTTGATTTCAACCATTGTACCCCCCTTTTGGTACTGGGGATCCATCTCAGGACCTTGCACTTGTGCGGCAGGCAGCAGTACCACTGAGCTAAATCCCTGGCTCATCCAGCCCTTTTTCAGGTTCTATGCTGGGAGGAGAGGTCATACATTCAGGTGAATCCATTCTCCCTCCAAGCTCACTCCTCCATTTCTGGCCCTAGTCCTCACCAAACCTGACCTTTCAAAACATGGTATCACCAGATGTGGTGGCACATGTCTATAATCTCAGCACTTGGGAGGCTGAGGCAGGAGGTTTGCCACAAATTCAAGGCCAGTCTGTGTTACATAGTGAGTGCAAGGCCAGTCTGAACTATGTAGCAAGACTCTGTCCCAAAAAACAAAACTGGGGGCTGGGGGTGGTACCGCACCCCTCCATGCAAGCACAAGGTCCTGAGTTCAATCCCTGGTAGTGAAAGAAGAGAAAAACAAACACATGAATTTCTTAACCTTGTCACTGCCAGTGCACAATACAATCACAGCTCCCCACACTACCCATGTTCTCTGGCCAGGCCACAGGGCTGGCACTGTGCCTAGACTCACGGCTCCTTTTGCTTCCTTACCTCCTGCTCCCCCCTGCAGAACCTCTGGGCAATATTCCTGAACCATCCAGAGTTCCCACCCTGAAGGATGACTCCAGGACCTCCAGCTGAGTTAATTGCTGCTCGGAGGGCTGTTCTAACCCTGGGTGTTGCTCTGGCCAAGGTACACAAATCCCTGTTTCTCTGAGTCAGAGATATTTACCCAGTGTTTGCCAGTGCCTGGTGCCAACGGGTCTTCAAATATTTGGTCGCAGGTGCTAGGATTCTTGGCAAAGTTGCCTGGATATACCCTGGCCCAGCGTGGTGGATGTCCAGGTCCAAGGTGAAGAGGCAGGACCAATTAGCAGCTCGGTAGAGGTCAGGCTTCTCTGCCTGACACTGCCCATGGTACTCATTCCCTATGTCCCCGCTGCATAACCGGTTCTAGGGCACTGGCCTCATCCCAACCCTCACCCGGGCAGGACTAGCCTTGCTCCAAAATAGGTGGACAAGGCTTGGGGCAGTTCCCCACCCGGGCAACGCAATCCACACGTTCTGGCCAGGGGGCGCTGCGAGGCTGCTGTTGCGGGCGTCAGCCTTCGAGTTAAGGACTTCTCTGGCAATGGGAGGGGCCGTGGTGGAGGGGCGGGGTCTGGCGGGGCGGAGCGAAGCCGCCTCACCCTCCGAGGCGGGCGATTACTGCCTCTCCATCCTGTGCTCTTGTTCTACGCGTCCGGGTCTCTAAGGGACTGCAGTCTGAAGGAGGAGGGCCTGAACGAGCCGAGGTGATCTCTTGCAGACATTAGTATCCACTAGGGAGCCAACGGTGTCCGGGACGCACAAGGCTATTACTGAGATTCAGATTCACGGCTCCAACCCCAGAGTTCCCAGGCTTCTGCCCACTGCCACCTCTCAAAGCTCCCACCAATCCAGCCTCCACCTGAGAGGAGGTACTGCAGGAAGGGTGCAGGTCCAATGCCCAGAGAAAAGCCCTCGGCCCGATGGGGGGTGCAAGGGCCACCCCCACCCTAGGGTGCCCTCTGACAGCCAAAGGGAGGCAAAGGCTGAGAGGTGGGTCTCACTAGCTCTCCTTCTGACCCAGGGCACACCACCTCCTCGTTTAGTAAGTTGGCAGGGCTAGGGTGGAGTGAGGAATGAACCAGGCCCCCATGACCTGTCTTGATCTTCCTGCCAGCTGTTGGCCTAGGGTCGAGGTCGCCCCACTCCTCAAAGAACTAGCAAATAAAGTCCATGCTCCCCGCAGCATTACCCTAAGGCCTCACGGGCCCTCTCCCCTATCTCATCCTCGGAGACCCTTGCCACTTTCCTGTCCCCACCTCCAGGCCTTTGTTGGTGGCTTTCTGCTTGCCCCTCTCTCTTCCTCCCATCTCCTCAGCATCCTGGCTGCCTGAGGTCCCCAGAGTGGCAGAAGGAGGAGGCCTGAGAGGATTCAGCCATGAGAATTGTGTGTCACTTTGTGTCCCACTCTGTAGCTTTGGGCTCTTCATGCTTACTCTGTTACCTCTCACTTATTCCTCATACCCGCTGAAAAATGGTAGCCCAGTCTTCTCTGGCTGTTCTTCTTTATTCTGTGCATTTTTACCTACTCTGCCAGGCACAGGCACCCTCTTTCTTTGTTAACCAGATCCTTTGTCATCCTAAAATGTTGTCTTATTACTGATACATTCCTGGTACTTCTTGTTTCCTTTTTTCTTTGGGGACTCCTTCATTACTCTGTGATTGTTTCCTTGCCCCTTGTCCCTGATTCCTTGTCCCTGATTACCCTTCTCTTGGCCTTGTTTTGTCTCTGTCCCATCTTAGGTCACAGGGTGAGTATGGAGCTGAGTCTAGGCTGCAAAAGGCCAGGGAGGGGCCAAGGCTGATATGGAATCTGTCTTACATAAGGATAACAGACCTCCTGGCCCCCTGTCTTAGGAACTCTGACCCCTTTCCCAATCCCTAACCTGGTGGTCTCCCATCCAGCCATCTCTTTCTATTCTAGTGTAGCCATTTAAGAAATGTCCTGGCAGGGCTGGGGATTTAGCTCAGCGGTTCTGCCACCTGCCTTGCAAGTGAAAGGACCTGAGTTCGATCCCTGGTACCAAAAAGAAAGAAAGAAAGAAAGAAATGGCCTGGCAAGTCAAATGGTCTTGGTTGCTGCAGGATGACACCCAAAAGTATATGGTAAAAGTACTGCCCACACCCATCCTCATACTCTGAGGGCAGCAGTACTTAGCTGGGATCAGGGAAGTCAGTCGCAGGTTAGACAGGCAGCCTCTGGACAGATAGACAGACAAATGGAGTTAGCCAGAGAGGATGGCGCCTATGGCAGCATCAACTAGGAATTGCAGAGGAGTTAAGGGTGGGGAGCAGCTATGTAGCTTTTACCTAAGTGGCTTTTAAGGGCAGTCACTGGGGTGTGGGCACCCAAGGGGCCATGGTCCAGAGGCTGCCCAGAGACAGGCCCTGCCTCTGTGTGTGTGTGTGTTGGGGAAGGTTGGGGGAGCTCAGACAAGGGCACTGAAGAGCTGAAAGGGAGAGGCAAAGACTGAGACAAGCTTGCTTCTTTCATCCACATGGGGAACTGTCTAGGCTGGCCATGTCTGAACCCTGGGAGGCAGGTATGTGAAAGTCTGTGGGTTGGGGTGAGCCTGGAACTCACCTGTCTTCTTGTGCCTGAGATGTTCCTCTATAAAGTGTGGTCTCATATCTCTGCGCCCAAGCTGAGCTGGGGAACCTTTCATGTCTTTCTTCCCTCTCCAGCTTCTCACCCGATTATTCAGGTAAACCACACTCCGAGAGGCTTGGGAATGTATGATTATTACTGTTCTGCTGTCAGAAAAGGAACAATCATGCTTGGGAAGGTAGCAAGGCTGGGAAGTAGGGGGGCCAGGCAAGGGGAGAACTGCAAGGTCTTGGTATGTGGGCCAGCTGACCACCCTCTAGAGATCAGGGGCCAAAGACCTAAGCAACGTTCCACCCAGGTCAAGAGAAGTGCACTAAAGACCCTTTTATTTCAACTGGACAAATTCAGGTCCCCAAAGACAAGGAATACGAAGGGCAGGCTGTTCAGGGAACATAAATCCATGCCAGGAGGTTCAGGGATTAACCAGCTTCCATGATCTAGGGAGGGGATGTTGCATCTCACTTTAACCCCCTCCCCACTTTTGCCTCCTGAACTATCGTGGGAGTCTGCTGCCCCGGCCAGGGCAACTCTGGCTGCAGGATGGGATCTAGATTCAGGACAGCAAAGGGGGAACAGGTGGAGGGGATTCTGAGGAGTGGAGAGAGGATTTCTTGAGGATGGAGTGGGCCGTAGTTCTGGTTGTGCCCGCAGGGCCCTGCGTGGCATCCCTCAACCTGGGAACCCTTTCTCTAAGCTGCTCCCCATCTCAGAAGCCTGTCTTAGTGCAGAGCACACAGGTGTTCAATAATGTTCCTGGAATAGAAGGCAAAGGTGCTGGTGCTGGGAGGATGCCCAGAATGTGGAAGAGAGGAGGGTCCCGGTGATCCTGGAGCTGCCCTGGCAGGCAGCCCCCAACCAGCGTGGTTCCCGAGGCTGCGGGG
>NW_022900946.1:21096125-21187553 GCF_012274545.1 Fukomys damarensis | reverse complement strand
AGGTGGGTGCCTGCGCCCACCCCGGGCCGGCCCCTCCCCCGGGGTGCAGAGAACCCTGGCTCGCCAAACCCTGCCCCGGCCAGGCATAGGGGTGGTGGCGCTCGGTGGCCTGTGTAGGCTCCGTGGAGAAATGGGGGATGTGGTCTGGCCGGCTCCTGGCAGGGAAGCCCAGTGCTGCACGTGTGTGTGTATGGGGGATCCTGGCAGGGAGGGGCCACTGCGGCTGTTCTGGCCGTCGGCTTTGGCTCTTGGCTTCTTGTGTGCTTTGGCCTCAGTGTGAGACTGTGTCGGGGTTTGGCCACACTGGGACATCCTGGTAAAAGGGCTTTTCTGAGTGTGTACACAACTGTGAATGTGTGTGAGGGTGAGGGTGTAGGTCCCTCTGGGGTTATCCGTGTGTGCACATATCTGCCAGTGTGTACCAGGAAAGGGTCACATTAAGGGTACACCTGTGCCTGGTTGTGTGCTGGACTGTGTGTCTAGGACTGGGTTGGACACCTCTGCGTACCTGTCATATGTGAGCTGGGCTCTGTATGTGTATGTGTGCACCCGTCTGCATGTCTGGCTATGTGTACTTGGCATTGTCTGAAGCCGGTGTACTAATGTGCATCCCAGCTGGGTGTGGCAGCACATTCCTTGGCTCCTGAGGCACCTTCCTGTTCTCTGAGGCTCTTTGCCTGGGCTGGGGTCACTACCAAAGCCCCTGCCTTCTGCAGCTGGAGGAAGGCCTAGAGTGCATGCATGCTTTTCTCCCTGCCCCCTCGTGTATCTGTCTTTCATTGGCTGGCAGCAGTGCACTCACCCCAGATGCTGGCTGGGGTCCAGCCTTCCTCCACAATCTCTGCTTACAGGTCTCTTGTGTCCCTCACAGCGCCAGCCAGCCAGGTCAGGACCTGTCTTTGTGACCAGTCCTGGAGGTAGCAGACTGGTTCTTGGCTAGGTCAGGAGCTGAAG
The DNA here is from genome assembly GCF_012274545.1 of Fukomys damarensis. Classification (NCBI taxonomy): domain Eukaryota; kingdom Metazoa; phylum Chordata; class Mammalia; order Rodentia; family Bathyergidae; genus Fukomys; species Fukomys damarensis. The sequence goes on along the minus strand of NW_022900946.1, from coordinate 21,186,599 downwards.
TATCTCCCCCAGCAGTCTGTCTATCTTGTCTTTTTCTTAGAGCATCAAATGAATATGGCTATGTGCTGAAAAAGGGTAGGGGTAGGGAACTAGAGGGTTGGTCCAGCAGTTGAGGAGAGGTTGGGAGAGCTGTTTCCTGGTTTCTGTTTGAGAGTCACTGCCACCCTCACCCCAAGTGCACCTGCTTATTCCTCTGGGTTGCTGGTGTCCAAGAACTTCACACAGAACCATAACAAACTCTCCCTGCTGTCTCAGGAGGGGAGCAGGTACAGCTAAAACTCCCATTTTATTTATTTATTTTTGGTACCGGGGATTGAACTAGGGTCCTTGCATTTGCAAGGCAGGCGGGTGAACCACTGAGCTAAATCCCGTCCTACAAACCCTATTTTAAAGATGAGGAAACTAATAGGTTGAAATTATAGATAATTTACCCAGGTCCCACATCAGGAAATAGCAGGATGCTGGGTTCCTCCTGTCACTCGCTGGGTCATGGGGAGAGAAGAGGGACCTTAGGGACCACAGAGGATAGGCCTTGGTCAGACCTTCCTATCTATGTGTTGACAACATCTGCTGAGCAGAACAGTGGTGAGGGCCTCGAGGCGGGGCTGGGGTCGTCACCCTTCTTACCTTGTGCTAGCAGGCACTTCTCTTTCTCCCTCTGAGTTCACTCAAACACCCTGCCTGCTCCCGCCTGCCTGCTCACTACATTTCATAGGCATCTACTTAGACATATGGACAGTGTACCTGCACTTGGCCCCCTCACCCGCTGGGACTGAATTCTGCTGGGATGTGTGGAGGTACCTGAGCCAGAAACTCAAATCTTCACTTTTCTACAGATCCAGCAGGAATGGGTCCCTGGTCTGGAGGGGAATGGTTGCTGGGACTGAATTCTGCTGGGATGTGTGGAGGTACCTGAGCCAGAAACTCAAATCTTCACTTTCTACAGATCCAGCAGGAATGGGTCCCTGGTCTGGAGGGAATGGGAGGCCCAGAGACAGGAGTTTAGACTCTTACGTTGGAGACAGAAACAGGTCCAAGCATACCACAGTGGCACCAAGGGATATTCCTCTCTTGCATACCAGGTAGAGAGACCAAAACAGATATGTGCACGAGAGCATGCACATGTACACACACGCATGTGCATATACACTCAGACTGAAAACCTGAAGCCCAGCGAGGCGTATCCTTGCCACTTTCAGGCAGACTCACTCTCCACTAGCTGTAAGCCTATGGCTCCTTCCAATCCCCCCCTTCCAAGCCACTCTTGGAGAAGACTCTGGGCTGAGGCCAAGGACTGAGAGAACCGTAAAGCCTTTGCAATCAACGAGTTCCAAGATGAGGGAGGGTGCTGCTGGAGCCTGGGGATGGGGAGGTGGAGCCTCTCAGTCCAGCTGCCCACCCCTGCAGACTAGCCTCTGAGCCTGGGTCAGCCCAGGGTGGTGCCAGTGTCCATGTGTTGTCCAGGGTTCTGGCTGCTGACCCTCTCCCACCACCCGCCTGTCCTAGGTGGTACAGAGGATCAAGGCCGTGGAAGGGCAGACACGGCTGCTGGTGGTAGACAAGGAGACGGATGAGGAGCTTCGCCGGCGGCAGCTGACCTGCACTGAGGAGATGGCCCATCGAGGCCTTCCACTGGCCCATGGGCCTTGGGAACCGAAGCCTGAGTGGGCACATGGGGGCAGCCTCAGCTCTGATGCTGACCAAAAGGTACGTTAGGCTCTGGCTATGGGGCCCCTTAGCTGCTCCCAGAGTCACCATCTCAGCCTTCTTATGACAGTCTGTATTTCTGGTCACCTCTACAAGCCGCTGTTTCTTCTGCCTCTTGGGGCCTGGCCCCTTCTCTGCTGCAGTGATCACTGTCTCTGCTACTGATGACCACCCTCTAGGCCACTTGGGGCCACTCTTTCTGTTCCCATCAGGTTCCACCCCAGGGCCCAGTGCCTGAGGAGGCCTGGGTGGAGTTGGTGGGTTGTTCCAGGACCTCACCTGCCCAGTCTGTGCTGGGTGTCTGTCAGGGGCTCTGGGAGTCTGTGTGTCCTGGGAAGGCCTATAGGAGGCTGCTTCCTCTGCGGGCCGTGTTATGGTGGGGAGGAGCTGAGGACACACTGAATTGGGGGCCCAACATGGCTGGAGTGGAGTGGGCTAACAAATAAGGGTAGTGCTGAGCAACCACTGCAAAGAACTGATTGGGTGCTGGCCCTGCCCTTCATGGATTGGGTCCTAATGGGGTGCCTGCCCCATATAAAAGAGGCCTCTGTGCTCCTTTTTTTTTGAGACTAAGGCTTGCTGTGTAGCACAGGCTGGCCTTGAATTCACGGCAATCCTTCTGCCTCGACTTTCCAAGTGCTGGGATTACAGTGTCCACCACCCCACTCAGCTGTGTCCCTCTTGTGTAACACCTGCCCCTTATCCCTGCCTCCTTTCCAGGTGCAGTCCCAGAGAAGAACAGGGGAGCCATTGGTGGTGGCACATGCCTATAATCCCCGCACTTGGGAGGCTGAGGCAGGAGCAACGCTGCCAGTTTGAGGCCAGCCTAGGGCCAGTCTGAACTACAGAGAGACCTTGTCTTTAGAACAAAAGAGAGCCTGCCCCACCTTCATCCAGGTAGCTCCAGTACCTGGGATGTGTGCCTTGAGGCCAGGAGGAAGGGCCTGGGGCTGTTTGTTCTACCTGCTGGAGGCCCTGACCTGTCCCTCCTACCCAGAACCCCATCACAACTACCCCAAGGGGTTTAAATCCAGGGGATCCCCAGATCCTACTTTGAGACAAAGTAGCCTAGGGGTGTTGGCATTATCGGATCTGAAGTGTGTGCAGAGGACCTTAAGATCTGCCTATTCCCTTTCCCTATCCCTAGTGTGCCTGGGATTTCAGCCTGTGGAGCCTGTCTTGGGATGGAGAGATGTTCGGGAGTCTTTCAGGGAAGTCCTGCTGGTGGCCAGCTGGTCCCACAGCCCCCTTCCCCTGGCTGAGGATTGGGCACCTCCTCCCTTCCTCCCCGAGGAGGAAGCAACCCCCCCTCCAGCATTTGTCCATTGATTTAGACAAAACGGTGGTAGCTGAGTTCACCTTCCTGTGGAAAAATCCGCCCTTGGGCCTTATCTAGAGGTAGGGTGGCTGAGGCACCTCAGCCTTGGGTGGGACCTCCTCACCTCTGCTATTTCAGGCTCTGGGGGCTGCAGGAAGCCCTAGGAGGGGCCTTCCTTTGGGCGTATTTTTAGAGGAACAAAGAGGGGTGTGATGGGCAGGTCTGTCTTTGGATGAGGCTAACTTGCAGACAGGGAGCCTGGGGGGTCAAGGGACCCTGGGGATGGGGGTCACTGCTTTGGGCCCTCTGTGAGACCTCCTGTGTGTGACTTTCACAAGCTAGGTTTAGAGACCATTTGCTCTGGGGTTGAATGCAAGAGTGTGGGAGGGTGGGTAGTATGATCTGATGAAGGTGTTTGTGAAAGAGGGACAGATCTAGGAGATATGTGTGGGCCCCACTAGGTGCCCTAAGGGAAGCAAGAGCTGCCTTTGCCCTCTCTGTGCTTCAAGTGTCCTCTGTCGAAGGCTGGGTAGGGATGGTGGGGTCTGGAGGACACTGGTTTGGTCTGTCCTTCCCTTTGGGGGCCTAGAAGGCCTTGTCAGTGGTGACTCATCCCAGGGCCACATGAGGCTGGGGGAGGCTGCAGCTGCAGTACAGCTGATTCTAGCAGTGACGACAGGAACAGCCCCCAAACAGAAACAGGGCAGTCAGCAGTGCCAGGTCCAGGGAAGTCGTGACAGATCCTTGCCATCCACCCCATCCCACCCCAGCTGTGACCACACCATCTGGTGGGGTTTGGGGGCTCACTGGGCAAGAGGTGAATGGCTGCAGGGTACTGGATGCAGCGCCTACAAGAGGGCTTCTGGGCGTCCCAGGCTGCTGCAGCCCTCTTCTGCTGTATGAGCCACAGCAGGACTGCCCGCTCTCCTGGGGCTGGGGACTCCCCCACTTGCCTTCTTGTCTCCCCAGCCTTAGGTCCACAGCAGGGCAGGGCCTCCCAGTGGCTTCCTTCCTTCCTTTCTTGGGAGGGAAACCTACTTAGGTGGGGGGTGCTGGGTTGGAGTCTCTGCAGGGGACAGGGTTCAGTCACCACCCTGTGCCCCAAAGTGACTCAGCGTATGTCCCCACCCATCCTCCAGGGAACCTGGGCTACCACAGGAGGTAGATAAGTGGGGTGGCAGCCCAGGCTGGCCATCCAGTCTGTAGGCTGACTGCCTGCTCTTTCTGTCCTGCCTCTCATGGCCCGCTCCAGGAATTCCACACCACCCATCCCAGCTCCAGGAGCCCTTCCACAGAGCCCACCCTGGGGGCTTGCACAGGTCAGGTGGAGTAGGGGAAAGGCTGGGCTTGGGAGGACCCCAGCCTCTGCTCATTCCTCCAGGGGAGGGAGAGAGGACTTGGGGACCTTTGTGTAAGTAGGCTGGACCCCGAGCAACAATGGGGGCCTTTCTCTGTCAGGACTGGTGAGTCACCATCTGGGGAGGGTGCACAGACTGACTCTTGGGGCAATCTTAAGGCCACAGGCTGAGCAAAGGGACCAGGGCTTGCCCACCACTTCGGCCATCAGGCTGGGAGCCTGTGGGAACCAGAGGGCCTAGAGGGAGGCAGCAGGAAATGTGCAGAGCCAAGCCTGGGAGAAGGAATTTGAGTAATGCACCCCCCCACTGCGTGCCCCTGCCGCCACTGCCCCCCCATGCAGGCTGGCCAGGTCCCCTGCATTGCAGTCCCTCCATTTGAGGGTCTTGTGCCAAGTCTGGCACCCCTTGGATCTGCTTTGTAATGAGAGGACTTATGCTAGTAATTAGCAGGCATCTCTTGGCCTGTGTGATGAGAGGCGGGTGTTCTGCATTGAGGTGGGGGGATGGCCAGAATGGTCCTGAGAGCACGGATATGGCCTTAGCCTGGCCTCATGGCCCCGGATACCCCCGCCAAATCCTGCTTCCCGTTTGGGGGCCTTAAGAGACTCCGCCCTGCAGGCTGTTGCACAGGCTGTGGGAAGAGGCCACAGGCTGGCGTCACGGGACCAGTGTTTGCATGTGTGGGTGGCTGTGTGTGTCCTCACGGATATGGCCTTAGCCTGGCCTCATGGCCCCGGATACCCCCGCCAAATCCTGCTTCCCGTTTGGGGGCCTTAAGAGACTCCGCCCTGCAGGCTGTTGCACAGGCTGTGGGAAGAGGCCACAGGCTGGCGTCACGGGACCAGTGTTTGCATGTGTAGGTGGCTGTGTGTGTCCCTGTAGGATTTTTTTTTTTTTTTGGTACAGGGGGAGGATTGAACTTGGGTCTTTATGCTTTTGAGGCAGGCAGCAGAACCACTGAGCTAAATCTGTGGCCTCCTGTAAGATGTTTAAAAGTATAAATTTGGCTGTCTTGTCTCTGTGACCATGTGATGTGGCCCTGCATCCTGGGCCATGTCCCCGAGCTAGGCATGGTCACATCACATGTTCATGTTTATGCTCTGAGCTGGCTCTGGCTTCTGTCTGTTTCTTCCTTCCCATCCCAGGCTATGCCTGATGGTATGTCCCTGAGCAACACTTCTGCAGGGAGGTGTCGAGGCCTATTCCAAAGCCCCTCACCTGGACCTCCAGGTCTGTTGGAAGAGAGAATGAATCGATGTAGCATGGCCTTTGGGGGTCTTCTACCCTGAAATTCAGCCTGTATATGCTCATCTGAGCCTCTGGGGAGTTGAGGAGCAGCAGTTCCTGCCATTTCTAAATGGGGCCAGATGGTGGCCACACATCAGTGGTTCCAAGGGTCAGCAGGAGACTCTAAACAAGGTGTCTGGCCAGGCTTTGGGGTCAGAGAAGGGGGTCTAGAGAAGGGACGCAGGATGGGCAGGCTGAGGAATAGGCCCAGAACCCTGGGGCACAGCAGCAGGAAGACACCCTTGCTTCCACAGCTGCATAGCTACACACACAAGGATCTTCCTAGTCAGATTTGGGGTTTGGAATGAGCTCAAAGATTGGGCAGCTGGAGCAGCCAGGGGATGGTTTGGGCTACTGGAAGGCAGGTGCCCATGGCTTAGAGATCTTCCCTGAGACTGAGGGACCCTCCCCCAGGCTGTCCCCAGCCCTAGTTTGGCCTAGGATCCCTAATGGACAAGATTCAGGGAGATGGAAGGTGAGGGAGGGACCAGCACACCGTCACCTGCACACGCCCTCAGAAACCTGAGCTGCTACCTGCCTACTCACCCTAGCCACCCCCTTGTGTAACTGGGCACCAGCAGCCGCTGGCCATTCAGCACTACAGTCAGTGTTCTGGTTGCTTGCTGGGTGGGGGTCACTGGGCCCCGTCTACATAGTCCCCTGGCCCAGAGCCCAGCTGCAGGATGCCAGAGGTAAAGTGAGGTAGGGCCCTGGGCGGCAGTGGGGGTTCCCTGGTGGTACTGAGTGCTCCTGTGTCTGGGCTAGGGTGGTGGGGGTGGGGCTGGGGCTCCCTTCCAGCTCCGGCCCCTTCTTTCTGGGCTGCAGGGGTGGGACTGGCTCTGCTTTGCCCTGGAATGTGAAGGCAAACACAGCCACTACAGACTGCAGCTCACGGTAGACCTTCTGGAGAAAGACAGCTGACCAGGCCTTGGAAGTGAGGCAGAAAGCCAGGGAGGTGGGGTCACTGGCAGGCTTGGGGGTACAGCCATCTCGGTTGCTCAGTCACTGTGATGGATGGCAGCTTAATTCACCTGGCTGCTTCCTACATCACCAGCCAACACACAGCACTGCCTTGAGTGTGAATTTTCCCAGCACATGGTGTTTGTTCCGTATCTTTTTTGGTACTGGGATTGAACTCAGGACCTTGTGCTTGCAGGGCAGGCACAGTGCCACCGAGCTCCATCCCCAGCCCTACATGGTGTGTTTGTTGCTGAGACCTGGGAACCCTTGCTGGGGTGGTAGGTGGTGTCCAGATGAGTGGCTGCTAGGGCTGGGACGCTAGAGCCTGATCTTATGTGCCTTGTGACTGCAGGATGTCAATGGGCCCCCGAGAGAGTTTCGTCCTCGGCTCTGTCACCTTCAAAAGGGACCTCAGGGCTATGGATTTAATCTGCACAGTGACAAGTCCCGGCCTGGCCAGTACATCCGCTCTGTGGACCCAGGCTCACCTGCTTCCCACTCTGGTCTCCGTGCCCAGGACCGGCTCATTGAGGTACTGTGCCCACTGATGTGCCATGTGTGTTCATGTTTGGGCCTTGGGTCCTTGCTAAAGGAGGGGAGACACTGGGAACCTGAGCTGACATTCCTCTTGCTGCCTCAGCTGGTGGTGGCTTTGATGAATATTTGATGGCACACCTGTCTAGGTGGTGTGGGGCAGGCTGGGCCCCTTGGGCCCTGCTGACCCTGTGCTGGTGCTGGCAGGTGAATGGGCAGAATGTGGAGGGGCTGCGCCATGCTGAGGTTGTTGCAAGGATCAAGGCTCGGGAGCATGAGGCTCGGATGCTGGTGGTGGACCCTGAGACAGATGAGTACTTCAAGAGGCTGCGGGTCACGCCCACTGAAGAGCATGTGGAAGGTGGGCCGGTGCCTGGGGGCACGGGGGAGGGTCAGTGTGGAAAGAGAACAGCCACTGACGTGCTGTCCCCACAGGTCCATTGCCATCACCAGTTACCAATGGGACCAGCCCTGCCCAGGTGAGAGGGTGGGCCCTGGTGACCATAGGTGCACCTCTGGGGCCCCAGGCCTGACAGAGGCTCTCCTTCCCCTGGGGATCTCTACTCTTGAGTAGGTCTGGTTGCAAAACCCAGACCCATGTCTGGCCCTATCAGCCCAGCTTTAATACCCACTGTAGGGATCCTGTCCTGGGTCAGCACCATGCCCTAGTCACACAAGGTCAGCAGGCACCTCGAGCTCTGGTTCCTGGTACTATTTGGCTACTGTTTCATCCTGCAGTCCCTACCTCCTTGGAAGGCGGCCCTGGCTTCATCCCAGGTGATACTCATGGGTGACTCCGGCACTGTAGCTGCCCTCGCATATTGTGACAAGCCAGGGCTGGCCACCTGCCTGTCCACTGCTGGGTCTGGACAGCAGCAGAGCGTTGGTACTTACTCCCAAAGTAGATGCAGTTGTGAGCATGTGTAAAGGGGTGGTGTGTGCAAAGGAGCACGTGTAGCTGTGGTGAGAAAAGGTATGCACGCTCAGGTGTAGTATGTGTGCATGTGTGTATCTATGTATACTAGTGGCTCCCTGCGAGAGAACCCTGAAGCCCTGCCTTGCTCTTGGTTTCCCAGCTCAATGGTGGCTCAGTGCGCTCATCCAGAAGTGACCTACCAGGCTCAGACAAGGACACTGAGGTAACTGCTGCTATGCTCAAACATGGGTGTGCCAGAGGCCTTAGGGGTAGGTGTGTCTGTGGAGATCCCAGCCTGGACAGTGGGGCTCCAGGAAGCCCTCCTGTGTCCACTGCCCCGTTCCCCCAAACAGCCTTTGGTATAAGCTTCTTGGGAAGGTGCCTGTCTGGGGCCCAGGTCCAGAGCTCATTTCTGGCACCTTGCCTGCCCTACCTGCCTCCAGGATGGTAGTACCTGGAAGCGAGATCCATTCCAGGAAAGTGGACTCCACCTGAGCCCCACAGCAGCTGAGGCGAAGGAGAAGGCTCGGGCCACACGGGTCAACAAGCGGGCGCCCCAGATGGACTGGAACCGGAAGCGTGAGATCTTCAGCAACTTCTGAGCCCCTCCTGCCTCTTTGGGCCTACGTGGGATCTCTGGCCTGTTCAGAGCTCCCCAAGCCTCAGTGGACTGAAAGGTGGTGTCATCTCTATCCAGAAAGCAACTTGTGCCCCAGTGAGCCTCTGTCTTATCTCCTACCTGCTCAATGCTGGGGACCTGTCCCAGCAAGGTGAGGAGAGAGACAGAGACAGAAAGAGACAGTGAGAGAAAAAGAGACAGTGGTGGAGTGGGGGCAGAGTGTGACATCACCAAGGGCCTTTGCTGCTCTGCCCCAGGACTGCTGACTGAAAGAAATTTGTTTTTGCTTTTTTCCCAAAAAGATCTCCGGCACCACACGTTTCCATTTAATACCAGAGCTCTCCTACCCCCATGACTTGCTTTCAAAATAACTGCAATAAAACAAACCTTTCTCTGCAAACCGTCTCCTCCCCACCTCCTCAGCAGCACCATCCTGAGAGAAGCCCAGGAGCTTCCAGGGGACAGAGGGCCAGGGGCTCTCAGGCCGTGTTCATGTGAGCTTTTTTGGGGAAAGGCTGGGGAGGCCAGATGTGCCTGTAGGAGCTGCCTTCCCTTGTGTGGAGGGTCACTAGGCCAGGCCCCAGCCCCCTGCCCATCTAAGGGCTTGGAGTACAGGGCCTGGGCTCTATGAGGGGCCTGAGGATGGAGGCCCATGCTCCCAGAAGGGCAGTCTCTGGACAGGCCCCCCTTCCTGCACCCCAGCTCCTAGGCCTGGGAAATGTGGACATAAGAACTATCCCTATGAAGGACCCCAAGCCTATAGGCCTAGCCTTTCTTTGCCTTATGCCTGCCCGGCATCCATCCCTACGGACATCCTATTGACTCTGCCCTTTCAATTCCCTGAACTCCTACATGGACCGGCACTGCTGTCTGCCTTGTAAGCCATAGCGCATGCGCGCCCTAAAAATAAACAGACCTTGCCTTGGAACCTAGCACTACGTCTTCTTTTGAGTCTCTGGTTGGGAGGTAGGGAGTGGATGGATGAGGCCCATTTTAGGGGATCCTGTGGTTGGGGCTGCAGTCAGGGCTGCTGCTTTCAGCTCTTGCTCCCACTTGGGACCCCTGCACTCCTGAGACCCACCCTGCCCCATCCTCTTTAGCACATTCTGGGGCATCTGCCCATCTCCTCCACCTGGTGAGCCCACAGGCTACCCTCCACAGAGGCCAAGGCTTGTGCCCTGATGTCAAAACAAGTGTCTCTGTGAACATGGAGGTGGGAGCCTGGCAGAGGCCGATCTCAGGGTGTAATAGTGCAGGAGCTGGCAGAGTCTGGGCTGAGCAGCTAATGGGCCTACAGATGGGCGAGTGTGAGGGACCACAGGGACACTTTCCCAGTACAGTAAGTCCCTGACTTGTGAATGAATGAGTTCCATTCCAGGGGAATGTTCATAGGTCAGATTTGTTTTTAAGTGTGAAAGTGAATCTTACACACCTTTGACAAACAATGTAAAGCATAAAGAAAACCAAACACATTCATACAAATACTGTAAATAAACCATTTTTACTTTTATAGTTACCTTAAAATGGTGGTACAGTACAGTACAAACAGGCATGTGAACTACTTCCATGATTTGTCTGCACCTGTGAATTTTGGAATGGGAGGTCTATTCCTTTCTGTCAGAGTTCACAACTGGAATGTTAAGTCAGAGACTGACTGTAAGCTTCCTAGCAGCTGGCTGTCACTATTTCCTCCCTCCGTGAGTACACAGCAAGGACTGTCATACTCCCCAGCCTCCCAGGGAACTAGCCCAACACCCATGAACAGTATCCACACGTGCTTCCTGACTGTTCCCAGACCCTGGGGTTAGAAGTGAGCCAGACCTCCACTGCGAAGGACTCCCAAGCTTTATTATACAGGTGGTGACACCCCTCCTCCCCAGACAAAGGCACTTCATAGGTAACAGCCAGGACCCAAGCTGCAGCCCCACAGCTCTCAGAGGATCTGGGCAGCAGGGCAAAGGGCCTGATTGAGGCAGGCCTGACAGCGAGGGTGGATGGGCAGGCAGATCTGCTGGCCAAAGCCCACCAACAGCCCGTTGATGTCACGCCACAGCTCCCTGTGGAGGTGACAGCCATGTCAATGTGGAAAGAGGAAGGGGAGGCCCCATCTATCACAATACCCCTCCGCTGAATGTACCTGGGCAGCCACTCCTCCAGGGCAGCGCGGGTCTCCTCTGGGGATCTGGTCATCCTCTTGGTCCACCTCAGTCGATTTGCAATTCTATGCACGTGTGTGTCCACTGCTGTGTAGAAACAGGTCAGGATGAGCCAGTGTACTATGCCAAACTATTACCGCCCAAAACCTTGAGTAGTACATGGCGGGGGGCTGAGTCACCCACGCTAGGCCTCCAGAGCAATGATAGGAACTACACAGCCCTGGCTGCCCATCTGAGCAGCTGCCGCTTCTCAGCTGCTAGGCTGGACCTGGAGCCTCTCCCTGGAAGCTGGGCAGCCCCCTGCAGGCCTCCCTCCCATTGTCAGGGAAGCTGGTAGAGCCCAGTCCCAGCAATCGTGATGGTGGGTAGGTAGGAAGGTATCTCTGCCCTAGACTCTGCTCCAACAATAGTAACAGCTAACTTGGGTCAAGGGCTTGCTGGGGTCAGATCCCACGCTGAAAACCATCAGTCTTAGCTCATTAAGTCTTTTCTGACTTTTTTGCTTTGAGAGGGTCTATTTTTTTTTTTTGAGACAGGGTCTCACTATGTAGTTGAGACTGATCATCTGGAACTCACTATGTAGCCCAGGTTGGTCTCCTCGAACTCACAGCGACCCTCCAGCCTCCTGCCTCAGCTGGGATTACAGGCGTGTGCCACCATGCCCGGCTTTTATTTTTGAAGCAAAACCTTTACTGGTACATTTTAAATATAATGAAAGCATTCATCATAAGGACTTTATACCTGTACATGATATAGCTTGCTTGTTTTGTTTTGGTACCAGGGATCAAACTCAAACTCAGGTCTTGGTGCTTGCGAGGCAGGTGGCGGAACCACTGAGCTAAATCCCCGGCCCAATCTGGCTTCTTTTATTCTCATTTCCCCCTTCCTTTGACTATTTATAAAAGCTGTTTCTATTTTTCCCTTCTATTTTTTTCCTTGTCCCTTCTTTCTTTTCCCCTCGTTCCCCTTCTCATTTGAATATTTTCTTCCCATTTCCCATCTATTATAATTTTGGTCCTTATTTCTACTTTCAGTTGAGAGAGGGTCTCACTAATTAGCTGGCCTTGAACTCATGATGTAGCCTACGCTGGTCTCGAATTCTGGGTGATCCTCCTGCCTCCACTTCCCTGAGTGCTGGGACTACAGGGATGTGCCACCAAGCCAGGTTTTGTTTTGAGCCAGGGTTTTTCTATGTACTTCAGGTTGGCCTCAAACTTGGAGTGATTCTCCTGCTTCAGCTTCCCAAGTACCGGGATTACAGGTGTGCACCATCAAGCCTGACATACTAAGGCTTTACAAAGTATCCATGGGTGTAAAAAACAGATCAAGCAAGGTTCACTCCAAAGCATGTGCTATCTAGGGTAGAGTATTCCTGGCACTTCTGAGGCTCTGGGTTTGATCCCCAGCACCAAAAAATTACAGAAAAAAACAAAAAAACTCACAAAAACAAAAACCCATAAAAGCATGTACTCTGAGCCCATAATTTCCCCAGAAATGATGTCCGGCCCATGAAAGGCTTGCCCTGCTTCCTCTGCCCCATCTCCTGTGGTTTGGGTCACTCCTGGCCCAGGAACTGGCTGTGGGTACCAGGTTGGATAGCAGCAACTGGATCCAGCAGGCTGGCCTAAGATCACTGCTGCAGAGCTAGAATCTGCCACTGTAGCTATGAGGGACAGAGTAGGGAGTATGGCCAGGCCTGCTGCAGCTGTGGTCCACCTGGGCCTCAGCTCCTGCTCCCATCATCTGCCCACTGCAGAGGCTCAGCCCAGGTGCCTACTCACTAGGGCCTCCTCACCTGGTCCAGGCATCGTGCCAGCTGCAATCCCACCTGCTTTCTTCTCCAGGGTTCAGCAATAGAAGTTAATCCCTGCAGTGGCTCCCTTGCCTTGCCAACACTTGGGAACCTTGGTTGCAGGCTGAGCATGATGGCTTAGGATCACACTTCACAAACCCTGAGATTGATCCCTCCTAACACAGAGGCAACCACGTTTCTTAGGACATCCAGGGGCTCAGTCCAGGGCCACATCGTATGTGAGACTCTTGTGCTGACCTAAAGGGCTTCTGACATATCTGTTAAGTATGGCTTTGAAGGGTCAGCCAAGTGCCTGACCCAAGGTTGCTCAGCTAGAAGTAGAAGAGCTGGGATGGGTTCCTGAACCTATAGCTCTAGCTTTTTATGTGAAGAGAACTTTTTATCTCCCCTAAGAAGCAGCCCTGGGGTCTCTGTGATGATCAAGCATAGACAACCAGAGTGACTTTCTAACACTCCTTTGTGCCATGTCTACTGTGCTCAAAATATCGTCTCCCACCTGGACATGGGCCCTTTCCAGACAGAGGTGCTCTAACGTGACACAGCATTCCTGGGATATGGTTAGGCAGCTGAGGACAGTGCCCAGACAAGCTCAAGTGTCTTCCAGGAGGCTGGCAGGTGGCACTATAGAGAGTTGAGGTAGGGGAGGAGGCTGTGCCCTGCTCTTGCCCATCCTGGTTTTCCTAGGTATTGCTACTCTCCAGTCTCAATGGTAGCCACCAGCTCCCAATTACAGCTCTGGGCCCTGAGCTGCTCTCCTGCCTGTCAGGGAATGCTGCAGGGCTGCCTGCCCAGGGACCTGTTGAGAGAGAGAATCCCCACCACCAGAGCTCCTGCAGAAACCTACAGCAGCCTAGAGTCAGGGGCAAGGGGAGGCTGGTTTCACTTTCCTGGTTTCTGGGCTGGCTGGGCCTGGCTGCCGTGTGGCTACAGGAGCCTCAGTTTCTTTGGGTAAAGGTCCAACAAAGAAGCAGCACCATCCCCACCCCAGGGAGTCTGCCTCATTTCAGTACCTCTACACTGCAATCTCTAATGCCAGCAAGAGACATCCAGGAAAAGGGTTCCATGGGGGGCCCTGTGCCTGCCCCAAACTTCTCCATTCAGCTCTCACTTCAGAGCTTCCTGCTCCTGACCTCTTACCCACTGCACAGCTTTGCAGATGCTGTTCCTTCTGTCTGGAATTCACTTCCTCCTCTCTGACTGGCTAACCCTGCCTTACTCTGAGCTCATATGGAAACATAACCTCAGGAAGTCTTCCTAGACACTATCTGCCCAAGTCAGGCTCTGCAGCATGTGTTTCCACCCACAGGTGAGGCAATCCTTGTTGAATCTCTCTCCAGCAGGAGGCACACACCTTCATCGAGCCCCAGGGCTCCTCACAGAAGCCAGCGGGTAGTAGGTGTTTAGCAAATCTGAGCTCCTGCTGTCAGTATCCATCTCTTGCAGGCTGGCCAGCTTAGCATTGGGAAGACCTTCCTAAGTCTTGGGTGAGGAGGCTGGAGCTAGGTCATAGGTCATAAGGATGCAGGGATTCTCACCAGTAGCCAGCAAGCCTAAAGCCTGTCATTCCTTCCTTTGGCATGTGCCACTCACCTATGCCTGACACTGTGCCCCAGGCCACAGCCATAGCTAAGTGTGCCATCTTGGGCCCGACACCTGGCAGTGCCACCAGCTCTGCCAGAGAGGCTGGGATGTCCCCATCGTAGCGCTGCTGCAGGATAGCACTCGTCTTCTTGATGAACTTTACCTTGCTCTGAAAGATATTTAAAGGGGTCAGCCCTGGGGTGGGGAGATGTGGCCTGATTTGTGAGGAAAAGGCTCTGAGGAAGCCCATAGGGGCCCAGAGCTGCCTGTCACCTGTGCAAGACTCAGGCAGAAGTATCCGCTCTCTCTACTCCACAGCAGATGGGAAGGAGCCAAGGGCAGCAGGGAGATCTAAAGGAAGCCCTTGACAGGACCCAAGGCAGGGCTAGACCTCTGCCACAAGTCCACACAGACCAATGACATGTCTATGGGGCCTAGCTTGTGTCCCTCTGCCCCAGCATTCCTCCCAGAGACTGGGCCAGGCTGAACAGCCCAGCCATTCTCAGGAGCTGGGCTCCTCAGTACCTGGGCATTCAGCAAGGAAAGCTGAAGCCCCAGACTCCCCCACCAGCTGCTGAGCCAGCCAGGCGGTTCCCATCCTGGGCCTGAGTGGAAAGGGCTATTTAAAACCTGTCTGACTGACTACAGCCCACACCATGGTTAAGTAGAAACAGACCCACCCAATGAGCTACTTTTAACAGATCTGTCCACCCACCACGCAGTGCTCTGTGGGATGGGGGAGCCTCTTTGGGGTGATGCTCTCCAGGGAGGATTGGAGTAAACAAAGGGGAAGGAAAGGAAGGGCAGGCAGCTGGGCGGGGAGGTGGAGGAAGGAAGGGGAGCAAACAGGAAAGGTCAAGGAGTTCTAGAAAGAGTACCAACCACAAAGCCTGCCTCCACCCCACCCTACCGGCATAAGGAGCTGTGGTCAGAGATGCTTACTCCTTGCCTTATGCGTCTGTGCCAAGCCAATGTCACCCCAGTCCCATTGCCACGGGCCAGGCTCACCCTCCAGAATCCCACAGGGTAGATGAGCTTGCCCAGTGTGTTGTCATCTGTCTGCAGGATGCTGTCTACCGTCAGGCCCTGTGCCCGAAGTCGCTGCATGGCACCCGCTGTCACCTGGTCTTTGGTCTGGCTGGAAAGCATCAGGGCCAGTAGTATCTGGTATCTCCGCACCTGCTTGCACAATGACAGGGACCAGGGTGCAATGGGTTCTGGGAGCTCACTTTGGGCCAGGCCCCAGTCAAGGCCTCCACCCACCTTCTCTTTGTCCCCCTGGACCTTCTACTCACCAAGGGTAAGAGGGTGTGTGTGTGTGAGGTTGCTGTGTGCTGTCTGTATAGCAGGGTGCCAGCTAAGAGCTGCCCGATCTCAGGCTGTCCTATGCCAGAGGCCTGAGAGAAAGCAAGTGTCTTCCTTTTAGGGGAGTGGTGTCACCTGGAGAGGTAGGGCCCCTGCCTACCTTTGGTGGCGCACTGGGATCATAGCAGTGCTCAGCCCCCAGCTGGTCCACAGGTGCATCCTTCCTGCTCCTCATGGTGCGAATATTGGCTAGCTGCTGCTGCCAGTCCTGGGGCTCCCAAACTGTCACTGCAAGGGGCTCAGCCCCCTCATTTTTTTCACCATTCAAGGCCTCATAGGATACATGCAGCCTCTGTGTCTTCTGCTGTCGCTTCACAGGTCTGTGGCTTTTTATTCCTGTAAAAAAGTGCCACTCAATCTTTTAAATGGAGGAGTCACAGGGGAGGGATGGGCGCAGGTGCTGCCTACTGGCCTTCTCACTCATTCAGGCAAGGACTGTCATCCATCTATCCCCTGTGGGGATGCTCTGACTCCTGCAAGGTAGAGCAAGTAACCCTAACAAAGTGTAGTTAGCACCCCAGAATTTCAGTAGTAGCCTCTACCATTATGCCCCAATAGTCCTCTCAGCTGCATCTCAGATAATTTTCCTTTTTTTTTTGACACAGGGTCTCACTATGTAGTTGAGACTGACCTGGAACTCACTGTGTAGCCCAGGCTGGTCTCAAACTCACAGCAATCCTGCTGCCTCAGCCTCCTGAGTGCTGGGATTACAGGTGTGCGCCACTATGCCCGGCTCAGATAATTTTCTAACACTCAAATCAGACTGCGTCACGCCCCTTTCAGAACTCCTTGGCTTTCCTTTGCACTCGAGATGAGTTCAAACTCTATGGCCAAGAAAGCACCTGCTGCCCTGGGAGGCATTATCACCTGCCTGCTCCCCACTGCACAACCTTTCCCCTACCATCCCAGTTCCAGAGGACATCCTTGTTTGCATTTCCCTAGTGCCCTAAATGCCTATGGAAATCCTGCTCCGGCCAAATCTGCGTAAGTCCTAGCAGGAGAATATAGGTGATCTGTTAGTCCTGTTCTTTTGAGTCCTGTTTCTTGGCGCACCGTAGGCCGTTAAAGGTTACAGGGCAAATACAATGAATGCCATGCCTTTTCCTGTGTTCTCTCAGCACCACCCTCCAGCTGGGGGAGACGTCTGGCTGGGTCTTTCTTGGCAGTCGGTTCAGCCAAGAAGGAAGCAGCTCTGAGCACAGGGCTGCTGTGCCCCACAGTCACCCTGGCACAAGGGACAGTCCCGGGGCAGGCTAGTGGGAGTGGCTTTCTTGCTCCGGACGAGGGTGATGCCAGCCTCAGAGAAAAGGCCAAGGTGGAACCGCAAGGCCGCACGTGGGGCCAGAGGGCTCGCAGGCGCTCGCGGACTTTGCCGCGTCCTGGTCAGAATCCCAGCCTGCAAACCCCGTCCCCTTCCCTCGCCTCTCCTTTCGTAGCCACGACGCTACCTGCTGCAACCTCTCGGTTTCCTGGTGGCGCGGGCTCCTCCCCATTGCCCCACGACCCTACACAAGTAGACCGGCTCTGACTGCGCGTTAACATCCTCGCTGCCGCCGCCATCATGCCAGGTGCAACTAACTACACATCCCGGCGGCCCTGGCGGCCTATCACATGCTCAATACATGCCGAGAACTACGGCTCCCGACAAGCCCTGCGTGGGGACACTGTCCCACCCCCGGAAGTGTGGGTCGTGCTTCCGGCGGCGGCTTGGGGTCCGGGGAGTGAGACCTTCTCAGCGGCTGGCGGCCGTAAGGGGTGAGTATCTCCTGGAAAGTCAGCCTCTCTTGCTGGCCGAGACCATGGTGTGACCCAGCGGTGACTGGGCGGCGGGGAGGCGGGCTCCGTGTGCTCAGGCCTCAACTGCACCCACCGCAGCTTGATCTTGTCTCTGCAAGCACTCTTTGGCTTTATAAGTCACAGCAGGTGTGAGCAGGTCTCTGCTGCAGGTGTTCTCTAGACAGCTTCTCATCCATCCAGGAGAAGAGAGGTGGTAAAAGTCGTGGCTTCTGTACCCAGAGGGCGAGAGCGGCCGTGTCTGAGCTAGTTAGGCCAGGCCTGCATCTTCTGTACTTTCTGTGGCCTTGTAGCCAGGCCGTAGTTGAGTTGTCTCCACTGGATGGAGGGAGAAGGAGTCTGTCACCCCAGAAACTAGGGTTGGTGCGGTTGGAGGTCAGCGGCGGCGCATGTGGGTGGAGCTGTAACTCAGATGTTTCCAATGCCTGTTTCTTTTTACACAGAGGAGCCCTCTTCTGGGCCCCTGGCCACCATGGCCAAGCCAGCCAACAAAGACTCAGGCTTGAAGGAGAAGTTCAAGATTCTATTGGGACTGGGAACACCAAGGCCAAATCCTAGGTCTCCAGAAGGCAAACGGACGGAGTTTATCATCACAGCGGAAATCCTGAGAGTGAGTGAGCTGCCTATCCCTTTGTTAGCCTAGTGAGGAGGCAAGGAAGGCTGTTGGGTCTGTCACAGGGTTCTGTGGGGAATGGGTTCCTGATGACTGCACAGGGTTGCTGTCCTCAGTCTTATGAGGGCATACAAATGTTTTCCTCAGGACTCTTAGCGTCAGGATCTTGGTGACCTGCTGTAGCATACGTGCATTAGAATTCAAGTGTTATGCAAGAAAACCCATTTTGCCAGGTGTGCTTGAATGCCTTCATCTTCACAGACAGTTAAAGATATGGCCAGGTGTTAACTAGTAATATGTGAGTTCTTAGGAAAAGTGGATCCTTATTTTATGTTTTTGGCTGTGGGAACCCACATCCTTGTGCATACTAAGTGTGTACTCTACCAGCAAGCTACATCCCCAACCCATCTTTTTGTTTTTATTTTTTTGGTGGTAACTAGAATTTGGACAAAGGGGCTCATGCATGCTAGGCAAGGACTCTACCATTGAGCTATACCCTAGTCCTTTAAAATATTTTAAGTTTTGGCCGGGGATTTAGCTCAGTGGTTCAGTGGCCTGCTTTGCAAGCACAAGGACCCGAGTTCAATCCCTGGTACCCCCCCGCCAAAAAAATTTTTTTTTTTAATTTTGAAACCAGATCTTGCTGAGTTACCCAGGCTGGTCTTGAAATTTTGATTCTTCTGCTTCAGCATCCTAAGTAGCTGGGACTATAGATTCATGTCAACAAGACTAACATGTCCTTATTATTATTATTATTATGACTGTTATTATTTTTGGTACCGGGGATTGAACTCGGGTCCTTGCGCTTGCAAGGCAGGCCACCGAACCACTGAGCTAAATCCCCGGCCCACCTTATTTTTTATGTATTTGAATTCCCCCTACTAACACATACCTTAATGCCATGTTTTCCTCATAAATAAATAAATACAAAATTTTCACACTTTTAAAATTTCCAATTTATTTATTTATTTTTATTGAATTTTTTTTTGGGGGGGTACCAAGGATCAAACTAAAGACCTTGTGCTTGCCAGGCAGGCATGGCACTGCTGAGCTACATCCCCAGCCTGAAAATTCCAATTTAGAAACACCCAAAATGCTCATCACCTGATGATGGCTACGGCCATTTAATGAGATATGATTCAGTAATAGGAACAGTGAACTGCTGACACATAGTACAACAGGAACAAACATTAAAAATGCACTAAATGAAAGAAGCTAATCATAGAGGTTCTCATAATGCACAAGTCTGTTTACATGAAATGTCCGGAATAAGCAAATCTAGAGAGACAGAAAGCAAGTCAGTGTTCATCAGGGCTGAACAGAGGAAGGAATTGGTATGTGATTTCCTTGTGGGGTGATGAAAATACTCTGGAACTGGAGATGTTGCAAGCATTGTGAACATATTAAACTGAATTGCATAGTTTAAAATCCCTGTGATGTATTTTACATTATGTGAGTTTTATCTCAATAAAAATTTGCAGATAGGAAAATGATACCTTGCCCATAGTCAGTCTGCTGAGGAGCAGCAGTAAGCTCATTGCCAAATCTTCATAGAGACCTGTTACAGAGCTCTAGTCTGGAAAATGCAGAACAGTTTGTAGAATGGTTTGTGATTGTAATTAGGGAGACCAGTCATCTGAGAACTGGCCCCTTTTTTTTCTTCTTTTCACTCTCTAGGAACTGAGTGTTGAATGTGGCCTCAGCAATCGCATCCGGGTGATAGGGCAGATCTGTGAAGTTGCAAAAACTAAGAAATTTGAAGAGGTGGGTTTGTCTCAGAGATGTCATTTAAAAGCCTTGAGTTTAGAGAAAGAAAAATAGAAGCCTTGAGTTTTCTGGTGGGATGCCAAGACGGGGTGTGGTTTCACAGAGGCTGCTTCACGGCACTTTGGTCTTGGGCCTGCTTGGGAAGTATGACTGGTTGGTGGCACGAGGCAGTCTTACAGAAGAGACACAGCATGTGTAGTTTTGGCAGTTCCAGTCTTACGCTGTCTCATGGGCAGAGTGGCTGGTTGTCTTTCTAGCACTTTAGAGCTCCTCCTGGCCCTGCCCATCATTTGTGTGTGAGACTCAGGAAGTGACTCACTTTGTCTACTGTATTTTCATCAATTCATCTGAAATATGCAAGCTGCATGTCAGGAGCAATGTAAAAAACAGGCTCCACGCTGATAACCTTGCCATTGTAGGTACAGAATGTGATGCCGATAGATAAACAGACCTATTAGAGCTGAGATGGGGGCCAGGGATTTAGCTCAGTGGTCCTGCTGCCTGCCTCGCAAGGCACAAGGTCCCGAGTTCAATCCCTAGTACCAAAACAAAAACAAAAACAAAAATTGGGATGGTTCAGAGGCTCAGTGTCTTTGTTGCTCCTCAGGTTGTATCAGTAGGAATCTTGTGAATGCAGCATAGGAGAGGAGGGTTCCAGCAAATCTGACATCTAGGAGGTCATTACCATTTTAATCCCCACTCCTAAGAGGAGGAGGCCCAGGAAAGTGAGTGGTTTGTGAACCCTGGTTGAAGGGAGTGAAAGTTGATGCAAGAGCTAGCTCAAGTGCTTGTCAAATAAGACGAATCTGGGTGGCTCTGGGCAGCAGGAAATCAGTTCTCCACAGCTGGTGGGAGTTGTGAGTGAAGCAGACTTCAGAAGGCTAAGCAGAGTTCTTTCTTAGCATCTTCAAGTGGCTCACAGCTGGTGGGTTCACACAGAGGAAAGGCATGGGCCAGGGTTTTTGGGTAAATTACAGGCCCAGGCCTCACCCTGCACGTCTGTTTCAGAGACTTCCCAGACCTCTTTCAGAGTGAGCAGCTTTACAGAAGACTCTTTCCCAATCTTAGGAAAGCCAAGACTGCTCTCCTGGCTTGCCTGTTGTCTTCTGCAGCCTTCAGCCTGGGGCTGGTTAAAGGGACCTGTTTGGGTTTAAAGTGGTTCTGAGACCTGTGGTCATTGCAGGCTGCTGAGGAACTGGTTCTAAATCAGAGGACCCCATGTTCTGCTCTGTCCTTAGTCATGTCCTTGTATTGAGGGGCCAGGGTTCTTGGAGACCACACCCTTACCACTATCCCCTCTTTGCTGGTGGCAGCATGCAGTGGAAGCACTCTGGAATGCTGTTGCAGACCTGTTGCAGCCAGAGCGGCCACCAGAGGCTCGACATGCAGTGCTGGCCCTCCTGAAGGCTATTGTACAGGGGCAGGTAAGGGGAGGAGCTTGATGAACTTTGGCTGATATCAGGTCACTAGCCATGTGGACTCTTGTCTTTGATGGTGTGCTCTGTGTAGGGTCTGGGGTTCCGGAGCTAGACATCATGCATGGACATTGTGGTGCCATTATTTCTGTCTGTGTGACCCTGGCTAGTTACTGGAACCCCTGAGCCTTACCTTTTCACTTTTGATGTGGGTGGTGGCTGAACCTTCCTCCTCTGGGCTGTTCTGGGGATGGAAAGATGCAATTCATGGAAAGGTGGGGAGCAGTGCCTTGGCATGGCCGTTATTACCTTGCTCCTGCTGCCTTGTCCCCCAGCCAGAGCATTCCCCTTGTTCACCACACCCCAGCTGGGCAGGAGTGTTCAAACCCTTGAACATCCAAGGTCTATCTTGCTATTCCTGCCTGGAAGACTTCTCCACCGGTGTTCAGTTTCTTCCTTCATGACCCAGCTGTTAGTGGCCTATCCACTTCTGCTGTACCTTACCTGGTACCTTTGCCCTTTGTCATCATGATGTGTGAGCATGGATCTAACCTGTACTGTGAGCTGGGTGGTGGCAAGGGCTACATTGTCCCTGCTGTGTGCCCTGCCATACCCAGAGCCCAATGCCGTAGGTGGTCCAGACATACCTGTCAGCTGCCAGCCAGTGACTCTGTCCCCGACCCCAAGCCTACAGACTTCGCCAACCCATCCTTTGCTTCCCTGAGGGAAGGACAACAGGCTGGTGTCTCAGTGCCTGTTGCTCTTCCTGGCCTCCTGAAAGGCAACTGTGAGGGAGAACTTAGCAGGTCTGTGCTGACCCAGTGGTTTTGTCTTTAGGGTGACAGCTTGGGAGTTCTCAGAGCCCTCTTCTTTAAGGCCATCAGAGATTACCCCTCCAGTGAAGACCTCCATGAAAGGCTGGAAGTTTTCAAGGCCCTCACAGACAATGGGAGACATATCACCTACTTGGAAGAAGAACTGGGTTGGTGCCACACTGGATGTGGTGTTTCTCTAACCTTGGATCAAATTTAACCTGAGATGGAGAAGGACCTGGGGGTGGTTACAGGGTCATAGCACCATGTAGCTCTACTCACCTGGATCTCATAAGGAAAGAGCTCTTTTAGCATGTGGCTCCTGGGCTTCACTACAAACCTGCTGGCTCAGAGTCTCTGGGAAGCAGCCCTCAAAGGTGCCTTTGAAGTGGGTGGGTGGTAGTCTATCTGTCACTGGGAGAGGATATTGTCAACTCATCTCACCCAGCTTGTCTGTGCCCAGCTTGAGTTCTTAACTGTTGGTTGATCTCCTGTGCCCTGCCAGTGAGACATTTTGGTCAGACTCCAGATTTCATGTCCCTGTTGGGGGAAGGAGGAAGAAATAAATCTGACTGGGTTATTGCTGCTGTGAGGTCCAGAGATGACTTTGGTGGCCGATCTGCCCCAGGAGAGGTGCTGCGGCTGTTGGCAGGTTTCTTTCTGAAGCTGGAAGCCATACACATGTATGTGTCTCCTTCCAGAGACTCTTAGGATGATGAGAGTACCCAAGAACCTGTCTTCTGAACGTGGCCCTCCTGAACATCTGCCCCGTTATGTGTATTTCCCTTGCAAGGGTAGTCGGGTCTGAGTTTGAACTGCACAGTCCTGCCACCCATTTCTGACTCTCAGGCAGTTCGGTGGTATCCATGCATGGTCCCTGTGAGGCTCCTGCTGAGTCTTCTTGGGCACCATAAGTGACCTGCCTGTGACTGCAAGGGGACTGATTGTGTGCTTCTCAGTGGTGATGGAATCCAGACTCATTTTCCTGAAGGAGGTGAGGAGGAAATATAGTCTTGGCTTCTCAGCAAACTGCTGTCCTCTTCTCCTACAGCGAATTTCGTCTTGCAGTGGATGGATATTGGCTTGTCCTCAGAATTTCTGCTGGTGCTTGTGAACTTGGTCAAGTTCAACAGCTGTTACCTTGATGAACACATCGCATCAATGGTTCAGTAAGAAGAGAGTTTAAATAAGGACTGAGGGTGTAGCTCAGTGGTAGAGCACTTGGCTAGCAGGCACATGGTATGGTCCTGGGTTCAGTCATCACCACTGGCACTGGAAAAAGTATAGAACAGAACTTAAATAGTGTTATTCTGATACAGTTCCATTGCTTTAGCTCTTAAGTTCAGCTCTGCAGGGTGAATAAAGCAAAGCCACCAAATAAATACAGGAGTTGGAAGTGGACCTGTCTTAAACTTAGCTGTTTTTTTTTGATCATTATTTTCTTAAACATCCTGTAGTGTCCATGAGGGCAGGGGCTTTGTCTCCTGCCAGACACTCAGCACTGGGCACACAGCTGGCATAGAGTGGCGACCCTAAGCAAGGATGTGCTGGTCCCGTAACCAACATGACAGAGTAACTAAAACATGAAGTGCAGTTGCTCAGCCTTCTGGGAAACACACTCTGAACTGACTTTGGCACTTCCTCCCCAGCATGATCTGTCTGCTGTGCATCCGGACCATGTCCTCTGTGGACATAGAGGTCAGTGATACCCCTCCCCAGGGGATAGTTTGTTGCACCTTAGTTTCTAAGAGACTGGTATTCCAGGTTGACCCCTACATGCCACCCTCTGGCTTTGAGTCCCCAGGCAGTTCCTTGGCCCCACTGAGCCGTAGAAGTCTGCCCAGTAAGGGTAGTTAGATGGGGTTCATCATGGAATTTTGTCTTAGAATGGACCAGCATAGTGTTGATGACCCATAGGGATGGGGTACAGGAGTGCCTCCCAAATGTATGCTCTGTGATTGTGAGGGAGGCAAACGGGCAGTGAGCAGGAGAGTGGGAGTGGGGTGCATCGGTGTGATCTTTTTCCCTCCTGCAGGTCTCCCTGCAGGTGCTGGACGCTGTGGTCTGCTACAACTGCCTGCCAGCTGAGAGCCTCCCTCTGTTCATTGTTACCCTGTGCCGCACCATCAATGTCAAGGAACTCTGTGAGCCTTGCTGGAAGGTGGGGAGTCCTTTCTTGGGACAGCATCATTTTTTGTTTGTTTTGAGACAGGGTCTCACTATGTAGTTCAGGCTGGCCTTGAATTCACTATGTAGCCCAGAGCTGGCCTTGGACTTGGAGCAATCTTCCTGTCTCAGCCTGAGGGCTGGGATTATAGGCATGCACTACCATGCCTAGTTTGGGACAGCATTCCAATCCCAGAACATCAAAGTTTAAAGGCCATCTTCAGTAGTTGGCATATGATATTTTGGGTTATCAGACAGTGGCCTTTAAGGGTAAGTTGGGTGACCTTTCCCAAGCAGTTGACCTGAGGCCAGGCTTTGGGTGGCATTTGATACCTCTGTAGCTTCTGGTTTGAGAGGAGGTCATAGTGAGCTGGCTGTACCATGGGGCTGCAGTGGCAGTGTGAGTTAGGGTGAGGGCTGCCCTTGATGAGATTGGGATGCACCTAATGGCATTGGAACGTCTATTTGCTACTCCCTATGATGTGTCTTCTGTCCCCCAGCTGATGCGTAACCTCCTGGGCACTCACCTGGGCCACAGTGCCATCTATAACATGTGCCGCATCATGGAGGACAGGTGAGTGTGGGCATGTGAGGTGATAGGTGAGAGTGAATGGGCTGAGATTAGCTACCTGGAAACGTGCAGGAGGAGCCTTTCTTGTATTGACACTTGTCTAGTGTGAATGAAGTTGGGGTTTTCCTGGCACTGCTGTTTGCCAGTTCTAGGAACTTTCACTAAAGCTAGGTATGTCGTATGTGTGATCTCCTATCCTTTCCTGCTGGGCAAATCAAAGCCCATAACCGAGCTCAGATCCCTTTCCCTCACCTGCATGTCTCCAGTGAGACTTGTCACTATTTATCCTGTTATAAGGCTAGACTCATGGTGTTAACCTACTGTCTCCTGGACCTCACCCTGCAGCCAAACCATTACAAGACCTATTGCTTCTTCCTCCAAGAAGTGGCCCAAGTCTGTCCTCTGCCTGGTAGACACCCCACACCCGTGATACTCAACGCTTGCTTTCTGGCATCCATTTTTGCCTCTTGAAAGTTCTCCACACAGTAGCAAGAGACCTTTTTCTATATCAGATCTGATTGTGTCACCCTTTGCCTGAGACCACAGTGTTTCCCAGTGCTCCCAACACAAGAATCCTCCCTATGGAACAAGGTCCCCAGTGGCCCTGTCATTCTTTCCCTCTTGCTACTCCCCCTCCCCCTGATGGCCTCTGTGTACACCCTTTCCCCCTGCTAGAATGCTCTCCCCATCGTTTGTGAGTCTAATTGTTCCCATAGGTCTTAGAGTAGTAATCAGTTCCCTAGCTTCCCTGAGTAGCCTTTGCTCTCAGGCCCGTAGCTTTCCTTGTGGACTATGATTTTTTTGTGGAAGCTTTATACCACGTGATTTTTTGGTTAGGTTCTGTCCCCACTAGACTGAAGGCCAAAGGCCTTCTCACTCAGTCTGTTATCCCTGGATCTTGAGTGACTCGTGGCACGTGGGGTGGTCAAGAGTGTTTGCTGTTGAACAGATCATGAAGGAATTGGCTGTTGCTGGCCTGTGTTTTCTGCCTGTTTCTCCAACCCTTTTTCCAGCTATGCTTCTGCCCTAAAAGTACAGGAACTGCTGTGGGCACTACCAGTGCCAAGATCCTCACTGGACTGCACACAGGGATAGGGCCCTACTCACATTGGTCTTTCTGGGGATTGCTTTCAGAGCCTACAGGGATGATGCCCCCCTGCTGAGAGGAGCTGTGTTCTTTGTGGGCATGGCTCTTTGGGGCGCCCACCGACTCCCTTCTCTCAAGAACTCCCCAACATCTGTATTGCCATCTTTTTATGAGGTAATGGGGTTTTCACGTTGCAGTGAGATGGCAAGAATTGGGGTCTTCACAGACTGCCCACCTGCCGGGCTGGGCTGCTGCAGCAGGGATGAGGGGGTGCTTTCAGTCAGTTGCTTTTGAACTGAAGATGAGATTTAGGGCCATTTGAAGATTTTCTTCTCAAAACACATTGTCTTACAAGTTTCATCTCCTGCAAATGAAGACTGAAGCTGCTCAGTGCTACCCCTCCTCCTGCTGGTGATGGTTCTCTTTTGTCAAATAGTATTCTTGCCATCGTTCTGGAGGATAGAATGACAGCTTCAGCTTCTTTTTCGATGATGCCCTGAGACATTCAGAGCATTTCCTGTGCATGTACACGTAGTTGTCACGGCTCCATGATCATATCTCACAGTGCAGAGCAGCTCTGACAAGCTGCATCTCCTGTTCTGCAGGCTCTGAGGCACTCTCTCCTCAGCTACGGCACAGTGTAGGGCATGGTCTTTGTGTGCTGCTGTTGCCGGAACTCAGGCCATACCTGTCAGGTTCTGCAGTGCTAGGACACTGGTCTTTGAATCAGGCCCTTTGGAGGTGGGAGCCCTAGAGCCTATCTGGATCCCAACCATACTAGTGCAGAGTAGCAGACACCCTTCTGGGTGCCTCGCATGTTTTTATGGCCCATGGCCATGGGTGTAAGTGCTGCGTGCTTCATTGTCTTGCACTCAGCTTTAAGGGACAAGTAGGAGGGGGCTTTCTGTGTGTGAGCTGGGAGTAGCTGACCCTGCATGCCCTTTGCTCTGTGTTCTCTAGGCCATGGCCTGTCCTAACGAAGTGGTGTCCTATGAGATTGTGCTGTCCATAACCCGACTCATCAAGAAGTATAGGAAGGAGCTTCAGGCAGTGACGTGGGACATTCTGCTGAAAGTCATGGAACGGCTGCTTCAGCAGCTCCAGGTAAAGTGGAGTGAAGGCCACAGGCCAAGGGTGTTGATACCCCAGACAGGTGACCTGTTCCCAGGAGGTGGCAACCTACGTGTCTAGGCCTTGTCTCTGAGGTCTCAGAGCCTGCTGTAGCTGTGCTCATTTGTTCTTGGAGGTGCCACCTACCTTACAGTGAGGACAGATCTCATTTTTTTCCTAATGCTGCTCCATGATTTTAACTTCAGACAGGAGTATGCAGTAGGTGAGCAAGCTGGGCCAGTGTTGCTCAAGGCCAACAGAAGGACAGAATATGTCACCTCTGTGGGCTGAGTGGGCCCTAAAGACAGGTCCCAGAGCATCTGGAGTGCTGGCTGTGGCTTTCCGATGACTTTGGAGGACAGCATTAACGAGTCTCTTAACTATAGCACTGAGGACCCCAGGGCCCATAGGCACACAGGTTTTTCTCTTTTTCTTTTGTCCTGAGGACCAAACTCAGGACCTTGTGCTTGCGAGGCAGGCATGATGCCACTGAGCTAAATCCCCAACCCTGGTTTAAAGCTTTTGATGCAAGGGCTGTGGCAGACGAGGGCAGCATCTGGTATGGCCAGGGCTGGATGATGTCCAGGGACCGATTCAGCAGAAGGAAGGACTGGGTCTCTGGGCCTGAGTTGAGTCCTCCTAGGATCTGGGTTCTCACTGGACCATTGCTGTTGACTGGCTAGCCAGGTAGCCCTTTAGCCTGAGATGGCAAGTGTGGGAGCATGGGCTTCAGCAGGTACTAGAGCCTGGGAGAAGTGTAAGGGTGTGAAGTTGTAGCTGCTCTCTCCTTCCTGCTCTTCTTTCCAGGTTGGGCTGCGTAGTTTTAGCCAGGATTTTCCAGGGTGGGGAAGACAAGAACAGTGTGTCCACACTTCCCAGTGAGGCCCAGCCATGGGACTGAGGGCATGTCCACATGCACCTAGTCCTGAGCTGAGGTCTCCTAGGCTGTGGAGAAGTGGGAAGGAGGAGTGAGCTTCCTGAGGGGAGTGGAAGTATTCTGTGTGATGTACCTTGGTTCTGCAGGACCTGGAAAGCCCAGAGCTCAGGACCATCGTCCATGACCTGCTGACTACTGTGGAGGAGTTGTGTGACCAGAATGAGTTTCATGGCTCACAGGAAAGATATTTTGAGCTGGTGGAGAGCTGTGCGGACCAAAGGCCTGTAAGACTCCACACTCCCCACCCTGTGGGGCTTTGGGTTCAGGCCAAGAGGGCTGCAGGGAAAAGGCCCTTGGGAGCACTGTCTGCAGATGTAAAGCCAAGTTTTCCAAGTTTGAAGTAAAGGGCTCGGCAGGTTCCTACTTTGCCAGGATCTATGCTCCAGCAAGGAAGCCTGCTAGTTCAGGCAGCATTGCATGTGTGGGTCTGTTGAAGAGCTCAGTGCTAGCCTAACCATCAGTGTCCTCCCGCCTGTGTGGAGGGAGTTCTGGACTGCTCTGCGGAGGCTGACTGTTCTGTGGCTGCCCCCAGGCATCCGAGTCATTTTGCCAGGAACACTCGGCCCTAAGCCAGGTTGCTCGTGTGTTTTGACCTGTGTTTTCCACAGCCAGGAGGCTTTGTTCCTGTGGGCTTCCCACTTGGGTAGCAAGGGGAATGGTCTCTTCACGCAAATTTGGTTCTCCGGGGACATTAGCCTAGCAGTGGGTTGACAGACCCTCTGGCTCCCTGACACTGGCTATCTTTCCTCGACAGGAGTCCTCCCTCTTAAACTTAATATCCTACAGAGCTCAGTCCATTCACCCAGCGAAGGACGGCTGGATCCAGAACCTGCACTTGCTGATGGAGAGGTTCTTCAGGTAGTGAAACCTGTTGGCCCACCCTGGCTCCTGATGACACTGGTGGCTTTCCTTTCTGATTCTTCAGAGCAGTGGTTTTCATTGAGTGGCAGAGATTGGTTCTCCCGTAGGAAACAGTCCTCTAGTGAGGCCCTTGTGCTGTGGCCTCTTGGAAGGCAGAGTTCTCTGTTTCCCTTGGCTGGGTCTGGATGTTGAGCTGGGATCCATGGGGAGAACCCAGGGTCAGGCCTAACCACGCAGCCCCACAGCCTGTTCTCTCCTTCCCCACCCGCAGGAATGAGTCTCGTAGTGCTGTGCGCATCAAGGTGTTGGATGTGCTGTCCTTTGTGCTGCTCATCAACAGGCAGTTTTATGAGGTGGGTGGAGCTGGAGCCTTCTGGGGTTGGGGGCTTCTGGGCACTGTATGCCTCCTGGCTCTGCCCCAGCCTGAGACTCCCCACTCCTACTGGCACTACTCTGTGGAAGGCATTCAATTGCGTCAGTTTCTCCCTTGTTCATGAATTCATTTTTTCGTCATGTGGTGTCCTGGCCAGGCCTGTGCTGGGTCTGTAAACTGTAGAGCAGTGGGGGGTGAGGAGTAGGGATGGATGGATGACACAAGCCTTTAAGGCTCTGTGCTTAGTTGTCACCCAGGAGCCTCTAAAGAATTCTGGTCTGAGTTGAAAATAGTCTCATGGGGGGTACTTTGTTGTGTCTGTAATCACTTTCATCATTTGCCTCTTGGCTGATCACCAGCTGCTAGGCTGTCCTGGGCCCTGCCTGGTAATTCTGCCTCTGCCTTTCCCTCTGTGCTACCTTTTCCTCCTAGAAGAATATCAGTATGTGTATCTGCGTGCCTTTTTTTTGGTACTGGGGATCGAACTCGGGACCTTGGGCTTGGAAGGCAGATGGTGGCACCACTGAGCTAAATCCCCTGCCCTCCATAAAAGCTCTTGCAACATCCCCCACCCCCCGCTTTGCAGTAGATTCTGTGATATTAGGGTTTTACTGCCACCAACGTTCACACAGCCCTCTACATAGGAGTGTGTGGGGGGGGTGTTGGAGATCAAATCCAGGCCATCACATGTGCTAAAGGGGTAATTTTTTGGTTTTTGGTTTTGTTTTTGGTACCGGGGATCAAACTTGGGTCCTTACACTTGCAAGGTAGGTGGCGGAACCACTGAGCTAAATTCCCAGCCCTTTTTTTTTTGATTTTTTTGAGATAGGGTCTCACTATGTAGTTGAGAATGACCTGGAACTCACTATGTAGCCCAGGCTGGTCTCGAATTTACAGCAATCCTCCTGCCTCAGCCTCCCGAGTGCTGGGATTACAGGCGTGCACCACCACGCCCGGCCCTAAAGGGTTTATTATTAATTGTGACACTGAGTGACAAAAAGCACGCGGAGACTTTTCCTTGGCTGCGTCACATTGGCACATGGCTTTGGCTCTGTGGCTGTGCCAGGTTACTGTAGAGCAGTCACTGATCTTAACTGAGGGGCTAAGCAGGTACCCTAGAAGGGAGGGCCCCAGAGACTACTTCAGGCTCACAGGCCCCGATGATGTTCTTGTTCAGCTTTTCTGGTCTTGATTGACAACACCTTAGGTTTTTTTACTTGATTCCTTGAGGAATTTAGTGTCCCTCACTGTGAGGCTTACCTTCTCTCTCTCTGCCCCTTGCAGGAAGAACTGATTAACTCAGTAGTCATCTCTCAGCTGTCCCATATCCCTGAAGACAGAGACCCCCAAGTCCGAAAGCTGGCTACCCAACTGCTGGTGGATCTGGCCGAGGGCTGCCATACCCACCACTTCAACAGTCTGCTGGACATCATTGAAAAAGTGAGGACTGCACAGGGCCCAGGGCGGGGGGGTATGGGGGGGCTAAGTGCCAAAGGTACTTCTCCTTGTGGTACAGTCCTGTGGACTGGAGTCCACTGTCAACCTTGTGACTGTCTTCAGGGGTCAGGATGTCTCTCCCAGCAGAGTCAGGTGGTGTCCAGAGGCCAGGCTGGATTGCATCCTGCTCTCAGGACCTTAGAAATGGGTATTGTGTGGCTCCTTGAGAACTGGGCTAGATGCTGGGAGGTTCACACAGCCCAGGTGACAGGTTGTGGTCCATATCCTCCTGACAAAGCCAGGACCTTTCCCTTTTAGATCTAAACTGCACTGTGATTCCTGAATGGCCAGTTGGATATGTAAACTATACCTTCTTTCTCTCTGAAAATGAAAGAGAAGGTATTTGTGGTAGAAAGTGTTAGGTTTGACCGTGGCTAGAGCTAAGAGCTGGGTCTTAACGTGCTGGTCTCTCTAAGGTGATGGCCCGCTCCCTTTCTCTGCCTCCTGAGTTAGAAGAAAGGGATGTGACTGCCTACTCAGCTTCTCTGGAGGATGTGAAAACTGCAGTCCTGGGGCTCCTGGTCATCCTTCAGGTGGGTGAGACCTCTGTAGATGGTCTCTTTTGGGACAGTGTGCCGCCCAGCTCCTGTTTACCCTTGTTGGAGGCTGCTCTTCAGGGACACGTCTCCCCAGAGACCTGAGCTCTACAAGGGTCACAGGGGTGTGGTGGCTATGGTGGGCAGCAGGGTGAGGTCCTGACTAGGTGAGAGGCCTGCGGGGTACAGTGGGTGAGGGCCACGCTGTCCAGTCTGCCACTGACCCCGAGTTCTGGTCAGAACCAAATTCTGCTTCTGTGTGATACTTGCCCTGACTGGTTCCTCATCAGCTGAGGAGGAAGAGAAAGCCTGTTCTTGCTTGATATCTTGTCTTAAGTTTCAAAACAGCTCTACTTTTCATATACTGTAGAGCTTACCATTTTTACAGTGAGCGACTTGGTGATTTTCAGTGCATTCACGGAGCTGCCTGGTCATCACCACCGTTGCGTTTAGAACATCCCCAACATCCCAACGAAACCCCGTGCTCATTAGCCATCACTCCTGAACTTCTGCCAAGCCCCAGTGTGCCTTCTGTCTCCATCCGTTTGCCTGTTCTGGACGTTTCACATAAATGGAATCACACAAAATGTGGCCTTTTGTAGCTGGCTTCTCTCACTGAATACCGTGTTCTCAAGGTTCAGGCAGGTTGGTGGAGGTGTCAGTGCATCATCCCTTTTTCTGGCTGACTGATGTCCCACGGCATGGCTGGTCTATACTTTGTTCACCCACTTGCCTGATGGAGATACTTGGGTTGTTTCTCCCTTTTGACTCTTGTGAACAAGGCTGCTTCAAACATTGTTGCACAGGCATTTCTGTGTGCATGTGTTTCCACATCTGGGAGTAGGGCAGATGGGCAGGTTGGAGGTTATGTCTGTGTATAAGGTTTGTGGAGCTGCCAGCCTGTTTTGTACCAGGGCTGCACCGTTTCACATCCCTCTCAGCTGTGTATGATGTTCTGATTCCTCCACCATGGAGAAAGTGCTCCACAGCATTGTTACATCTCTTTCTTTGTTCTTTCATTTTTCCCTTCTTTGAAATGGGTCTTGGTATGTTGCTTAGGCTGGCCTCAAACTCTACTCCTGCCAAAGTACCTGAGGCTACAGGCGAGTGCCACTGTACTCAGCTTGCTGCGCTCTTTCTTTCTTTCACTGAGTTTACTGGTACATTTTAGGTATACAGCACAGTTACATTCATCGTTGGGATCTTGTACCTTTACATGATGCATCTTGGTTCTTATTTTTCCCCATTCTCCTGCCCTCCCTTCACCACCTCCACCCTTCCCTATTTACAAAGACTATGTTTCTATTTTTTCCTTTTCTTATCAGCTTGTTTCTGTTTCTTTGTCTGTGGCCATCCTAGTGGGTGTGAAGTGGTATCTCACTGTTTCCCTGAAAGGTAATGATGTTGAGCATCTTTTTCTTCTGTGCTGGGTATTGAACCCAGACTCTTGCACATGCTAGGCAAGGGCTGTACCACTGAGCTACACCATCCGCCCAAACATCTTTTCATATAGTCATTAACCAGCTGTGTATCTTCAGATCTTTGCCCGTTTTTTACAGGGTTGTTTGTCTTTGCGTTACTGAGATATAAGAATTCTCTGTATGTTCTACAAGGTAGGTGCATGGCACACACCTATAATCCCAGCCTTCAAGAGGCTGAGTCAGAAGGATCACCAAGAGTTTGAGGCCAGCCTGGCTACATAGTGAGGTCTTGTTTCAAAAAACCAAAACAGTGGGCTGGGGATTTAGCTCAGTGGCACCATGTCTGCCTCACAAGCACAAGGTCCTAAGTTTGATCTCCGGTACCAGAAATGAAAACAAAAACAAATCCCAAAACAGGGCCAGGGATTTAGCTCAGTAGTGCTGCACAGGCCTGGCAAGCGCAAGGTCCTGAGTTCAGTTCCCAGTACTGGGAAAAAAACAATCCCAAAACAAACCTCAAAAGAATTCCCTGTTTATTCTGGACACAAGTCCTGTGTCAGGTGGATGCTCTGCAGACATTTCTTAACCCCTGCAGGTGTTCTTGCAGCATGATGCTCAGATGCTTCTGAGGGTCTTTGGTGCCACAGCTCCTCTTGGCCCCACACATAACCTTTTCTTCACTAGTCTCTCCTGTGTCACCACACATTCCTCCTCTGATCCCCATACATTCCCCCCTTTTTTATTTTTGTTTGTTTTGGTACTGGGGATTGAACTCTGGACCTTATGCTTGCAAGGCAGGCACGATGCCACTGAGCCAAATCCCTGGCCCTTGAGAGAATATCTTGCTAAATTGCCCAGGCTGGGTCCAAACTTGTGATTCTCCTGCTTCAGCTTCCCGAGTAACTGGAATTACAGGCAGTTGTCCCCACACCCAGCTCAACACACCCCATACTGTCACCACACATCTCTAGGTGGGCAGTAGTCAGGCCCTTCCTTCTGCCACTGTACATTGATTGCTGATTTTCAAAGCCTAGCAGTGTCTCTTAAGTATAACTATGGATATTAATATCACATAAGGTGTAGTGTATGCATTCATTAGCTTAAACACTTCTAATTCAAGCTGGGTTTGATGGCATTTACCTGTAATTCCAGTACGAAGGAGGCTGAGGCAGGAGGATCATAAATTCAAGCCCAAAGAGGGCAACTTTTTTTGAGACCCTTTTTCAAGCCTAAAGCTGCATTTAATTATGAACACAAAGGCCATCTACAATTTAAGCACTCCCTTATACAAAGGATCAAGAAGTTAATACAAGTCCTAGTCTTAAGCAGTCGCACAAATCTAAGCCACATTTTTTTGCACATGTATAGTAATGGGCAACAGACACTCCACATTCATACAAATTAGTAAAACAAAGTTAACCATTTGGTACATCTGTGTGTAATCTTGCTTACATATTCAAGTGTGGGTGAAATTCCTTCATTTTGTAAGCTTTTACAATACTACCTTAAACAAAAAATTCTTGAAACCACAGATTGGCATGTTTCAGTTAAAGCCAACACAAAGATTAAGACAAAGACCACAAACTGAAAAACTGAAAGTATAAAAGATACTGTACTTCTACCTCCTTTCCCTAGAAATTGATTATTTTAACAATTTGTGTATGCTGTTATCACACAAGTAACCATGAAGACAAAAGAATGAAGCTCTCATAATTAGGAAAAAAAATGATAACCAAATCACACTGTTTTATTTATCAAAGATACAGTTTAAGTAAGAAAACAGGAAAATGCTTAGATTAAAACAAGGGAAATTAGGAAATAGTGAATCTTTTTTTTTTTGATACTGGGGATTGAACTTGGGTCCTTGCGCTTGCGAATGCCGGAACCACTGAGCTAAATCCCTAGCCCCTTGTCCTGAGTTTTTATTTCCTTGCATGGAACTCTGAAGTCTGCTTTGATGACAACTAGACAGTCCTTCCTAAACAGAATTTTGTTTGTTTTTGGTTTTTTAAGACAGGGTCTCACTATGTAGTTGAGACTGAACTGGAACTCACTATGTAGCCCAGGCTGGTTTCGAACTCACAGCGACCCTCCTGCCTCAGCCTCCCAAGTGCTGGGATTACAGGTGTGCGCCACCACTCCCAGCTCATGTTTTTGGTTTTTTTGAGACAGAGTGTCACTATGTAGTTCAGGCTGGTCTTGAACATGCTATGTAGATTAGGGTTTTGAATTGATTCAGGACAGTGGGGTCAGCCACACACTGCAACTAAAGACACTCATGTAACAGGACTTCCAGAACTGCTTCCTAAACTGGCATGAACAATGGGATAGTTGTGTTTCAAACAAGGGAGACAGCATCGTGAGGGGAGATTAACAGCAATGTGTGTTTTGCTCCAATAAGTTTTTTACTCCCTTTCTGTTCAGAGGGCCTGGTTGAGGCCCTGTGAGAATCTTGTAAAAGCCTGCTATTGCTGTGCATTATGTGAAACTCCCCTACCTTGCGTGGTCCAGTGTAGGATGATGCTTTCCTGTCTTGTGCTCTGAGACAAGGAGAAACAGCTGTCAGTTGCCTTCCTCAAAAAACAGTACTAATGAGCTTTTGAATACCTGCTGCTCCCCTATAAGGCTCATAGGCCACCAGGGGCCCTCAGGCTCTTGCTGTCTCCCTGCACCCCTGGCCCAGACCTCCTCCTCTGTCACATTGTCGTGACAGAAGGCCATTTCCCTGTCCACGCTTGTCACCTTCCAGGGAGGGCCCAGTGCCTTTCTGGTTTGGGCTTACAGAGGGACCCAGCCTCGGCACCTGGGAGTAAGCCTGCAGTGTGTGCATCCCACCAGCTGCTCCTCGCTGACCTCTTTGCCTTGTAGCATTGCGTGCCTCTTAGGCACACTAGGATGGGTGTTAGTTTTTGTTGGATGGGTTTTCCTTGGATAGGTTTTCCTGATTTGTTGATTTCCTGCTGCTGAATTGGACACATGA
Source organism: Fukomys damarensis (assembly GCF_012274545.1). Classification (NCBI taxonomy): domain Eukaryota; kingdom Metazoa; phylum Chordata; class Mammalia; order Rodentia; family Bathyergidae; genus Fukomys; species Fukomys damarensis. Next base: position 21,151,045 of record NW_022900946.1, on the reverse strand, counting down.
AGAGATTCCCCTTAGAGTGGTATTGGTGGCTGGTGGTCGTGTACAGGAAGCACAGCAGATGCTGTCTACTCACCCTCCGAGAGATGGTCCTGGTTTTTTTATCTGTAGGGCACTAGGGTGCTGCCCTGCCTGGCTGAATGTCATGTTCTGGCCCTCAAGGTGATAGCATCCTCTCTCCACAGACCAAGCTGTACACCCTGCCTGCCAGCCATGCCATGCGTGTATATGAGACACTTGTCAGCCACATCCAGCTTCACTACAAGCATAACTATTCCCTGCCCATTGCCAGCAGTATCCGGCTGCAGGTATGATGATGGTCCATTCCCTGGGGTCCAGCGGGCCGCCTCAGGGTCGGTGGACATGATGCATACAGACGGGAAGACGAGGTGGCCCAAGGAGGGGCCCTCTGCAGGCCTTTTCCTCTGAGGCGCTTTTCGGTAGCTGTAGCCTCTCAGTGCCCTCTGCTTCTCCTTTGCCTTCAGTCCCTGTGCCTTTTTGGCTTGTCACTGAGTCACATGGTAGCCTGAGATGGCAGAACAGAGGAAACACATTGACTTCCCAATGGCATGCAGTTTCCGGCTCAGTTGGATGGCGTAGTTTGTTTGGTTCTTTTCAGGCCTTTGACTTCCTGCTGCTGCTACGGGCTGATGCGCTGCACCGCCTGGGTCTGCCCACCAAGGACGGGATCGTGAGATTTAGCCCCTACTGCTTGTGTGACTACATGTATGTGAGACGGTCCCTGTCCCAAACTGGTGCTCCAGGGGTGTCAGGGTCGTTGGGTTAGGGATGGAGTCAGGTGCTGTCTGCCCTGGAGGGACCATGGCGAAGGGATCCTTGCTATGGGCCAGGGCCAGGAGAACCACTTGTGTCTGTTCCCACCTCCATGGTAGGATACACCTCAGCTGGTGTCTGATTTGCTTCCGCAGGGAGCCTGAGAGGAGCTCTGACAAAAAGGCTGGCGGCCCCCTTTCACCTCCCACTGGGCCAACAGGCTCTGCAGCAGGATGCCCTGCCTTTCGGCTTGGCCACCTACCCTACTCCCTGCTCTTCCGAGTTCTGCTGCAGTGTTTGAAGCAGGTGAGGAGAACCTCTCCCTCTGGGCAGACAGAGTTGCACTGGGCACTGCCCAGAGAGCACCAGGTTTTTGGAACACATCCCTCTTGTGTGGGTGACCTTGGGAGTGCCCTTGCTTCTAGGTTTATAGAATGGCTCAGCCCTGTAGCCAGATGATTTGTTTGTTTGTTTGTTTGTTTTTTTGAGACAGGGTCTCATTATGTAGTTGAGAATGACCTGGAACTCACATAGCCCAGGCTGGTCTCGATCCTCCTGCCTCAGCCTCCCCTCCCGAGTGCTGGGATTACAGGCGTATGCCACTGTGTCCGCTGTAGCCAGATAATTTGACCATAGGCTCACTTGAACTTAATGCAGGCGATGGACTGGTTATTGCGGAGGGGGATCCAGGGTAGTGGTGGGAATCACTCCTGGGATACTTGACAGAAAAACTGAAGGCAACTTTGAAAGGAGAGGAAGATTTCAGTTTGAAAGGTGGAGTCAGCAAAGCCTGGAAGAGGGTGTGCTATGTCAAGAGGCTGAGGCCAGGGAGGGATAGGACAGCAGGTTGGAGGAGGGTGGGGGCCAGAGGCCAGGGCAGGTCCAGGGTCCTGGGGCCCCAGATGGTGGCACCAAAGGACCGTAGGAAATTATCCAGAAGTCTCCAGGCCTGGTGTCACAGGAGTAGTACGTGGAAGGGCTTCTAGGACTCTGCCTTTGGCTCACTTCCTGATGAGATATTCAGGCAAAGGTAGGGTTGGAAGGTCACAAATAGGTCCTCCTTGTCACTGTGGCCTTGGGCTGCAGCTTTTGGTTTTGTTATGCAGGGGTGTTTGCCTGGGGATTACTTCCCCCCCTCCCCCTTCCTCCCATTTTTGGTATCGGGGATTGAACTCAGAGTTTTGCATTTGCCAGGCAGGTACTATGCCACTGAGCTACAACCCCAGCCCTTGCCTCTTCATTGTTGCAGAAGTTCAGTTGGTACTCGAAATCCTGATTTGGGCCAAGAGGACAGAGGAGGTGTTAGCTCCCTCTTGGGCTTCCACTCAGCCCCCCCTCCCCCTTCCTCCCATTTTTGGTATCGGGGATTGAACTCAGAGTTTTGCATTTGCCAGGCAGGTACTATGCCACTGAGCTACAACCCCAGCCCTTGCCTCTTCATTGTTGCAGAAGTTCAGTTGGTACTCGAAATCCTGATTTGGGCCAAGAGGACAGAGGAGGTGTTAGCTCCCTCTTGGGCTTCCACTCAGCCTTGCCTCTAAAGAGCAGCTGCCGCTGCCAAGGGTAGTCTAAGAGCAGCAGCTGTTACTGCAGCTGTGGGAACAGAGGCCCAGTCCCAGTAGGCCTGTTTTGTTTTTTTTGAGACAGGATCTCACTATGTAGTTGAGACTGACCTGGAACTCACTTATGTAGCCCAGGCTGGTCTCAAACTCACAGCGATCCTCCTGCCTCAGCCTCCCCAGTGCTGGGATTACAGGCGTGTGCCACCACACCTGGCTCAGTAGGTCCTTTGGTGCAAAATTGGGCATCCAAAGGTCTTGCTGCTGTCTGACTATAAGCAGCCTCAAGCAGTGACCTTTGGTCTTCTGTCCACAAGTCCAGAAGACCCTGCCCATCCCAATACCATCCCTTTCCCTCTAGGAAACTGACTGGAAGGTGCTGAAGCTGGTCCTCAGTAAACTGCCAGAGTCACTGCGCTACAAAGTTCTCATCTTCACATCTCCATGCAACGTTGACCAGCTCTCTTCTGCCCTCTGCTCTATGGTAATACCCGCCCAGCAGGCCTGTGCTGACCGCTCCGCTGTCATTCACAGTGGGCTTGGCGTGCTGGGGATGGAGGCTGTGGTCCAGTATCTCCTCCAAAAAACAGCAAGCCCTTGGCAGGAATGTGTCGGGCCTGTGACCTGACAGACTGAGACGGTCTCCTTTAAACCCTTGCGAATACAGAATGCGCGCCTGGACCAGTAGACAGTGGGCCAGAAGTCTCAACTTATGGTGCATCAATGATTCCTATATATAACTGAGCAGGAATGTCCTCTCTCTTCTCTCCTGCACGTTCAGGTCATGTCTCTGCCTCTCACCTATCAAGAGGTGGTACTGTCCCACTTTTCTGAAAAGGCAGATCCCTGCCAGGAAAGGAAACAGTGGCCTCCCATCTTTATTTTTCCTTTGGTGTGGGGGATTGAACCCAGGGCCTTTGCACTGAGTTACATCCCAACCTTTTTATTATTTTCTTTATTTCATTTTGAGACAGTCCCACTAAACTGCCTAGGCTCGGCTGAAATTTGTTGTGACCCTCGTGCTTCAGCTCCCCAAGTGCTAGGATGACAGGCGTTTGCCCTGCTCCTTCTATACTCTTGGCTCTCATGGCCTTCCCGACACCCTCCCGCTACCCATGGGATTTGCTCAGGGGCTTCACAAATGGGTCTTGGTCATTAGCTTTCAGGCCCAAAGACCCTTGAGCGCCTCCGAGGCACCCCAGAAGGCTTCTCCAGAACTGACCTGCACTTGGCTGTGGTTCCTGTTCTGACGGTGTTGATCTCTTACCATAACTACTTGGACAAGACCAAACAGGTGTGAAGTGGGAGGACCGGGGACCCTCGTGGTGCTTGAGATTTGAAAATTGGCTGCTAGGACAGTGTGAGATGAACTGGCTTTGCTTCCCCTTGTGACCACTGGACCCCTACCTGCCAACCTGCCCAGAACTTCAGGCATCTGTAGCTCCTGGTGCCCCCAAATTCTCTCTGGGGTTCTGGACTTTAGTGTAGTTTTGTTTTTGTTTTTTGGTACTGGGGATCCAACTCAGGTCCTTGTGCTTGCGAAGCAGGCAGTGGAACCACTGAGCTAGATCCCTGGCCCTAGCGCAGCTCTTAAATGTGTCCTTCCACCCTCCCCTCTTCAGCAGTATCCCTTCCTTTGAGGAGCATTCCCTGACCTGTCCCTGCAGCAGTTCTGGGACAGGGTGGCCAGGCTGGGTGTGAGAAGTGATGGGCAGGCTGGAGCTCCTTAGCTTTCTTTTCCTTCCACGCCCCCAGTTAAATGCGGAAAGCACAGCAGTGCTCTTTTCTGTCACACAGACACAGACAGACGCACACACACGCACACAGGCATGCTATTGCCATCATCCTCAGTCTCATTTGGAGCCCTAGCATCTCTCGGTGAGGAAACACAAGCCTTACTCGGTGTTGCTAAAGAGAGCGTAGGAAAAACAATTCTTATGTGGTCAGGTGCCTGATCAAGGTCCCAGCAATCAGGAGAGGGACTTAGCCTCAGGCTCGGTTGGCCTTTCCCTTGAGCCCACATTCCTGACTGTAGCACTGTCAGGAACTAACACAGAGCTCTACACCCTATAGGCCTACTTTAAAAGCCCTTAGCCCCATCGGAATGCGCTCTAGCCCCTCCTTTATGGCTCAGCCTTCTTCTACTAGCCTTCCATCAAAGGGTGCTGGGCTGAAGGTTGTCTGAGCTCTACTGGGCCTCTGGTGTTTGTGAGGGGTACTATCTTTCTGAAGGAACTGTTCCTGGGGTGTTGGGCCCCTAGGCCGTGACCTTAGCTATCATTTTGCTGCTGCCTTCTCAGAGGACACTGCCAGGACTGGATGTGGGGTCCCGCAGCATTGCTGCCTCAGACAGCACTTCCCTTTAGCAGCACGGTCAAACGTGCGGGGCTCTCAGAAGCAAGGGGCCCAGGGGACCAGCACACCATGCTTCCAGGGTGGGCTGGGGAGCTGTGTCCTGGTGGCCAGGGGGTTGGGTTAGGAAGCCTTGTGCAGTCTGCCATGGTGGCCTCGCTAGTGGCAAGCTTTGCCCCTTAGGTGTTCAGAGACCTTCCTAACCCTTAGCCCTTCCTCCCCACGGAGTACTCCAGAATTAGCCAAGGGGAGACTAGGCCTGGGAATGCCTAGCAGGGTGGGAACCAGGTGTTGCCCGGGGGCCTGGCTGTCCCTGTGGGCGGAGGACTGTGGCTGGCTGGTGGCAGGTAGGCCCTGAGGCTCTTGCTTCCCACAGCGTGAGATGGTTTACTGCCTGGAGCAAGGCCTCATCTACCGCTGTGCCAGCCAGTGTGTGGTGGCCCTGGCCATCTGCAGTGTGGAAATGCCTGACATCATGATCAAGGCGCTGCCCGTCCTGGTGGTGAAGCTCACACACATCTCTGCCACGGCCAGCATGGCTGTCCCTCTCCTAGAGTTTCTATCCAGTGAGTGTGTACACAGGGCCAAGTATGTAGGGGCCTTGGGGTGGGGCTGGGCCTGCTTGCAGTATCCCATGCCGACTTTCCCCGGGGAGCCCATCCTTAGACAAGCTGCTCCTCCCCTAACCCCTGCGTCAGAAGTATCCCCCAGAAGGATACTGTTTTAGTCCCACCCCATCCCAGAGCCCTAGCACCTCAGCGTGTTTTTTGTTTGAACCAGAGTCTCACTGTGTAGTTCAGGCTGGCCTGGAGCTTGCAGCAATTCTCCCAAGAGCTGGGATGATAGACGTGCGGCATCATGCCTGGCCCATATCTTGGTTTTGTCATCTCACTGTCCTTTATCTGTCCCCCCCTTGACATCATCATCCTTTGTCCATCCATCTCCCAGGAGTTCAGGCTCCTTCACCTGTGCCTTCATTTCCGTCACGTGGTACGTGTCTGGCCGGCAGCAGGTCCTGAGGTGTTGAGACCAGAACAGAGCTTTGCTGGCACTTGGTAGGGAGGGCCAGAGAGAGTGATGTGGGTCTGACAGGGCCCCTGTTACATTTTCTTTTATTTTGCTTACTACCTTGCAAAGTATAAAAACAGTTGGGTGTGGTAGGCGGGCTTATAATACAAGCACTCTTGGAGGCTGAGGCAAAAGAATCCCCATGTAATTAGTTTAAGACCAGCCTGAACTACATAGCAAGACCCTGTCTCAAAACAAAACAAAGAACTAGGTATGTGGCTTACTGCAAATGCCTAGGGTTCAATTCCTAATTTTGAAAGAAAAGTTTATAGCTTCCGGGTTATACTAGTATAGGCCACTAGCTGGATTTGGCATAGGAACTGTAGTTTGCCATTCCCTAGTGTGGAGAAAGCAAAGGCCAGAATTAGGAAGGTCACATTTGGGTGGCCGCGGCTTCTCTGTCAGGCCAAAGGAGCTGTGCCCTGGCCTTTATAAATAAAACATGGGACCCTGGTGACTGCTCGGTACTGCACCCAACCTGCAGACTGTCCTGGGTCCCCCTGAAGAGTGTGTCCTTGCCTTGCAGCTCTGGCCAGGCTGCCCCACCTCTACAGGAACTTTGCCGCTGAACAGTACGCAAGTGTGTTTGCTATCTCGCTGCCCTACACCAACCCCTCCAAGTAAGTGCTGGTCGCCCAAGCTCTGCCCGTCCTGCCATGGCTAGTCCTCACCTCTTGGAGCTGAAAAGCACACTGAGTCCTGGAGTCACTGAGCCCTAGGACCTCTGCTTTGTGCCTCTGGATCCTGGACAGTTCCCCCTTCTTCTTTCCCAGATTCAATCAGTACATCGTGTGCCTGGCGCATCACGTCATAGCCATGTGGTTCATTAGGTGCCGCCTGCCCTTCCGGAAAGATTTTGTCCCATTTATCACTAAGGTTAGCTCAAGAGCCAGGGAGGCCTGTGTCTCTGTTAGAGCCAGGACTTGTCAGTGGCTGGAGCAGGGGATTGGGTGGGAGGGAGGGAAGTGGGGATTGTTTGGGGCTCTGCTGAGCCCAGCCCATCGGACTTCATTTGAGGTGAGCATGGGGCTTAGGGAGGTTGCCACCTTGTCCTGGACCCGCAGCTTGTCCCGGGCCTTCTTGTTCATGGGCCTCCTCACAGCTTGGGTCTGCTTCACTTTAGGGTCTACGCTCCAATGTCCTCCTGTCTTTCGATGACACCCCTGAGAAGGACAGCTTCAGAGCACGGAGCACTAGCCTCAATGAGAGGCCTAAAAGGTTCGGGGCCTGGAATCCCTGCTGGGGAATGCCCGGTATCATGTGGGGTGGGATCCAGGCTGTGACCTCTGACCTGTGCGGTGTGTATTGGTCTGGGGCTGAAGGTATGCTGTGGCTCAAAGGCCCCTGGGTTTGAGAGGCAGGGCAGGTCTGCAGGGCCACTCCTGCCCCACTCTTGCCATGCTGGCCTGTCTCAACTTGCCTGGGCCACAAGTACAGAGTTGCTGAGTTGGGGATCAGGATGCTAGCTGTAGGTGTTCAGGTTTAGGTCTACTGCACTGAAGGATCCAGGCTCGCTCACAGCCTGGGCAGAGGTAGCCCCTGGCTGTACCCTCCTCGGCCCTGGGGCCTCTGGTTAGCCCAGGCTCCAGACAGGGTGCCCTTTTTCCTCCAGAGCTTGCTCGTCAGGGGACACGCTGTTCTTGACCACCACAGCTGCTTGTGCTAAGTCTGAAAAGAGCTGTGCTAGGCCTCTGTGTTCTTGTTTGCACATCACTGAACGGCTCTTCCGCCTGTCCCCACCCCTGCACAGCTTTCTCAGCTCTCCCTAGGTGGGATACGGCACTTTCCAGTATGACCTGCACTTAGAAAACTTGCTCGAGCCCAGGGGGCTCGAGGTAGAAGCTTTGCCAGCAGTGGGTGGAACGAGCATTTTCTCCGTGGCTCTTGGGCCTCAAACTCAGAGCTTGCCTCGTTCTCAGTGACCCCTGGGGCCTGGCTGTCAAGGAGTCAGTGCCTCCGGTCCCAGAGCAGGGGTGCCAGCCATCCACCAGGTGGGTGGGGATGCCTGGCCAGCATAGCCTGGAACCTGCCGTTCGGGCAAACCACGCACATCTAAGTTGCGCTAGTGTCCTTTGTTTTGGTATCATGCGTGAAACCTTACTTTTTCTCAGTCGGCGTTTACAAGTTGTATTTTTATGCATTTTTGTTTTCTGTCTCTTTTCTTGCTAACTGTCCTTTGGCATGGTTCTTTTGTTCACTCACCCATGGGATGTCTCCATCCTGACCCTGTGGCCTGGGACCTTACTTCCTCACCCCTCCATGGCTTGTTCTCCCCTTCCCGGGAGCTGGGCTCTCTGGGGCTTGGGGCTTCCTTCCTCGCCCGGTAGTTTGAGGATAGCCAGAGCCCCCAAACAAGGCCTGAATAACTCCCCACCCGTGAAAGAATTCAAGGAGAGCTCTGCAGCCGAGGCCTTCCGGTGCCGCAGCATCAGTGTGTCTGAACATGTGGTCCGCAGGTAGTGGGGCTGTGTTGGGTGGGGGGCACAGACCCTGGAGCTTGGCCCCGTGAGCACCCGGGTGGCGGTGCATGGAGCTGCTTGCATGACCTCGTCACCTGCCCTGCCCGCACCCTCCTTGGCAAGGGCTGGAGAAGAGCCTGCCCCCTCCCGCCCAGGAAGCTTGGTTCTGAGGGGTGGAAAGGTTGCATTCTGTCCCTGAGCCCCATGTGAGCACGGGCTGGCTGCGTAGCATCCTCAGAGGCTGGCCTGGGTGGCTGCTCAAGGAAGCCCGAAGCCAGTGTCAGCTGGCACAGGCTTATCCCTGGAGGGCAAGGGCTTCTGCAAATTAAAGCAGCGCCCATGCAGGTTGGTGGAGACATGGTCTCTCAGGTCAGGTTTAGCCTTGTCACATTCTGCAGAGTGGACTTTTCTTCTTGGGCTTTGTTCTAGGAAAAGTCTGCTCTCTGTTGTAGCTGGGAGTTGGGCTTTTGTGTAGGGCTGAGGGGTGGCGCGGGGCACCCTGGGGTTGCTGACTGGGCCCCAGCACAGTCCTAGTCAGTTCTTCTGGCGTCCAGATCAGGGTGCCAGTTCTTGGTTGCCAGCATCCCAGCAGCTGCCTGCCTGTAATAACCCCTGCTGCTCAGGCTGCACTACCAGAGAGCACGCCTGTCTCAGCTCCGGGAAGTCCCTCCCCAGCCTTAGCCCACACTGACCCAGCTCTTTGCTAATGCAGACTTGGGCTCCAGCCTTTCCTGTGGGACTTGGTCAGGAGTTTGGGGTGGAGGGTGCTTGGTGACACTCCCCCCTCAGTTTTTTTAGCAAAGCCTTTATGAGCAAAATATGGCTCTGATTGTGATACTCATACCGGTTTTTTTGCGGGGGGGGTACTGGGGATCGAACTCAGGACCTTGCGCTTGTGAGGCAGGCGGCGGAACCACTGAGCTAAATCCCCGACATGATACTCACACCAGAATTTAACCTGCACAAGCCCTTCCCCTGTCCTTGGGTGTATGTAGAGCTGGGCAGTAAACAGCCCTGGCTCACCTGGCTGGAGCTTGAGGGCAGAAAGCTACATGTGAAGCCCAGCCCCTCCATGTCCTTGATGGGAGGTGGCCCTGTGGGCAGAATGCAATCTTGCTCTGTCCCCCATGGTTTCCAAGTCTGCATGACTAAGTTGTTCTGCCACAGCCACGACTAACTCTCCTGTGTGCTCGGGCAGAAGGGATGCCCTGTTTCACTAGTCTCGTATTTCTGACCAAAGGGCGTGGGTCTTTCCCATGAAGTGCCTCCCTCTGGGATGATGTGGTCCTTGCAGTTTCCAGTGCTGCAGTTCCATGGACTGCTGTGCCTTGGCCCTGGTGGGGTCTTTCTGAGCCAGGCCTCTCCGCCCTGCATGCGTTGAGCTTTTGGCCTTGGTGATAGGTGGCTTGGCCCCTGCCCAGCACCCTGATCCTGGCTGTGCCCTCTCCCTCCAGCAGAATACAGACCTCTCTCACTAGTGCTAGCCTTGGGTCTGCAGATGAGAACTCCATGGCCCAGGCTGATGACAACTTGAAAAATCTCCACTTGGAGCTCACGGAAACGTGTCTGGACATGATGGCCCGATATGTGTTCTCCAACTTCACCGCAGTCCCCAAGAGGTGTGAGCTGTGCTCCAGAGTTGGGTTCAGGGGTGGCAAGGGCAGTTGTATGGCTGTTTTACTGTGGCCACACCACTTCTGCGTGGTGGTGGCACATCAGCTGGGTAGGCCTCCTTTCTTCGGGTGGCTGGGCCTCAGCTCTTGTGGCTCCTGAGGTCTCAACGTTCCTCCAAGCTGAAGTGGGTGCTTTTGTGCTTCCAGGTCTCCTGTAGGAGAGTTCCTCCTAGCAGGTGGCAGGACCAAAACCTGGCTGGTTGGGAATAAGCTTGTCACCGTGACAACGAGTGTTGGGGCCGGGACCCGCTCATTGCTGGGCCTGGACTCAGGCGAGCTACAGGGTGGCCCAGAGTCAAGGTGACAACTCCTTCCCTCTGTGTGCCCTGCTGGCCTGGAGACCCAGGAGGCTGTCACTGACACTGTGTGGGGCACTTACATCCTCAGCTCCGAATCTGGTGTACACATAAGACAGACCAAGGAGGCGCCTGCAAAGCTGGAGTCCCAGGCTGGGCAGCAGGTGTCCAGTGGGGGCCGGGACCGTGTCCGCTCCATGTCTGGTGAGCCTCAGCCCTTGCTGCCTCCTTAGCCAGGTACCCAGCGCCCCTCTGCTGGCCCAATGTTCAGGAGTGTCCCGTGGTGCTAAGGGTCAGGGGTCAGCTTGAGGCTGGCCCCTTCTCAGTGACCCTGGGTGGCATTCTTGTGTCATGCTGTCTTGGGCCATTGGGAGGGACAGCACCTCAACAGTGGAGTGAGGCCCCCTGCAGCTGACAGGCTGCTGTTGTATGGTTGTTCATTCTGACCCCCAGGCAAGCTCACCCCAGAGCTTTTTCTCCTGTGCTCAAGTGGAGCAGCTAGGGCCCCTTCTGCTGCCCTGGGCTAAGACCAGGGACCAGGGACCAGGAACCAGGCCCAGGGGGCCGAGCTGCCACTGTCTTGGCTCCCTCTAGGCTCTGGCCTGGTGCTTCCAGCCTGGCCAGATGCTGGGTAGAGTGGCCAGCTCTGTACTGGCAGCTTTGTATTAGGCACCTGGTGGTCACTAGCCCTTCCTCCCAATACTCCATAGGGGGCCATGGCCTTCGGGTTGGTACCATGGACGCACCGGCCCTCCACACCACAGGTGGCCCTGCTTCTCCGGGACTGCAGACCACACCAGCCACAAAGCCTGAGCAGACTTCTGCAGGTGCCCGGGTTTTAGCACCAGAGAAGACGAACCTAGCAGCCTATGTGCCACTGCTGACCCAGGGCTGGGCAGAGATCTTGGTCCGGAGGCCCACAGGTACTGAGGGGGTACACAGGCTAGGCTGCCCAGTGTCTGTGCTCATGCCCAGGCCCCCATGAATTACCCACAGGCCTGTGGATGAACACAGTAGTGGGCACAAGGCATTTAGGAGGTGACCTTACAGCTGGATCTGCAGAGGCCAAAGGGAGGCTTGTGTTAGCGGAGTACCAAGCTAGATAGTCTGTGGTACGGGGCTTTCTTGTCCATCTGGAGGCTGGAAGCTGAGGTTAGGGTGTGTACAGGGCCAGTTTCTCCTGAGGCCTCCCTCCTGGGCTTGTGGACACTGCCTTCTCCCTGTGTCCTGATGTGGTCCTCTGTCCTAATCTCTTTTTAGAGGACACCAGTCAGATTGGACTTGGGCCCGCCATGTGACCTCATTGTAGTTGATCACCTCTTTGAAGATCGAGTTTCTATACGCAGTCACATTCTGAGGTCTTGGGTGTTAGGAACTGGGGTGGGGGTGTAACTCAACCGGGGTGATAACAGCACCTGCCTGCTGGTCATAGTGGCACAAACCGACCTCTACCCGTAGTCCTAACACTTGGGAGGCTGAGACGAGGATTGCAGGTTCAGGGACAACCCGAGCAACTGTCAGAGAGGGAGAGGGACTGAGGGTGTGGCTCAGTGTGGTGGCCCTGGGTTCAGTCTCAGTGCTGCAGAGCAAAACACAAGTCAGATAGGATGGCACAAGCCCAGCACTCAGGAGGCTGAGGCAGGAGGACTGTGAACTCAAGGTGAGTCTGGACTGTACAGTGAGACCCTGTCTCGGAGAACCAAAAGTAATATGTAAATAACAGGCCTCTCGGCCAAAAGGAAGGACTTATCAGAGAGGCCTAGAGCCCGGGAGGTGCCATGGACACGGGACCAAGCAGTAGGAGAGGGGATCAGGGCACTGGATTGCAGGCTGTGGAGCAGGAGGCTGCTGCCCTGCAGTGTGTTCCCCTCACCTGGCCTGCCTGGCCTTGACAAGGACACTGACCTGGGGCGGTAGCGTACATACTACCTCATCTACTCCTGGTGCGTGCTCTGGGGGCCGGTTCAGGTGGAGGCTGCTCTGGGAGGGCTGGGGGGGTGATGGCTCGTTGTAGGCAGAGGCCTGAGGGTGCCCACTGCCCTCCCCAGGGAACACCAGCTGGCTGATGAGCCTGGAGAACCCACTCAGCCCCTTCTCCTCAGACATCAACAACATGCCCCTGCAGGAGCTGTCCAACGCCCTCATGGCTGCTGAGCGCTTCAAAGAGCACCGGGACACTGCCTTGTACAAGTCACTGTCCGTGCCAGCGGCCGGCACAGCCAAGCCCCCTCCTCTCCCACGGTCTAATACGGGTGAGCACGTAGGCCTGTGTACGGGGCTGTGGTCAGCGTGGGGCCCTGGGCTCCTTGTTTGGTGGCCTCTTAACCCCATCATCCTCAAGGGTTGTGCCAGCGCTTAGGGCCGTGTCATTTGGGAGCAGGTTCTCTTGTGCTTAAGGACCTGTGCCTTGGAGTCTGACATCAGCTGGCTGCCATCCAGATGCTGCGGGGATGGCAGCATCATGAACAGATGGAGCCATTGCCGGTACCCTCTGGGGCCCAGTGCTTGGGGCCTCAGGAGGCCCTGAGGAAACCATACCTCCTGCCCAACTTGCTTGGGATGCCTCAGACTGTGCTCCTGTGCCCCTTCTCTGTGGCCACAGATTAGAGGCTCCACGTCCACCTGTGAGGAGCTGGGAAGCGCTGCCCTCCCAAAGGTCCACACAAGCAGCTTAGAGAGCCGGGAGCCCAAGTGTGCCGGCCTGGTGGCCGCTGGCCCTCCCCTCTCTCCTCTCCAGGCTCGGGGCTGTGCCTGTCCTGCTCGGCCTGTGTGTAGTCTCTGCTGCTGACGTGGCCGCTCACGTGGTTCCCTTGCAGTGGCCTCTTTCTCCTCCCTGTACCAGTCCACCTGCCAAGGACAGCTGCACAGGAGCATTTCCTGGGCAGGTATTCGTGCACCCCTTTGAGGAAGCAGTGTTTGCTGCAGAGCGCCACTTGGCCTCATAGGCACTGTTTTTTCTCATCATCCCTCATCTGGTCATCCCTCCATGGCCCTGTCTGCACCTCTCATCGCCCTGGGGGAGCAGGGTTCTGATTGGCATGAGGACATCTTTGCTCTGCCATGGGAGCCCCTTTGATGTGTTCCCCTTTGTGCTGAGCTCTGCTCCCGACTGTGCGAGGTCTCCCAGCCCTTCAGCCCTGGAGGTGGAATAGTCCCGAGTCTCCTTGATGGCAGCTGGTGGGGGTTGAGCCCTGCCCTGGGGCTCCGCTGACCCTGCCTTGGCTATCAGTAGTCATCTTGGCTTTGTGAGCCCGTGGATTGGACCATGTGTGCCATCATCACAGGCCCTGCAGACCAGCACCTGGCCTGTTGTCCTGGGCTTCTGCTATCCCCAGTGTTGGTAGAAGCCAATCACGAGGGCTGTGTGCAGATGGGGTCTTTCTGGCGTGTGTGTGTGCAGGGGCTGTGGCCAGTGGTGGGGAGGGGGTGTCGCAGGCTGTGCTGACCTCCATTGCTTCTCCCCTACACCCTATCCCCAAGGCTGGTTCCGGAAACTCAGCTTGGCGACCACAGCCCTCTCTCCCTTGCGTGCCCTGCTGCAGGCCTGGCTGGGATTTGAAGGCTAGCCTCTGGTCTCAGAGTCTGCTTGCAGATGGGGATGTCTCCATCAGCTTCTTCCTTTGGCCCAGAGTCCTGGAGAAACAGCCCCTTTCCTTGTCTTTGAGGGCTGTTCTGAGCTACTGTGCCCCTCCCTAGCTGAGGCTCGAGTGAGGCTCCTTGCTTGTCCTGCCCTTGACTGGCTGGAGGTGTAGAGGCAGTTTCAAATGGACACTGGGTGGGCAGAGCTGGTACCTATTGAGCCCTAGCAGCCGCACAAGAGACACCAGCTGCTCAGTGTCCTTCCTCATCCAGGGCCATGGTGGCAGCGGTGGGCAGAGCTGCAGGGAGGCTCTGCAGGGCCACTGTCCTCTCTGGCAGGAATAAGGCTGGTGTTCTAAGGCCACTGAGCACGAGGGCCCAGCCTAGCACCTAGCAAGCCCCATCTGTGTCCTCCCAGACTCAGCAGTGGTCCTGGAGGAAGGAAGTCCGGGCGAGGCTCACATGCCAGGGGAGCCCCCAGAGTCGGAGGACTTCGAAGCAGCGTTAAGTGCAGACAGGCGCTGCCAGCGCCCTGGCACTTACAGCAGGGTGAGTGCCATAAGGGGCCCAGGGGTCAGCCCTGAGCCACCAGGAGGATGAAGGGTAAGGGATGTGACCCCTGCCCTGGCCCCGCTAAGAATGCGTAGGCCTTATCCTGTCTTATTTGAGAGATGGCCGCCTGTTTTATGTCCCTCCTGCTCAGAGTGTCCCCAGGAGGCCCTTATGGTGTGGCTCTTTCAGGCTTTGGAATTCTTTGCTCCTCACTCAGCATGGGCCCAGGGATGGTGGTGACAGCTTGGGGATGGAAGGTGCCTCCAAGGGACCTGATGGACAACTTTGGATGGCCTTTTGCAGTCATCCTCAGCCTCCAGCCAGGAGGAGAAGTCCCACGTGGAGGAGCTGGCTGCAGGGGGCATACCCATCGAGCGGGCTGTCTCTTCTGAGGGTGGCCGGCCCTTGGTGGACCTCTCCTTCCAGCCCTCACAGCCCCTGAGCAAGTCCAGCTCCTCTCCTGAGCTGCAGACTCTGCAGGACATCCTCGGAGACCCTGGGGACAAGGCTGACATTGGCCAGTTGAGTCCTGAGGCCAAGGCCCGATCCCAGTCAGGGATACTGGATGGGGAGGTTGCTGCCTGGTCAGCTACAGGTGGAGAGAGCCGGGGTGCAGCTCCGCCCGAGGGTCCCTTGCCATCCAGCTCTCCCTGCTCTCCCAGCGGCCCCCGCCCCCGAGGCTACACCATCTCGGACTCTGCTCCATCACGCAGGGGCAAGAGAGTAGAGAGGGATGCCTTCAAAAACAGAGCTGCCACCTCCAACACTGAGAAAGTACCAGGCATCAACCCCAGGTGGGCCTCTCCTTGCTGGCTGGGTTCTTGCACGGTGCCCAGAGATGTGGCGCCAAAGCCACCCTGGACAGTGCAGCTAGGAGGGAGCCAGAGGGAGGTGGCTCGTTGGCCGTGAGGCTTCCCCCTGGGGCCTGCCGCCAGCCCCTGCCTCACCCCTGCTGCCCCACAGCTTTGTGTTCCTGCAGCTCTACCATTCACCTTTCTTTGGAGACGAGTCCAACAAGCCCATCCTACTGCCCAATGAGGTAGGCAGTGTCTGCCCTCCCCACCGGGGCTCTGAGCATGGCCGGGCTGGCGGACCTCTGCCTGGGCTCAGACAGGCTGTGTGTGACTACAGGCCTTCGAACGGTCAGTGCAGCTGCTTGACCAGATCCCGTCCTACGACACACACAAGATTGCTGTCCTGTACGTGGGAGAAGGCCAGGTGAGGCTGCCGGCCACCCTCCTGGTTTTGGGAGTCTGGGTTCTCATCTTCCTAGCAGCATAGCCTCCTGTCGTTTGTCATCACTGGGCCAGAGCAGTAAGGACTGCTGGACTGTGTGCTACAGCAGTGAATGCAGAGGCCCTAGGGTGGGCGCCCCGAGTAACCATGGGGGGCACTGCGGGCATGGCACTGGGTGGCTCTGAGCCAAAGGTTCCCTGCAGTGCCCCTGGTGCTTGGCAGACATCTCTTCTTGCTTGTGGAGTTGGGTGGTGACAGTCCAGGCAAGAGAGGAGCAAGCCAAGGGGGGGGGGTGCTGGGTTGCTGAGTAGTGCTGGAGTTGAATGTCTTAGGAAAAGAGAGCTGACATTAGGGTGGTTAGGAAGGCAGGAGCCCAGGATGATCCCCGTCCAGCCTGGACAGTTGTCAGCATGTATTTGCCCTGCATCAGGCAGGGATGATGACAGAGCTCCTTTGGCCCTCCCACAGAGCAGCAGCGAGCTGGCCATCCTCTCCAATGAGCATGGCTCCTACAGGTACACAGAGTTCCTGACGGGCCTAGGCAGGCTCATTGAACTCAAGGACTGCCAGCCTGACAAGGTGTACCTGGGTGGCCTCGATGTATGTGGTGAGGACGGCCAGTTCACCTACTGCTGGCATGACGACATCATGCAAGGTATGCAGTGGTCTCTGGTGGCCCCTACTGCCTGTGATGACTGAGGTGTCACAACCTGAGCATGGAGGCTTTGGCTCTGCCCTTGGAAGGAGCCCAGAGCTGCTGCCCAGGTGCTCCCTGCAGGCCCTCAGTCACCAGAGAAACCAAAGGGTGCTCAGCAGAGAGGCAGAGGCTTGGTCTGTGCCAGGCCCAGCCCCAGACATTCCCCTAGGGTTGTGCGCAGCACCCAGCTCAGCCTCGTTCCTCTGCAGCTGTCTTTCACATCGCCACGCTGATGCCTACCAAGGATATGGACAAACACCGCTGTGATAAGAAGCGGCACCTGGGTAATGACTTTGTTTCCATCATCTACAATGACTCTGGTGAGGAATTCAAGCTGGGCACCATCAAGGTAAGCTGTGCCTCTGTCTCTGGGTGTCCAAGGCCCCACCCTTGGGATGGAGACTGAGGCCATCTGGAGAGGTGTCCCCTGGTCTATCTGGAGGTCCCCTTCCTAAGCCGTTAAGATGACATCCCTGTCCACTAGGAGAGGCTTATCGGTGACACCGTGACACGGTCCCAAGTCTTGACTTCTCTAGGCCTGTTTCCTCATCTGTACAGTGGCCCTTGTCAGGAGTTACCCAGCATGTGCCTAGCAAGATGTGCAGCACCTCGTAGGTGCTTAATGTCTGCTTAGAGCTGCCCTTGTGGAGCTGTAATCTTCAGCACTTCCTGGACCCCTCTGACCAGGATGTTTTTATACAGCAGTGTCACCCAAGTCCCAGGAGAGGTCACACACAGAAGAGGAGGCTTAGTCACAGTGGACTCTGAGTTGAAGTGACAGGCTCGAGGGTGTGTGGGTTAATTTCACAATGTCCCCAGAAGCCTTGGAGGACCCTGGGCCAGGAACCTGGGAGGGGGAGGGTATTTGTGTGAAGGCTAGCATGGCCATCCAGGAGACATTTCCACAACAAGCAAAGGGAAGAGGGACTCCAGGAGAAACCGAGGAGGACAGCGTGACCCACTGAGACACAGGGCCTGGCTCAGTCACGGTGGGAGGCAGCCAGCCTCAGACGTGCCACTCTGTTGAGCTCTCGGTCCCAGTGCTCAGGCAGGGTCCGAGTGCCTACAGCCCTTGGCACATTCCAGGCCTGGGATCCAGGCGTGAGGCAGGTGACAAGTATGTGACACACCAGTGAGCCCTTCCTGAGCCCTCAGGATGAGCTCAGGCCAGGAGGACCCTCTTGTCTGGCAGGGCCAGTTCAACTTCGTCCACGTGATCATCACACCCCTGGACTACGAGTGCAACCTGCTGTCACTGCAGTGCAGGAAAGGTGTGGCCTGGGATGGGTGGGCAGGGAGTGAGTAACAGGGCCCTGAGTTTGGTGTGAGCGCTGTATCTCCTCAGACATGGAGGGCCTGGTGGATACCAGTGTGGCCAAGATTGTGTCTGACCGTAACCTGCCCTTTGTGGCCCGCCAGATGGCCCTGCATGCAAACGTGAGTAGAAGCAAGACCAGGGGCCCAGGTGGGTCTGTGCTGCCCCTGGCCGGAGGACTCACTGTCCTGCCCCCTGGCCCCCAGATGGCCTCACAGGTGCACCACAGCCGCTCTAACCCCACGGACATCTATCCCTCCAAGTGGATTGCTCGGCTCCGCCACATCAAGCGACTCCGCCACCGGGTAGGGAAGAGGGGCCCCTTAGGGATGTGCAGCTGATGGGCATGGGGGCAGTGCCCAACCCAGGCAGAGCCTGTGTTAACCCTGTCTAGGCTGGGCACTGAAGCCCCTTCTCCCCACAGATCCGCGAGGAAGCCCAGTACTCAAACCCCAGCCTGCCTCTGATGCAGCCTCCAGCCCATGCCAAAGCCTCGGCCCAGGCCCCATCTGAACCCATGCCTGCTTATGAGACAGGCCAGCGGAAGCGCCTGATCTCCTCGGTGGATGACTTCACAGAGTTTGTGTGAGGCAGAGCTCAGGCCAAGGGTTCTTCCTGGTTGCCCCCAACAACACTGGATGGTATTTTGTATAAACGAAATAAACTGCCTCTATCTCAGGCATAGGTAGCAGTCAGACAGCTCCTTTATTTGACTTTGTCTATTTTGCAGGATTGGAGACAGGATCAAAGCTCTAGCTAGGGCCCTTGGGGACACGCACCCTTCTCCATCTGTGGTGCCTTGGTACTGCCCAGGCCTCATGCCCTCATCCGCCCCAACCTGAGAGCCAGCCCCCAGGAGAGGTCTTTCTCCTACCTGCCTGGCATCTCTCACCACATGCAAGTCCTTTGCCCAGACCTGTCACCAGCAGGCCTGGATCTGTCCCCAGCCCCAGGCGGGGGAGAAAAACAAGGCCAAGGTGGTGAAAAGAACACCAGGGTAGAGCTGTGGCCCCAAACATTCGTCTAGCACCTGCCCAAGGTCAGACTCGGATCCAAAAAAGCAGCTGCAGCTTCCCTGGCCCCCTCACTGGCAATAGAGGTCCAGGGTACTCAGCTTCAGCCACCAGGCCCCTAGGCTGTACTAAAAAAATAGCAACATACAAAAATACATTTTAACCCCGTATAAATTAGTGACGGTAGACACACAATGGATGGCAGCTGGAGGCGAGCGTGCAGTGGGGACAAGGCAGAGGTAATAACTTAGGGGTGGGGAAGGGAGGCGCAGCTTACCCTCCCAGAAGCCTGGTTCCTTAGCAAGGGAGGCAGGCTGCCCAGGGTGGCACTGGGCACAGCCCCGCTCTACCTGAGGACTTGGGAAATAAATTAGCATGTCGGAGGCTGGGTACTCGCTCGTTCCAATACTGCTGTGGCCTCCCAAGGGAGCTGGGAGGGGACCCTGGGTCCTGGCTGGTCACACAACCTCTTTAAAGTGCTGAAGTCCACAGACAGACCCATCCTGCCTGCTCTCTGGGGAACCTGTGTGTAGCCATTCTGCCTGGCCTGAGACCTTGAGGCAGAAGGTAATACTGAGCATTGTCTACCCTGGCTCCTGTGGGCCAGAGCAAAGCCACAGGCCCTGCCCCAGGAAGGGGCATGACCCAAGCACCCTGGGGCTAAGTGCTGGGGTGGACCTTGCTCTTGACCCACGGAGGTGTCCTGCTGGGGCCGACAGCCAGGTCCGTGCCAGGACTGGCCTGGGCAAGGTGGCTGGGCAGGACTGGCCTCCGGCTTGGGGAGGGGATAGGGTGAGGTGACACAGGAAACCGGGAGCTCCCACAGCCTTGAAGCCTTTGGAGCCGCCGCTCTAGCTGGTAGACGTCCTCCGTGGCCTGGTTGAGTCGGTCAAACTGGGTGAGCAGAGCCTCGAACACAGCATGGAGGCGGGAGGGCTCTGGCTCAGGCTCCCCCTGGGGCCCTGGGCGGCCTGGGCCTGCATTCAGTCCATCCAGCTGGCTGGAGGAGGTGGAGGGGTGTGACGCATCGGAGCAACCACTGGGTGGGGGTGCCTCTGGGGAAGACTTGGAACCCCTGGAGGATCGGGAGGGCAGCGGCTCCATCCCTTCAAAGCGGACTTTGTGGCGGAACTGGGGGCGGCACAGGGGTTCAGTCAGTCCGACTGCACCCTGGGCTCATGGGCCCAGAGTGTGTCCCTCTCCCCCCCACTGGGCCGTACCCACCTCCTTGACCTTGCTGAACCCCATCCAGAGGCGCAGCCTGCGCAGGAAGAGTTCCACCATCTCGTAGTCCTGGGGTTCCCAGGCTGGGCGATAGAGCTCCCCCCGCAGAGAATGGTACCGCCAGCAAAGGAGGACTGCACCCAGTCTCAGGGCTCCACACAGGCGCAGAGCCCAGAGTCCCATGCACAGCAGAGGGGACAGGTGCCAGGACTCACCCGGACACAGGGTGGGAGCCCTGGACCCAGGGCATAGCACCAAGAGGGCCCGGACCATGTTGTGGAGGAAATCCGTGCAAGAGGAGAGGAGCTGTAGGGCAGGGGCAGAAATGAGCCTGTGCTCAGGACGAGGCCTCCCCATGGACCCAGGCATGGCTACTTACCAGGACAGCCAGCTGGGTGTAGGCCGCTCCAAGTATAACCAAGCCCAGCGTGGCCCCCAGGAGCTCCGGCAGGGCCCGGCACAGGGTCTTACCAAACACAGACCACTGGCGCACAAACCGCAGCTGCTGGGCAGTCTGTGGACAAGGAACGTCAGCCTGCAGACCAGGGTGTGGCCCAGCCCTGTGCCCCGAGCCGGCTCTCACCTTGACCAAAAGCAGGAAGAGCAGCAAAGCTGCCAGGCCACGGGCTGCAGTGCTTAGCTGTGCCACTTGGTCAAAGCTGGTGAAGTGGGGCCGACTGTGCAGGAAGCGGGTCCACTGGCGGTCAGCGGTGCCTAGCTGGGCCAGACGTACCAGTGCTGCAGTTGCTGTCAGCGCCACCAGGAGCCACTGTGCCCAGCCCCCAGGCTGTGCGGCGTGTGCACAGCCCTCCTTGCGCCAGGCTCGAGCCTCGGCCATGGAGAAGTACAGTGCGAACAGCAGCAGGCACACCTGGGAGAGAGATGGGAGCAGGACTTGGGCTGGGCCCAGTAAGGAGGTGACCCAGGGCTGCAGAGAGGCATCGGTAGGAGGAGCAGTACATACCGATGTGAGCAGTGGCAGGGACAGACCTGCGCTGAAGCGCAGCAGAGCAAATGGGCGGACGCTGAGAGCTGCCAGGGCATGGCCGGCGGCAGGAAACTCGAGGCGCAGTGTGACAGAAGCATGCAGCCCTACGGCTGGGCTGTAGCGTGTGAGCTCCACAAACACAGCACGGCTCCTGCGTGGAGAGCACGGACATCACGGTGGGTCAAGGCTAAAGTGGACAAGTGGACAAGAGGGCAGGGGTAGGGGCAGGGGAGTCCAAAGGCCGGGATGGGGGTAGAGCTAGGAGAGCAGGCCAGGAGGGAGGTCAAGGCAGGCAGCACTCACTTGCTGTCAAGCCAGTTGTGCTGCTGCAAGAAGCGCAGACGTGCACGGCTTTCCTCCAGGCTCAGGCCCAGTTCTTGCACGTAGCCACCGCTGTCGTACACCGCACAGTAACCCCAGTACCAGGTGCTGTAGGACCGGGCAGTGTTTAAGTGGCCCTAAGCCCACAAGCACCTGGGAGCCAGGTTGGAGAGGCAGCTGAGGGATCCCCTGGGGAACCACCCTCCCACCTGCAGGGGCTCTGCTCACCCCAGTAAGTCAGGCACAGAGTAGTTCCATGTGTCTGAGCTGTTGTGGGCTGCACTCTGCCAGCCAATGCCGTAGTCAGTGGTGCTGAAGCCTCTTGCATCTGGGCACAGATGCACCCCAGGGCTGGGAGGGTCTGGACAGAGTGCTAGAATGCACAGGTCCTAGGTGACCTCCCTGCATCCTCCCAGCAACCCACAGAAATTATTAGGCCCTTTTTTCAGAAAGGTAACTGAGGCAGGAGGACAGGAAAGGTCACATATGCAGCAGAGCTGAAACAAAACTCAGCAGTAGGCTGCTATGAAGAGGGACAGGGTGGAGAGGTTCTCCAGCTCACCTTCCTGTAGCCGCACCTGCCGCAGCCGTGGGGGCCCCAGCTCAGGGCTGGACTGGTTCCCATGCACGTAGGGCAGCAGCACGCGGGACATCCATGGCCAGAACTCATCAGACCTACCAGCAGCAGATACAGTCACACTCCAGCTCATGGCTTCCCCACTGCACTGGGGGCAGGTAACTCCACCCTAAGGCTGTCCTGTGCACTGTAGGGTACTTAGCAATTTCCCTGATCGCTGCCCACTATGTGCCTGTAGCCCCTCTCCAGGCCTAACAACCAAAATGTATCCAAGACATTTGTAAATTCCCCTAAGGGACAGGATGGGCTAAGGGCAAGATCAAAGCAGGCCCCAGTGGGCATCAGTGCCACCTTGGCCCAACAGACACACACGTGTGTCCCGGGGTGTTCCTACCTGGTGATGGCCAGAAAAGCTTGGCTATCCAGCTCCTGTCTGATGGCGCTCTGCAGACGATAGGCATGGCTGTGGCAGGAGGCATCCCCATAGTTGGCCAACAATGTCACCAGCAGGAAAAGCATGTGTATCAAGAGGCTCTGAGAGACAGTAACACCCCTATGGTCAGCTGACTGCAGCCCACAATATCAGGACGGCATCAGAATGTTAGGTAGTAAACTGCCCTGCGCAGCATGTCTAGCACTAAGGAAGAGTGTAAGATGCCCTCCTGGAGCAGACACAGGCCACTGAAGGCGAGGCAGATGTGAAGGATGATGCAAGGGGGTCAAGGGAGAGGCACAGTACCCACTGAAGTACCCTGTGGTCACAGAAGGACAGGTAAGGTTCAAGTGTGTGCTTCCCAGGAGCTAACGGGGGAAGAAAGCAGCCGAGCTCACCCTCAGCATGCTATGCAGCCTCTTGACCTTTCGAGCTTCCTCCTTTGCCAGGAAGAGAGCAAAGCCATGGGGAGGCCGAACACGGGGCACACGCTCGCTCACTGGCGTCACAGCCGGACTCTCTACCAGGGTGTCGTCTTCATCAGGGTGTAGCCGCTTGGCCACCAGTGAGAAATAAAGGGCTTCCAGCAGGACCTAGAGCAAGGGTGGCATCAGCCAGGGAGCCTGAGACTAGCAGCCCCAGCCTTGCTGGCCCAACTCACCTTCAGTGGCTCCCAGCCAAGGAATGAGGCCAGGAAGCTGGAGCTGCTCGAGAGAAGCCACATGACACTCACGCTGGGGGGGAAGCTGGCACCAACCCACCCTGAGACGCCCACAGCCACGGCCACCAGGAGCAGGCTGAGCCCGTGGGCCAGCGGAGCACACCAGGCAGGCATCAGTCGCTTCTTCAGACCTTCCATCAGCCCTGGAGACACAGAAGCAGCCGTGTTAACTGGCATCCCAGAGGAAGGGACCGAGGAGTGTCCAGATCCTCAGATGTACCTGTTCTGGAGAGCCGGACCAATGGAGGCGTTTGCCAGGTCAGGCCCGGGCCAGGAGGCCCACTGACCCCAGACTTCTGCATCGCTGGTGTCTTCGTCTTCTCCCCAGGAGTGCTGGACCTAGGCATAAGCAGGGCAGGGGGTAAATTGTAAGCCCGACAATATAGGCGGTGGTGTCTGTGCCCTCACACAGGTACAACCTCTTACAACCTCTCTGGTCCTGAACCAGGTGGGTGTAGTGCCAGGGGCTCAGGATACCATGGTCACTTTCCTCCATCCTTCCTGCTGACACACCCATCCCCTAGGACCTGAGCTACATTAATTGTCCCAATGGCCATTGCCATTTGGGGCACAGGTGGCCTCTGCCAGCTTCTCATACCAGCAAAGCAGGTCAGGGCAGGAACCTGCCGCTCCTAAGGAGCCACCTGACCAGAGGTCATGTCAGTGACGCTGGTAACACTCCCTGCCACAACAACCCTCCCAGGGCCAATGTTGCCACAGAAGAAGGGGACACAGACAAGAGGATGTACAAATGGCAAGGCTGAATGGAGCCTGGCAGGATGCACACAGACTGAGGAAAACATCATCATGCTTTCTACAGCTGCCCTGAGCCCTAACTGCACAGCCCAGATGAGTGTGCACCGGCCACTGACACCCCACCCACCCAGGCATCCAGCTCTGTCCTGGGCCAGTAGAGGGCGCATCATCTGCCCGGTGAGTTTTTCTTGAAACTGACTTTTCTGAATATAAAAATTATATGAAATTCAGCTGAAAATAAAGATAGAAAACATGGGTATCAGTATTTCTCCCCACAAGGAGGAGAACCTGAGTGCCCTTGCCTGCCCGCCTGCATATGCATCAACCTGTAGGCTGTACGATGTGAGGGCTGTGGCTGCAAGTACAGTAGTCACGGACTCCGCCATTTGCCCACAGGTTCATCACTGCCCTGCTGAATGCTGGCACTGCTGCAGCCCTGGGATATGCACGTGGAGGAACCAAGTCCCAGCACACACAGTGTGCATGGTCACCAACAGCACCATGGGCCAGTGCACAGGGCGCAGTCAGACCTGGCAAGGGCAGCCCGTGCGTGTGTGCGTGTGGGTGTGCGTGTGTGTGTGTGTGTGAGCGCATGTGTGTGCATCAGCATGGGCAGTCAGTAGTTCCTGCTTCAATACATGGGCAGGAAGGCAGGCTCTGTTCAGGTGACAGAGAGGGAGCTGTGTGCTAGGGGACAGCAGCAGGGGCCAGACTGCAGGCGGCTGGGTGAGCACTGGATAGCCTACTCCAGTTTGGGAGGCCACCACCAGGATGGCCCCCAAAATACCTACAGCCTATGTCAGGCCTCTGTGTAGCCCCATCCTGGAGTAACAGTGAAGAAAATGAGATGAGAGCGTACAACTAGTGCTGTGGCTCTGTGTGCTATTCTGATTGCTGGCTCCAGGGAAGATTCTGGCTTCCAGGTGGGAAGGTTTCTCAGCATCCCTGAGGAACAACTGAGGCCTCTGGCCGACAGCCAACACCCTGCCATCTGAGCTGTCTGAACACTAAGTACTAGGGTTACTAGTTATGCATCAAGAAAAGAGGGCCACCACGAGGGCACAGGTGGAGGACGAGTGGGGACAGAGTACCCCAAGGAGAGCCTGGAACAGCCCAAGACATCTGGATAGTGGGAACAGGAGGGAGAAGGCCAGACCCTGCACCTAGAAAGAGCAGAGAGCACTTGCTGAAGTTCACCTAGGAATCTGCAGAGGGGAGTCAAGAAGGAGTCAAAGACTTCAGCCCCGTCCGCTGCCCTGGGACAGCTGGGGAGAGATGTCTGGGAGAAACTGAGCACCCAGGGTGAATCTGGGCTGCCCCCAGCTGCGCACATGGACTGGTGGGGCTGTGCAGGGCTCAGGAGCAGCCTTCAGGTGGTAGGCTTACAGCTGTGCCCCAGTGTCAGACTGACAAATCAAATGGCAATTTCTCATTAAGATTCCTTCATGTAACTCAGAGAACTCCCTGACCTCTGTACTAGGCCAGTTCCTCTCTCAGCAATTCCTGGTTGCTTGGATATTTGAAGAATTAAGAGAGATGAAAATATGGAAACTAAAATAAACACAGATGAAAAAGAAGTATAAGGAAATTCAACATGAATCTTTTCTTACTGAATTGGAAAAAGCCAACATATTAAGACATTCTTAAAAAATCAAAATCGTGGGCTGGGGATTTAGCTCAGCGGTTCAGTGGCCTGCCTCACAAGCACAAAGACCCAAGTTCGATCCCCGGTACCAAAAAAAAAAAATCAAAATCGTTTCAAAATTTGAAAAAAAAAAGAGGGGCTATTTAAAAACTTGCCATGATTTCTCAACTGTTTTGTCCGAGTCTGAGCTACACAGTGAGTTCAAGATCAACCTGAACTATATAGTGAGACCCTGTTTCAAAAAACAAAACAAAACAGTTTTGAAACCAAAATCAGAGCTCTTCCCTAGGCCCAGCCCCTCCAGCCCAAACCAACTGCCTTTCCATGCCTCGAATGCCCCAGGCTCCTGCTGCCTCCCTCAGTGGGAGTCCCAGGGCCTTAGCATGGTCAAGCACCATTGCCTAGGGACAAGGCAGAACCAGGAAGCCCTCACTCATCCCAGGCAGGAAGCAGGGCTTCCTTGACCTGCACTTTTTCCGTTCCTTTCAGTCCCCACACTAGGATGACCCCTTTCCCCCAGGAGTGGGCACTCACAAGCCAGTGAGCAGGTCCGTTTCTATGAGGGTGTCCTGGGTGACCAGTAGGCTGCTAGCCCCTTCAGCCAGGACCTGCCGGATGAGGTCTTCATCTGGAGGGTACAGGACATGTTGGAGTGGCCCAGCCACTCAGGAACACCTCAGGGGCTCTGGACTTCTAAGTGTGGAGCCTTCCCTCATCCCCACCCTAGCTCACCTGACACTGAGAAGTATTTGGCAGGTGAGGAGGGGATGACCAGAGAGAGACTGTCCTCTTCTACGCCCAGCCCTCGGCCTGCTCGGTTCCTTGCCAGCCGCTGCAGGGTGCTACCCATGATGGATGTGTCGCTGAGGAGGTCTGGCCAACTGAGTGTGCCTTCACTGGAGGGCCAGCACACCAGGCTGTGGGTGACACAGGTGAGCGTATCTTTATAAAATTCCCAATTCAAGTCTGGTCACACCACAGATGTAGTAAGCAATGCACCCAGGGCCACATAGGGCTTCTTTTTTCTCCACACCAGGGACTGAACTCAGGAACTTGCACTTGCCAGGCAGACATGGTGCCACTGAACTACAGCCCCCACATAGGGCTTGAGCCAAGACAGCATGTGGCAATAACTAGAGCCTGCCCATCCTAGACAAAGACACAGGCAACCCAAATTCCCCCAACACGGCCTGCCAGGCACAGAACACATCCAGGATACACTTGATGTCTGTAAGCAACCTACCTTTTAGAATCATCCAGAAGCAAGTCACTTTTCACTTGTCCTGTGAAGGCCTGTTGGGAAGTGCACAGCACCCTTAGTGAGAACCCTCAGAGGCAGAGAACTAGCAGGGCCTGGATTCAACCCAACCTCAGCTTGCAGCGCCCTCACCTCAGTGCGGAGGCCCGAGAATGTGAGAGGAGCTGTCTACCTCAGCTTGCAGCGCCCTCACCTCAGTGCGGAGGCCCGAGAATGTGAGGAAGGAGCTGTCCAGAAGAGACGAGTCCAGGCAGCTGTCCAGCTCCAGTGCCCGCTGCCTTGTAGGACTGGGGTTTGGGCCACCAGCCACCTGCTGGGAGAACAAGGTGGGTCAGTGGGAGGCAGCTGGCCCTGCTCAGGGAAGCATGAGAAACGACCTAGTGAGTAGGCACGACGGCCTGGACCAGCACTGACAATGCCCTCGGCTGATGGGCACGTTCCAGACCTGTGCTAGCATGGTAGCCTCACCACTTGTCACTTGTTTTGTGACTGAACCCGGGACCTCTTGCATGCCAGGCAAGTGCCCTACCATGGAGTATTTATTGTACTCCTCACACTGTTCCTGAGTGGCTGTGCAACTAAAGAAATGATCCTTTCTGCAACGAGAACAGTGATATAGCTCAATACTAGAGCACTTGCCTAGTATGTGCAAGTCCCCGAGACTACAGAAGAAAAATAAGAAATGAACCTTTGATTTTAAACGTAAATGCAAAAAGGCTATGCCTCAGAGTCTACTGGATTCCTAGGCTAAATCCCTCTTTTTTTTTTGGTACTAGGGATCGAACTCAAGACCTTGTACTCACCAGGCTGGCGCAGGACCGCTGAGCTACATCCCCAGCCCAATCCCCTTGGTCACGCTGGAAAATTCTTTCTTAATGCTGCAGGACTTGATTTGTTAATGAAATGTAGAGGACTTAAGATACACATGTGTGTATATAATGTTTATATATACATATATATATTGTAGACAAACACATATATACATACACATATTTTTTGATAGGGTCTATGTGGTACAGGTGTGACTCACCATGCCTGGCTTGGGCATGTATATTTCTTTTTCTTATGATGTCCTTGTTGAGCTTTGGGGTTAGGATAGTACTGACCTCATGGAAGAATTAGGAAAAGTTCCTTCCTCTTGTATACTTGTATTTCTTTTTTGCAGTACTGGGGATTGAACCCAGGGCCTTCATACTGAGCTACATTCCCAGCCGATTCTAAAATGTAAAAAATTTTATGGCTGGGCATGGTGGCACACCTGTAATCCTATTACTTGGGAGGCTGAGGCAGGAGGATTGCCATGAGTTTGAGGCCAGCCTAGGCTACACAGTGAGACCTTGCCTCAAAAAAGCAAAGAAAAAAAAGGGCCAGGGCCGGGGATTTAGTTAAATGGCACCATGCCTGCCTTCCAAGTTCAAGGTCCTGAGTTCAATCCCTGGTATTGAGAGAGAGAGAAAAAAAAGGAAGGGCCAGGGATTTTAGCTCAGTGGTTCCACCGCCTGCCTCACAAGTGCAAGGACCCGAGTTTGATACCTGGTACAAAAGAAAAAGAATGGGCACAGGGATTTTAGCTCAGTGGTTCCACCGCCTGCCTCACAAGTGCAAGGACCCGAGTTTGATACCTGGTACAAAAGAAAAAGAAAAGAAAAAAAATTATATTTGTGAAAAGTTTTGAGTCTCACAAGTTAAAAATTGCCTAAACTGGACTCAATTTGCAATCCTCCTGCATCAGCCTCCCAGAGCGCTGGGATTACAGGCACCTACCCTTGTACATGCCAGAAGACTTTGTGAAGGACGATCCTTAATCTGTAACTGTTTAATTCACCAGTGAAGCTGTCTGCGCCTGGTTTCTTTGTGGGGGGTTTTTATATTACCAACTCAATCTCTTTACTTGCTCTGAATATCAGATTGTCCAGCTCTTGAGTTGGTCTTGATGGTTTGTGTCCATTTCTTCTAAATTATCTAACACAATGGCACAGAGTTGCTTGCGAGATTTCCTTCTATACCCTCCTGGCCCGTTGGTTTAATGTTGGTAATGATGTCCCCACTCATTTATGGGTTCTTTTTAGTACCAGGAATTGAACTCAGGGCCTTGCGCTTGCCAGGCAGGCACTGTGCTGCTGAGCTATATCCTCGACCCTCATTTATGAATTTGAAAATCTGAGTTTTCTCAATCTAGCCAAAGCTTTGCCAATTTTGTGAATCTTTTCAAAGAACCAGCTTTTGGTTTGTTGATTTTCCCCTTGGGCTACAATGCCAAACAGCACAGCCATCAGCAGAGTGACAAGGCCCGTGCTCCAATCCCAGCCCTAACCCACCTTGCTCCGAGACATCCGGAAGAGGAACAGGATGGCCAAGTAGACGGGATAGACAACCACACTGGACACCAGGCCAATGGCAACTGTATCAACACTTGGTGGGATCAGATGGGACACGGGCCCCACACTGCACGGCAGGAGACAGAGGCAGGCCAGGTTAGGCTGGGGGCTGGGGGTAGGGGGCAGGAAGAGTTGGGCAAGAGGAGACCACCTTGATCCCACAGGCACCCACCTGTAGGTGGCATCTCCCACGACTCCATACCACACAGCATTAGCACCCAGGAAGAGGCAGATGAGGAGGACACAGCAGGTGGCCCTCTGGACACGAGTAAAGTGACTCCGAGCTGGCTGGTCCCATAGGGAGAGCCAGATGTGCTTATCAAAGAAACCACGTTGCAGCTCTGCCACTAGGAGGCGCTGGAATTGCCACAGGGCTGCATCACCTAAAAGGAGGGCGGGAAGAGGCTGCAGGGGGTCCAGACTGAGGTAGCCGCCAACACATCCTCCCTGCCCGCTCCCTGCCAGGACTGGGCCTTACTTGCAGCCAGCACTTCCTTCTCCACTAGGCCACCATTGGCCTCCGTCTCCACAGACAGCCAGTCATTGACCAAGAAGAAGGTACTGCGGGCACTCTGCAGGTCCCTGACGATGATGTGCTGCAGAAACCAGGCGGGGCTGAGCCCTGTGGAGGCGGTAGTGGGGTGAGGACCAGGGTGCTGGAAGGGGATGGAGGGACGACATGGGGGCTGGGGTATCAGCAGGGTGCAGGAGCAGCAGCAATAGTAACACTTGCCCAGACCTTTGTTGTCGTGCCACACACGGATCTTCCACACGTTGCCCAGGCTGTGTGGGGTGGCAATCCGGAAGATGTCCAGGCTGTTGCGATGAAAGGCCCTGTCCCCGTCCAGGTGTCGGTGGCCACTCCGGCTATCTGCTCCATACAGCATGATGCCCACGTGGGCTGTGGTACCTGGGGGTTGAAGGGGAGGAACTCTAGGTGTGGAGCCCCCCACCGCCAACATCAGGCAAGATATTTCATCTGTGGTCTTCAACAAGCACCGGAAGTCCTTGTGCTGCATAGTTCTGGATACAAATTTGTTTCCCCCACTTTTTACATAAACATCAATCCAGTTTCCACAGGAGGAGCTCTGGGTTACCAAGGTGTGCAGTTGGCAGGTGACCAGAGTGCAGACCTCAGCCTCCCAGACACTATGGGATGAAAAGTGCATCACAGCCAGGGACAAGGACCACCTATCTAGAACTCTGCCACCAACAAACTACCAGCCCTAAAGTTGGGTGGCCTCCTGGGGATACCTTCACTTGTTTTGTTTGAAACAAGGCGCTGCTGTGTAACTCAGGCTAGCCTCAAACTCATTGTGTAGCCTAGGCTGTCTTGAATTTGTGATCCTCCTCAGCTTCCAGAATGCTAGGATTACAGGAATGAGTCACCACACCTGGCTGACCCATGTTGAGTCTTGAAAAATGGATAATCCAAAAATGAAGGAAGGGAGGGAGGGAGGGAGGGAAGAAGGAGGGAGGGAGAGAGGGGAGAAAATGGATAACTGCCAGGTATGACGGCACACTCCCGTGATCCCAGCACTGAGGGAAGCTAAGGCAAGAGGATCAAAAGTTCAAGGACATCTTGGGAAATTTAGCAAGACCTTGTCTCAAGGTAAAAAATAAAAAGGGGTGAGGATTAGCTCAATAGTAGATTGTGTACTAACACGTACAAGGTCCTGAGTTCAATCCTCGACATGCAAAAAAAGCAACAAAAAGGGGGAAAAAGAGAACAACACTAACACTGGAAGTGAAATTTCAATTAAAGGTCAAGGGAAGCTGGGTATGGTGGCTGACGCCTATAATGCTTGCACTAGAAAGACACGCAGGAAGATCACCATGAGTAGCGGGCCAGCCTGAGCTACATGGTGAGTTCAAGGTCAGCCTCTAAACTACACTGGGAGACTAAAACAAAACAAAACAAAAAAACCCCAAAAACATTTTTTCCAAAAAGGGAAAACAGACTTGTTGAAGCGATGGCTATGGAGATGCTGCACTGCCCCAAGATCCAATAGGCAGTGTGGAATTCAGTAGTGAATATGGACTTAGCCATGTGTGATTCTCATTCTTGACAACTTGATTGGCTTGAGAGAGGCCTAGATTAGTAAGGCACGCTTCTGGGTATGTCTGCGTGATTGTGAGTGTGTGACTTTGGGAAATGTATCAGCCCCAGCCCTTTCCTCACTGGCTTTTCTCTTGCTCTCTGCTTCCCAGAAGTCATGAGTTAAGTAGCCCTCCTCCCTGAGCGCCATTCCACCACGATGTTTCCACCCTGGAGCCAACTGACATGGACTGAAACCATGATCCAAATTAAACCTTGCCCCCTTTAAATTGTATATGTCAGCTATCTTATCCCAATGGATGCAGACAGATACACCACATAAATAAGATGCGTGATCACCACAAAGCAGGCGTATTGCAGCAGAATGCAATCTGCTCCTCAAAGAACTCTAGTGCTTTTCCCAATATTGAAAGCATAGAAGGAAATGTTGGAAGTGACTGTAAACTTTGGACACGACACTCGCCAGAGCACAGAAAGATGCTCACTCTGTACCCTTGGTTACACAAGGTGAAGAAGGAAATGGCTCAGAGAATTTTCCACAAGAGAACAAAGCACTTAACTGCCAGTTTCTAATGTTTCAAATTATGGTGCACTAAGACATTTCCCTGTGTTTATGAACAACAGCAAGTTTTTGAGATTCACAAATAAATTTCAGAGGTGGTCTCGGAACAGTCCTCATTCCCCACCGACTGGCAGGCTAGCCTGTGCATCTATGGCTTCACAAATTGGAAGGCCCACACCACCATGCACAGTAAGGCCGTGGTGACCAGATGGCCATTTCCTACTTGGAAGAGGAAGGGGAAGGAGCTGTTCTCCTTCTCAGGAATATCTACAAAAACATCTCAGGAATTCACAAGCTAACCCTTTACACAGCACTTGGGAAAGGAGCTCTTGCTTTAGAACACCTATCACCACAATCCCCATGAGGAAAACTAGCCAGGGCCCAGGACTGAAGCAGGGGAAGCCAGGGAGATTCCACGGTCTCCTTACCCAGTCACCTCCCCTCACCTGAACCTCGGCCCCAGCCAGTCTTGACCAGGATCTCATACTTGAAGCGGCCCCCCTTCCCGCAGAAAGGGATGACGCGGGCCCAGCTGACATCCAGCTGGTCCAGCCTGCGCAGGATCACAGCCATGACAGCGTAGGTTACAAGGCACATGGCACACGTCAGGAGCACGATGTAGTTCACACGAGCAGCTGGCTCCTGGGAAGACAAAGCCAGCCGGCCCAGGAGGTTCACTTGAATGCTTCACCTACTGAGGACGGAGCTGGAGCCCACCCAGGCATTCTCCACCCTGTGAAGAGCTGAAGATCAGGGCCCCACTCACAGGGAAGATGAAGTGGATATAGCTGAGAGGCACAAAGAGGCTGGCACCAAAGGCAGTGAGGTGACGGGTGAGGCAGACGGCCTGGCTGGGTGAGGTCTCCTCCAGGGGCACAAGCCCCTCTGTCCGCCACATCATCTCCTCCTCACTGAAGTACTGGCACAGGGATGTGTACAGGCCCACGGACACCTCCAGAGCTGACCAGTGGAAGTGGCTGGTCAGGTTCAGGTGATAACTCCCACCTGGGTATCCAGTCCTGCCAGGGACAGGGCAGTGTCACAGCCAGACCCTGCTGGGTCCAGAGCCCCAGTTCCATCCAGGGAGTGTTCTAGCCTTAGCTTCTGTACCTGGCTGACTCCCCAGCCTTCTGCTGCCACTGTTCCTACAGAGTCCACGTGCTCTTAGGCACAGAGACCAAACCATGTCCACCACTGCCACAGCCCACTCCCAGGTCCTGTAGTGGATGGAGGATGCTCACCCTGGGGCAATGAAGAAAGTGTAGGGCCTGTGGTCGGCACCAGTGAGCACCTCCAGGTTGATCTTCCTGCTGGCTGAGCAGTTGTACTCATTGGGCTGGGGCATTGAGTGCAGGTAGACAGCCAGGTAGGGCTCAGGCTCCTCAGACAGGTAGCGCTCTGCAGGCAGAACAGTGTCAGACATCCATCCAGGGACGCCCTGGGAGCCCTCTGCCACAGGGCCTGGGAGCCTCCTTACTGGACAAGCACGTGCCGTCCATGGCCCCAACTGCCCTCAAGCCAGGCCCCCAGGACCTATATGGCAGGAGGCAGATTTCAGCACAGCTGTGGCTACCTGCATGATACCCACCGCTCAGCACTGTGTAGGTAATCTGCAGGTGCAGCCCTGCTGCAGGGTTGCTGTTGTCCGGAGTGACCACAGCGCTGACAGAAGACTGGGGCTGGACGACAGCCGACCCCACAGGGGCATGGGGACCCTGGGCAGCCTGGTCCGAGTTGCTGGGCACCTTAACGGTGATGGCACGTTCTGTGCCAAGTCGCTCTATGGGGATCTGGGCACCACCCTGTGTCTGGAAGGCCATGGATGCCACCTTGGTTGAGACGGTATAGTTGCTGATGTAGCCAAAGGGAAAAGGATTGGAATCCACAAGGAAGATGAGCTGCACCACATCGCTGATGTTGGACAGGGCCCCACTGAAGGCCTCAGGGATGGAGAAATGGCAGCCGGAGCTTGAGGCGTTTCCATAGCACAGCAGGCTGTGTGGGTCTGAGCGCTTGCCCTGTGCCACGATCTCCTCACCCACCAGGGTCAGAGGCTCCTCATTGAGTACGCGGGAACGCATGAGGATGCACATGAGGGCTGATGAGAGGTTGTAGGCCTTAGACGCCACCATCAACGAAGGCGACTCAGTCCCCAGTTCTGAGGGCTGTGCACTCTGTATGTCCAAGCTGGCCAAGTGGATGAGGTCACCTGCAGTCAAGTACAGGAGGCTGGCACGTTGAAGGGGAAGGGTAGAAAAGAGGCCAAGAGGGAGGAAGGCTGGGGGATACATGCCCACACCTGTGATGTTAAGGATACTGTCAGCAATGGCGGTGGGTGTCACGGTGCCCTGGGTGGTCTCAGCCTGCAGTATGCGTATCATGCCCTCCAGCTTGTGCAGCGTCTGCTTCAGGCACGAGTGGCACACGAGCTCTCTGCTGGATACCTGTGTGGGGCCCACACGGTATCCGAGCCCACCCCTCACACATGGCCAACTTCCCCCACGGCTGCCAGGATGCCAGGCAGCCTCCCTGCCTCCAATCAGCGTGCTTTGTGCTAGGTACTGCCCGTGTGAAGCCACCCAAGCCCTCCCTGCCAAAAGCTCTTCTGTGGTCACTCTCAACCCACAGGGAACTCCTCTGAACTCCTCTGGTACCCAGGAATGTCTTTTCACACAACTAAAAGCAAGGAAGACACTGAGGCTCCAAGCTTAGCCATGTAGTAAAAGGGCAACCTTGACCTGGAAAGCACTCTGGTCTCATTTCCTCTGAGGACCTGGCTGTGCTCTTGGGTCCCTGTACTGATCCCCTCCCCACCCTGGGCACAGCAAATCCCCATCAGACTTGCTCCATCCTGCTGACAAGTCTAGCCCTCAGGCAGTAGACAGCTGGGGTGAAGTCACGCCCTATACCAGGTATGTGTGATGTGACCACAGGCCCCAGGGAGGGCACAAGGCAGAATCTCTTGGCCTCCCTATGCCTTCACCTATGCTGCCCTTTCTGCCCACGGTCACCCCACAGGGTCACAGACTGGGACTATGGACTCATTCTGGGAAAAGGCAGGAGAGGAATGGCAAGGGAGGACATCTAATCCTGGTAGCAGATACTGTCATGGGCCTAGGTTTGGAGGGTATCCTGTGCCTGGCTGTCCTACCATGCACTGAGCCAGCACAGCAGTGATCTGCTGGATGTCATCCACAGTGTTGACCCGCAGGGAAACCAGGGTCTCTGTGATGTTCTTGCGCATCTGGGCCCGCAGCTGCTGCTCAGAGTCAGGTTCTGTGGCCACATCTGGGGACTGCTCATACTGGAGTGAACACAGGATGTATTAGCATAGGTACATTGGCTATCCACTGGCTGCTGCATGGTACAGGCAGGTACTGAAAACCCCGAGGAGTTTTCTTGAGAGCAAAGCAGGGGATACCCAGGACGCCCTGTGGGCCCAGGAGCATCAGAAGGACTCTGGTTTTAGGTGGGACTGGGCATGTGAAGGCTGCCGAGGGGTAAGGGCTTCGTTTCAGGGATGACATCTGGGGTTTTGTCTGTGTGGGTCTGGAAATGAGACCCTTGGGAGACTGTCAAGAGTGCTGGTCTCAGCTCCCCAAGGAGCAAACCTGGGATCCCCCTCTGCCCACCCCTACTGACCTCGTTGAGCACAGTGATGAGAGCCAATGAGTATTCAATGACATGCTGGGGGTCGGCCTGTCTGAGGAGCCCAGGCAGCACACTGGCGGTCAGGCCATGCAGCCAGGGAATAAGACCCATGGAGCTATTGGGCTCCGGCAGGACAATGGCCAGAGACCTAAAGAGCAGAGGTAGGCTGTAGGCAGTGGGGAGTCGCCACAACCTCATCCCCACCCCCAGGGCCCAGCTCACCTGTTGAGGGCAACCACTGCGGCACCCAGCTGGTCCTGTACAACCACAGCTAATCCCACCTCAAAGCCAGGCTGGAAGCCTGGGGGCAGCACAGCCGCATAGGTGGAGAGACTACCCTTGTAGATACAGAACTCCTCACAGTGGCCCTGGTGACAGCGCTGCAGCAGCAGGGCATACACTAGCGGAGCACTTGCGTCCTCTGCATCCCGCCAGCCTGTGGATGGAAGCATGGCTGCAGCATGGCCCCGGCCCCTGCCAGCTCTCCCCCTACAGGCCCATACTCACCCACACATTCAAAGTGCACTTTGGTGATGAGGGCGCGCACTGCATCCAGTGGGAAGAGGCGACACGCACCCCCCAGTGGGGGGCGGTTGGGCGAGAGGCGGATGGAGGCACAGCCCTGCTCCTCTCCCAAGTGGCCCAGCACGGTGAGCGTGAAGGTGTAGCCCTCACCATCCCGCAGCACTCCGCGCCGCAGCACTAGTCGCATATCTGAGCTGCCTGTGGATGTGGTAGTCTCATCCAGCACCAGAGTCTTATTGCTAAAGGTACGTGCAGCCCAGCGCTGCAAGACAGAAAGGAGAGGCAGTGAGGGCAATGCTACAGCCACCTGCCAAACCAGGACCAGGGCAGCCCACCACTTACCCCACGCTTGGAGCCACTGCTGCAGTTACGGCAGCGGCCCTCCAGGTACACATAGGAACTGCGGCTCACTTCATACACTGCCTGTGCCTTACAGGACACACATTCCAGTGACACAATGGGCACCCGACCACTTCGGACCAGCACCTGGGGAGGAGGCAGGTCACAGGGAGGCCACATCCCACTGAGCCAGCAGGGCAGGCAGCTTAAGGGCAGGGCCTCTACCCTCCTAAGCAGTACAGCTGGGAACACTTAAACACAGGCTCCCCTGCCAAGTCTAAGAAGGTGTTAGTAGTCTGAAGGGGCAAAGGCCAGCAGGGATGTCATCTGCAATACAGGATGCTGCTGAGCCTGGCAGTAGGAGACACACACATCCACCACTGTAGGATGCAAGACAGGTGGGTGAACAAACCAAGGCACCCATCCAAGCCCTGCACATATCTATCCCCAGGTTTCAAATTTTCCCAGGCAAGGCCCGATTTAGCATTTTAGCCCAACTGGACCCTGCTCCCAGCCCCTCTTCCCTAGATGACCTGTCAGGGTAGTCCTTCCTCCTGGAAGGCCTGGCATTAAGATATCCCTCTCCCTACCCTCATAGTAGAAGCAGAGTCCAGCATATCCCATTGGCAGGACTGTCCTTTAGCAAAAGGGGTATCCATCACATGCACAAGGGCCCTAATTTTCCTGGCCAGGGAAGGGGAGCATGAGGGCAAATGGTACCCACTCCATTCAGAAACAAGGACACCCATATTTTAAGGAAAGTGATTGCCTCTGAGGTAAGAAAGGAACTCTGTTTCTCAATGTTTTATTCTGTTGTTGTAACCCCAGTACTTCTAAGAGGCTGAGGCAGAAAGACTGCAAGTTCAAGACCAGCCTGGAGAACTTAGCGACTTAAGACCCTGTCCCAAGATTTTTAAATGTTTTAGGACTGGAGATGTAGCTCAGTGCAAAGGCCCTGGTTTCAATTCCAGTACTAAAAAGAAAGAGAAAGAGAAAGAGGGAGAGGAGGAGGAGGAGAGAGAGAGGGAGAGAGAGAGAGAGATGGGGTAGGGAGAGGGAGAGAGAGATCACCAGAGTTCATAAGGCCCCTGTAGGATTTTATGCAGTTTACCGTGGCTTGAAAGGAAGCAATATTGAAATTGGATATTTTGTATTAAAATCAGCAACAAGAAAAGAACCAATAACCTCTAGGACTGCAACACAGAGAGCCTTTGAAACAAATGGCACACTGGGTAATGTCTGGGTGCTGTCTGGGCTGTAGCCCGTGGGGATGAGGCAACACTCACCGTCTGACTGGAAACCTCTTCCTTCCTGCCCACTTTCCACACAGTAAGGTTGAAGGTATACTCTACACCGGCCTCTAGGCGCTCCTTGGGGATGATGACCACACTGTTCCCGCGGGGCCCAAAGTTCAGCACACACCCACTGGTCTCCCTCTGCAGGTGACAAACACAGGAAATGGTGAGGTAAGATCCTGACTAGCCTCAAAGCAGAGCCTGGCACAGGAGACGGCCCAGGAAACCCCTCCCCATGCCGGGATCAAGGCCCACCCAGCCATAAGGAACACTGGGTGTTCACTGGTCATGGCCCAACTGAGGAGGTGGAGATGGCCCCGCCACATCGCTAACCTGTGTAGCAGCCACACAGGCCCAGTGGAAGTTAAGTGGTGTCTGGTCATCATCCTCCAAGTTGGGGTCGTAGGACTTGCTCCCATCCAGCATCAGATCCTGCGCATCTGACCACACGCGATATGAGCCACCTTCAATGATAGGAACCAGGCGCTCGGCAGCCATGGTTACATTGGCCTGAATGCTCTGTGCCAAAGGTGTGTCCCCAAATGACACCACAAACACAAAGCAATAGTGGCCTACGGGCAGTGCCAGTCGTGGAACCACCAGCTGGGGCCGGCTCACATCCACGCCAGGCAGGGCCACCCGTGCCATAGGCCCTGGTCGCTGGCAGCTGGCAGTACGGTACACCTCCCAGCGGTACTCAGTCTGGTAGGTGACACACTCACGCAGATCAATGTGAGCCTCCAGGTAGTTTCGCTGGGAGCGCCGCATCAATACCTGCAGGGGGAGGGCCACGTCCACCTCAGGCTCCCTGCAAGCCAGTACCTGGACCGTCACTGTGGCCTGTACCACAAAGAAGCTCACCAGGTTGGAGGCATTCACCTCCACTCGGTAGTCCCCAGGCTGCAAGTAGGAGTGGTCAGCCCAGGGCTCCTCTGTGTCCTGCACTGGGGCCCCATCCCCAAAGTCCCAGTGGTAGGCCACACGCCGGGGACTGGGGCTTGTGCTAGCCTCAAAGTGAGCTGAGCGGTTGGCAAAGCAGCGGCCACTGTGCAGCACCACATACTGGATGGGATCCTGGACCTCCACTGAAAGTGTGAGGTTCACGCCACCCAGTTCGTTAAAGGCACGCACATGGATCTCCAGCAGCCCTGCAGCCACAGGGGTGTAGGTGACATCACGGCCTGAGAGAATGACCAGGGAGTCACCTTGGACCTTCTGCAAAGAGAAGTACCAAGCATAGGCAACTCGAGAGCCCCGCTGTACCCGAGCTGTGAAGTTCTTCTCGGTGCCTGTGGCCATGCCCAGTTCACAGCAGTTGGGTACCTGCAGCCCGTCCACAGCCTCTAATACCAAGACACGCACTTGTGCCTGGCCCCGGCTCACATGGTTCTCAGCCTGCACACTCACCACGTGATCTCCAACGCGGGAGAAGCTGTGGGAGAAACGGGGCCCGGGGAGAACCTCGGGACTGGTCCCGCCAACCTGCAGGTAGAAGGTGACAGCCGAGCCAGCTGCCAGCAAGATCTGAAAGTGGACCAGCTGCCCAGGCGCTACCACCTTGCTGCTGGCCCACAGCATTAGGCCCACGATAGGTTCCTCCACTGTGAGGTTGTGCATAGCTGAGACCCAGCTGACCGCATTGGAGGCATTGAGCTGGATAGAGAAGACTCCAGCATCTGGGAAGCCCACGGCAATATGCTGGCTGTGCTTGCTGCCACCTGGCACAGCCCAGCACCAGCTTACATTGGTACCTGTGGCTAGCTGTCCCCAGAAGGGCACGGTGGAGCCAGCTGCCACAAAGCTAACATCTGGTTCACTAGCCCTAATGGTAAGGCCACTCACAGGTACCTGCACGGCCACCACAATGGTGACGTTAACTGAGCCCAGCTGGTTCCCAGCTGTGACCCTAACCAGGTGCAGGCCAGATGTGGAAAAGGCATGGTTAGTGGACCGTTCAGAGGTCTCCAAGCTTAGCCCTTCCTCCAAGGACCAAGTGTAAACCACACCACTACCACCCGTCAGCTCAGCACCAAAGGTGATACTCTCATTGACCGCAGCTGGATTGGGAGAGGCAGCCACAGTCAGAAACTCCACAGGCTCCACAAAATCTATGGTGCGGTTGGCTGAGGAACTGCCCAGCATGTTGGTGGCCCGCAGCTGGATGTGATAGGTGCTGGCCTCAAGCACAGTGAGTGAGAAGCTCTTGCCACTGCCTACTAATGCTGCAATGCCATCCTTCTGGGCGGTCCAGCTGTAGGAAACGTTGGTGCCATCCCTGACCACAGCCTGCAGCTGTAATGTGTGGTTGGTGGGAAAGCAGCAGCCGCCGCCACCACCTGCCACCTGCAGGCCCTCAATGAACTGCAGGACGTAGATGAAGATGCTGTCCTGCGCTGTGCTCACTTCATTCTCAGCCGTCACAATGATGTTGAAGGTGCCCACTGAGCGGAATGTGTAGGAGATGGTGGGGCCCCCAGGGATGGGTGTGCAGCGGTCGCACAGCACCCAGTTGTAGTGCACGTCACTACCTGCTTCCAGTGTGGTGCTGAAGCTCACACTGCCGTTCAGGGGCACCACCACACGGCTGGCATTGATGCTCAGCCCCTGTATGCGCTGCTTCACTGTAACATTGAGCCAAGCCTCACTGTGGCTCACTTCATTCCAGCCGCACACCCTGACAGTAAAGTCACCTGTGCTGTTGTAGACATGGGTGACTTCAAGGCCCTCAAGCTGTGTGCCATCACCCAGCTCCCACAGGTAAGTGCCGGGATGCCCACGGCCCACGACAGAGAACAGGTAAGGCTGCTGCAGCTTCAGCACGTGAGAGCCATTGAGTCTGATGCCAGTGACCACCACAGGCTCCTGTGCCTCCACAAGAGCAGAGTCATTGGCAGCAGAGACGTTGTTGGACACTGTGACCGTCACCAAGTAGGAGCCTGGGTCTCGGTAGATCATTATTGCCTCAGGGCCCCAGGCCTGGATGGGGGTAGTGTCTTCAATGCCAAAGTCCCAGGTGTAGCGGTAGGGGAATGAAGGCCAGGTACAGGCCACCAGCCGAGCTTCATCCCCAACCTGCACAAACTGCCGTTCGGGCCGCAGGGTGACGTTGCCCACCTCCGGCTCGACGCAGACACTGGTGA
Source organism: Fukomys damarensis (assembly GCF_012274545.1). Taxonomy (NCBI): domain Eukaryota; kingdom Metazoa; phylum Chordata; class Mammalia; order Rodentia; family Bathyergidae; genus Fukomys; species Fukomys damarensis. Next base: position 21,110,603 of record NW_022900946.1, on the reverse strand, counting down.
AATAATGTGCCTTGTTCACACGGCTTGACAAGATCAATGTCAGGGGGAATGTGCCACTCCTAGTGAAATTATGTGTCACCGTTGGGCGCCCTTCAACAGTTGTGTTAGAGGAGCCATCCCCAAAGGTCCAGTCAAAGAGGTAATAGGCAGGATCCCCAGCAACGTGGGCTGTCAGTTGGGCATCAGGCTGGGTGGGGATACAGGTGGCAGGCTCAATACGCAGCACCTCCAGGACAAAAACACGCACAGGTAGGCTTTGAGTCAGGTGGCCTGCAGGGCTAGCTGCACCCACTGTCACTGTACAGTTCTGTGCCCGCAGATACACATGCTGCACCGTGGCCTCAGAGCCAGTGAATACTGTGCCATCCCCCATGTCAAACGTCCACGTGACATTGTCACCTGTCTCCACGGTAGCACTGACCACCACAGGAGCTCCCTGCTCCACTGCTGGGCTTAGGCGCACACTCAGCCCACTTAGCTCCTGGAAGACGTGGACAGCTGTGTGTGCTACCACACTGCTCACCGTGTTGTTGACCTCCAGGCAGATTTGGTAGGTGCCTGTCCTGGTGTAGGTGTGATTCACTGCTGGCTGGCTCTGTATCAGGACAGGGGAGCCATCCCCAAAGTCCCACATATATAGGACACCACCAGGCAGAGGCAGTGGGTGTGATGAGAAGGTGACAGGCCAGCCGGCCACCAAGGTGCTGTTGCTCACACTTATGGCCACAGCAGGCAGTGTGTCACGTACACTCACAGGCACTTGCTGTGTCAGGTTCTCAAAGGCGTTGGACACGAGGACAGTCAAGTTGTACTCACCTGCAGGGGAGAGGGCTGAGTGGAACTCCTGATAGCTAAATCCCCACCTAGCACCTTGTGCTTCATGGGGTAGCCTCCTCAAAGCATGAACAGCTGCCCCCTTGGACGTGTGTGTGGGTAAAAGGGTAAGGACAGGACCAAGCCCAACTGCATGTATGTGAATAAGGTAGAGGGCATGTGGCAAGTGGGGTGGTGGTGATGGGGTAGTGACCTACATCATGTGCCACTGGGGAGACATTTCTAGATGAGGCTTCTAGAATCTTAAGAGTAATTAAACAGTGGTCCCGCTTTTTGCTCTCCAAAAAAGAGTTGAGAGCAGAAAACAAGAAGGCCCAGTTTCAAATTCAAATTCTGGCCTTAAGAATGCTGTCTAGCCCCGACATGTCAGGCCCAGGTACACCCCTCCTTCACCCTAGTAAGGGCCCCAAGCCATTAACCCAGCAAGGGGACCATCCCTTGGGGGGCCATCCCTCGGAGGGCTGTCTGCACAGACAGGGTCAGCAAGGCAATGATCTGCCCCTCACCTGGGTTGGTATAGGTATGCGTGGCATTGTGTTCCACCAACACCTGGGCCACAGTAGGGTCCGGGACCTGGAAGGACTTGTTGTATGGAGGCTTGAACTGGCCAAGCACCTGTTCCCCATCCCCAAAGGTCCACCTGCCAGAGCAGTGGGCAAGTGATGAGTGGGATAGGCAGGGACAGGTGGCCAGGACTGGCTCCAGCAGCAACTTGTCCCTGCAGTCACTCCTTCCTGGCACCTTTGTTAAAGATACAACCCAACTCTGCTGCACCAGAGTCTTCCACACCCTCCCACAGATCCTCACAGAATTCTGTACACCAACACCCTGACAGAGGATGAAACTGAGGCCTGGAGAAGCAACACTTTGTCAACCTGCCACGAGCCCCCACCCTGACCCTAAAGCTAGCTGCCCACCACTAGGCCCAGGGCACTCACAGGAAGGCCACCTCCACAGCTGAGTCCACCAGCACACTGGCCATCAGCACCAGCACAGTGTTAGGGGGCAGCACAGCGGGCACTGCAGACACCTGCAGGCTCCGCATCCTGTTCATGCGCTCCACCGTGACGTTATAGTTCACAGTGACATTGCTCACATGGTTGGAGGCTGTGAGCTACAAAGAAAGACATCAGTCAGCATGGGGCCCACAGCCGCAAGGATCCCAAACCCCAGCTTAACAACCTCCCCACACTTACCCACAGGCATGGCAGTGTCCGCAAGGGCAAAGCAAAGCAGAACAAAAGGCAAAGATAAGCACAGATATCCCAAAAACTCCAAGACCTCATCTGCCTGCCCCCACCTACTGAGAGCTTGAAGATGGCAGCACTCTGGTAGATGACATTGAAGACAACATTGTGGAAAGTCAGGGACTGCTTATCATCAATGGTCCACCAAAAGACCACATCAGAGCCAGCCTCCACCACAGGGCTGTACCGCTGTGGAAAGGACATGGCATTGCCCAAAGTTGTGATTCTGGTCTCAGCCCGCATCTGCCCACCTGCACATGCTTCCCCTTGGACGGCTAGAGAATTCTATGCCTGATGGACAGAGAGGACGGGTGGGGGGGTTCACTGGCTGAGCTTCAACTCCCAAGACACCCATGGTCACACCTTAACTCCCCACCTGTAAAGTAGGCTTAGCATTAGCAACAGAGTCAACCTGTCTGCGAGTCCTCATCAACTCGCCATCCTGCTGGAGCCCCCTAAGTGGACAGCCCGGTGCCATGTAGAAAGGTGCACAAATCTCACTGGGCCACATGGCCTTGGGCGACCAATGTCAGCTGACAGACCAGGTGTGTCCAGGGGAAACCAGGAGACGCTGCACAGTTATGGCAGGACTATCAGAGAGGACCACTGGTGCAGAGGGTGGGCATGCCTAGGATGAGGCACTGGGGGGCCAGCAGCTTTGCATGAGGGCTTCAAATCCCACCTCAACAGGCACATGCATCAGGCAGATGGGAGGATTGCAGAGGGCCCAAAACACACCTGACTCATGGGGGCTGTGGAGGGAGGGAGCCAAATGTGACAACCTGTTTTTGCTTTTTACAACCTGCTTCTTCAAATGTGAGAAGGGAAAGAAGGGTTTATAAAGCAGGCTCTGGCTGTGACCTTTTAGTAATGTAGAAATTAAATTACTAAGTAGGACTGGGGTGTGCCTCCGTGGTAGAGCACTTGTCTAGCAACAATAAGACCCGGGTTGAAACCCTAGCACCATAAAATGAGAGGGGAGAGGGAAGAGGAAGGGTGGGGAGGGGCGGAGAGAGAGAAAGAAATTGCTCCATAGTCTGAGCTTCCTGACAAAACATTGTGCTGACCCCTGTGCCCACCCCCATCTAACCAAGGAGCTTCTACACTGGCCAAGGGGCTCCCTCTATGCATATCTTTCCTGGGGACAGGGGAGGTCGGGTCACAGGCCACACTCACCACTAGGGCACCCTGTAGTACCCGGGCCTCCGGAACAGGCGTAGCACGGAGGCCATGGATGGGTTCCTCTGCTGTCACTCTCAGGCTGAGGTTGGCCCGGCCAGCACTGTTCTGCACCACAATATCCACAGCATGCTCCCCCCGGCGGAGCCCAGGAAGTGCCAACACTGAAAACAGGGTGTTGTTGGTCTCTTGGGTACAGCTGGGCTTGAGGGCATCCAGCACGGTGGGGCAGGCAGCCTCCAAGGGTGCACTGACATTGCCCCCAGGCCAGTGAGCGGTGGCTGTAGCATTGTCACCAGAGTCCACCTGAAGCACCAACACTGAGCCACTGGTTGGCACATAGAGTTGGTCACCAAGGGCAGCTGGGTAGATGAGCCGGAGCCCAGCTACTGGGGAGACCACATTGAAGCTGCAGGAAAGGTTGTATCTCCATAGTCTGAGCTTCCTGACAAAACATTGTGCTGACCCCTGTGCCCACCCCCATCTAACCAAGGAGCTTCTACACTGGCCAAGGGGCTCCCTCTATGCATATCTTTCCTGGGGACAGGGGAGGTCGGGTCACAGGCCACACTCACCACTAGGGCACCCTGTAGTACCCGGGCCTCCGGAACAGGCGTAGCACGGAGGCCATGGATGGGTTCCTCCTGTCACTCTTGCACTGTTCTGCACCACAATATCCACAGCATGCTCCCCCCGGCGGAGCCCAGGAAGTGCCAACACTGAAAACGGTGTTGTTGGTCTCTTGGGTACAGCTGGGCTTGAGGGCATCCAGCACGGTGGGGCAGGCAGCCTCCAAGGGTGCACTGACATTGCCCCCAGGCCAGTGAGCGGTGGCTGTAGCATTGTCACCAGAGTCCACCTGAAGCACCAACACTGAGCCACTGGTTGGCACATAGAGTTGGTCACCAAGGGCAGCTGGGTAGATGAGCCGGAGCCCAGCTACTGGGGAGACCACATTGAAGCTGCAGGAAAGGTTGTATCTGGACACACTGTTGCCCACTGTGGCCCGGACCTCATAGCGCCCAGGATGCTGCAGCCCAGGGTTGGACCTCAGGCCCAGAAGGGGGCTGAGTCGCTCGGTGGTTGTGACCAGCTGCAGGATACAGGCAGGGCCAGCCAGAGCATTATCCAGCAGGGCAGGTAGGTGAGCCAGCCAGTTGGACGCATTGGTAGAGAGGTACAGGGCCTTGGGGCCAGCTTGGCTGGGCGCCAGGGGACACTGCAGTAGGGCACCTGAACCAGCATCATGCTGTAAGCCAATGAGGTCACCAGGGAGCACAGGGACATCCTGGCCATGGAAGGTTACCTATGGGAGAAGGAGGCAGGACTGTCATATCCTACAGGCAGGGACCACAGGATCAGGCCAAAGACAGGCAGCTTCTACTGGGTTATAAGCACCATTATCCATGTTTCAGAATCCCCACAGCCCAGGCACTCATGGCAGGGACAAAAAGGGCAGGCATCAAAAAGGCCGAGTGTGGTGGTGCACGCCTATAATCCCAGCACTTGGGAGGCTGAGGCAGGAGGATCGCTGTGAATTTGAGACCAGCCTGGGCTACACAGTGAGTTCCAGGTCAGTCTCAACTACGTAGTGAGACCCTGTCTCAAAAAAAAAAAAAAAAAAAAAGGCAGATAAAGGCTACAGAATCCCAGAGAGGGTACAGCCGAGTTGGGCTGCCTCAGGTAGGAAGGCCCTACTCAGAGGACTCAAAAGCTGGAAAGAAGCTACCATGTTAAAGGAGGGCCTCCTCCTTTAGAAGACACAGCAAGGCAGGTGCTTCTTGCATGGGGAGCCAAGCAAAGGCACTCAGGGTATCAGTGGGCAGGGACATGAAGGAGAGAGGGGAGGTGCTGGGCTGTTCAGAGGTGTCATGTTCTCTCCGCTTGGTGGGAGACCAGGTCTTTGGGCAGCTGAGAGGAAGGACTGGGGAGCTGCTCAGAGGCTGACAGGCAGATTAGGGACACATACCGAATACTGCGTGGGGGGCCCTGCAGGCACAAAGAAAAGAAATTCTTTCCACAGAGCATAAGTGGCTCTGGGGAGCCCAGGCTCCAACATGGACTCATTGGCACAGGCCTGAAGGTGGCAGGCAGCATCCAGAGGCATACAGAGATTGGCACCAGGACACCAGCATCCCTCTGGCATACACCTGGGGGGTGGCTCAGTCCTATTGACTGGCTCACTTCTGTTTTCTGGAGTCCCTGCAAGAAGAGAAGGGATACCAAGAGTCCTGCCTTACTGAGAGGCCAATTAGGGACGCCCTATCCACCTGATTCAATACCAGACCTAGCCGCGTAGCGTCCCAGGCCCCTCACCTCCTCTGCCATAAGGCCAGCTGACTGACCCAGGGCACCCCCCATGCACCATGAGGCAGGCCCCACCTGATCTGTTCTTGGGACATAAGAGCAAGGCTCTGTAGATCCCGTATCTCTTCACCTCCAGGCTAGGGGCCAGAAGACCTGAGAACTGGGCCCACCCAAACCCCCTCGCTCCCACTGCCATTGCAGAGGCCCACCTGCCCCTCCTGAAGGCCGGTACACCTGAAGCCGTAACTGGGCAGGCTCTTCAAGCTCCTGGGTCTCAAACTCAGCTGTAGTGAGGAAGGCTTCACGGCTTGGGCTCAAGCCAGAGAACACCATGACCTGGTGGACAGAGGGCCACCTCAGTTCCAGAGAACCCACCCCAGGGCCTGGACTCCTTGGTCCCAAATAGCAGGACAGAGGAGAGCAGGGACCTTCCTGAGGCCACCACAGGCATGATTTTTGTGTCACCTGGGAGGAAAATTCAGATTAAATTCATCTGTGTGAGCCCTACTGTAGTTTTACTCCTGGTCCCTTCCTACAGTCTTTTTTTTTAATTTCATTTTTATTAGTACACGTTTATAATACACTTTTTACATTCATCACAGGGTGTTGGTACGTGTAAGAACACATCTTCATTCTTATTATGTACCCCCTACTGTGGTTTTAAAAATAATTAAAACAGTTAGCAAACCTTTTCGAGTATCCAAACTCAACCCCAAACCCACTTTTAAAAAGTCCCAACACTGCGATTAAACCTGAATACCGACTAGCCTCGCAAAAGCTCATGACATCACTGTCTTGCGACATCATCTCCCTGTACCACCACTCCTTTCCAAGCACGAGTGTGGTGCCCATGTGACCACTGACCGCTAGGGCAGTGCTGGGGCGACTTGACTGGCCCGGCAATGGAAGGGCGCCGAGCACCTGCTGTGCCACGTATTCACGTGCCATGGGTTCACCACGACTGACCCAGAGCAAGAGCTAGGAAAGCAGTAGTTCTTCCAAATAATGGGATTAGATGCTTTTCACTGCTGCCCTACATGGAGTTTCCAAGTTATCCATGCTGGTCATTAAAACTGAAACAATCTCCCCAAAGCCAAGCTGTTCCCTTTTTTGGTTGGGTGGTTTGTTAGTTTTGAGACAAGGTCTTGCTATATAGCCCAGGATGACCTCAAACTCACAGTGATCTCTGTGCCTCAGCCTCCCAAGTGCTGGGATTACAGGTGTGTACACCACCATGCCTGGCTGCCAACTTGTTTCTTTTTTTCTTTTTTTAAGAGTAGGAAAAATTTACTGAGGGAAAGCTTCTGCCTGAGAGATGGAAGGGGGACCGGAAAGTGGGTAGCCCACTGCCAACTTGTTTCTTAAAGACACACAATAGCAGGGTAAGGCAAGACCCTGGAGGGGGATGCCCTCCGGAACACAGAGGGGCCAGCCTACCTCCACGGGATGCCGGGGTGGCACGAGGCCTTCCTGTGGTGTCAGCAGAATCAGGGGCCCCTGCAGGCCCCCATCAGGCACTCCCATGAGGAAGTTCTCAGCATTCCACACGGGGCCTAGAGATGGTAATTGTGCAGTGAATGCCAGTGCCGGGCTGAAGGGAAACGGGACATCCAGGGTGGGGCAGACCTGAGACTGAGCCACCTGGCAGCTGCCCCCCCCTCCATCTGTTTCGTCTGGTACAATCTCAGCCCAAGCACAAGAGCAGGTGCTCACCAAACACCTAGCCAACACTAAGCGCTGGGAAATGTACCTCCAGGCCGCAGCTCACAGACGTAGCTATGTGGTGCTGAGCACAGGTCTGTGTTGCACTGTCCGGCAGGCCCCAGCCGCACACAGTGCTCAGCCGTGGCTGGGTGTGGCTCCCCAGGCAGCCAGTTTTGACAGCTCTCCAGGTTGAAGGCCTCTCCCTGGGGTGCCAGGCCTGCCTCTGGCCCCTCCACAGCTGAGAAGCCAATCCACACATCCAGGCTCCTGTGGGCAGATGGCAGGCAGGCCAAGCACTCGGAGTGTGTTCCTCACAGCACCCTGGCAAGTGGGCTCTAGCACCGTCACTTTTATCCAGAGAGTGAAACTGAGGCTCAGATACATGACCTACCAAGCAAAGCCCATGCCACACCCATCCATGCCCACGAGGCCAGGGTGGCATGGCCGAGGGCTCCACAGAAGGCTCTGCCTCAGATGTAAGGCCGTGGGCCACCCACACTTTGCCCTGCAGGTGCAGCATTTAGGAACCCAAATGGACTCGTATCAGACCCCCAAATGAGCTGACAGCACTGCCGAGGTAGGAAGCCCTTTCTGGAGCCAGGGCTCATGGATAGATGTATGTGCTCTGGCACAGACGCATGGAGGAAACACATGGGAGGGAGGGAATTTCACTGAGCCCCAGATGACCTGCCTGGGAAAGGACCTTAGCCACTCTGAGCCTTAATTACATCTGGCACTGGGGATAAACAGGGTATGATTACCCACAGGCACAACAGGAATTGCCCACCCTTGCCCAGTACATGGACACCCAGGAAAGGGGCGTACGGCCTCACTTCCCACACCAGCCACAGTGTACTCTGGGGCCACAAACAAGGGTCTGGCCCACTCACTGGGAGGCACATGTCCCCACAAGCACCATGCTACCTATCCATGGTGTGGGTGGTATGTGACACCCCTGCCCCTCTCTAAGCGGGGAACGGGCACGGGGCACAAGAAGCAGAAAGCACAACCTCCAGGGCATCCCAGGACCAGCCCTGTCAGGAGCATCTAGAGTCCTCCCCTGCAGGGACAGGACAGATGGGAGCCTGACCCCAGCTCTCACGACGACACGTGCCACAAGTGTTTACAGGAGCTGCGCTAGCCCATGTCCACATCTGCACCTGTAGAGTTGTAGGAACAGCCATCCACGGGGCAAGACAAGATCCCTCCAACCTCCCCATCTCGACTTGGGCTCTGCCCACACCCCCATCCTGGTAACCCCACCCTTCTGTGGCCTGGGGAGAGGGGGCAGGCACCTGGTAACCTGGGAGACCAGGAAGTGCTGGATTGCAGGACTGTCCACCATGGCCAGGGCGGCCCCAGCCCAGGCCCGGCATTGCTCCTGTGCCTGCAGCCAAGGCGCCTTCTCTGCCACCAGGCGGTAGCAGTGCCCATTGCCAGGGAAGATCTCCGTGTCCGAGGGGCAGAGCGGGTGCACCACTGGGGATGATGGGCAGAGACCAGGCATCAACATGTACCCGTGACCAAAGTGTGGGCTCTCCCCCTACTCAGGACTGGTGACCTAGGGCCCAGCTATTGAGGTACCTACCTTGGACTGGCTCCTCGTCCAAGGCTAGGATGCTGTAGGTAGCCTCAAGGTCTGAGCCTCCACGGTTCCGGATACCCAACTCAAGGCTTGCATCTCTGTGCACAGAGGACGGGCACACGAGCTCCAGGGCAGCAGGCGCCACCTCTACTTTCACCTCTGTCTCCAGTGTGGCTGAGCCTGCCCCTAAGGCCAGTACTGCCATCACATGATAGTGTCCGGGCAGCACATATCGATGGGTGGCAGCAGGACCAGCCATGTCCAGCTTGGGAGAGCCATCGCCAAAGTCCCAGCATATGGTGCTGATAGGCAGGGAGGTGGTGGTGATGTGGAAGGTTGCTGGCTGGCCGGAGGCCAGGGGTCCATGGGGCCCCACCAGGGTGGCCCCGGGGGAAGCAGGGAACACATGCTGGAGGAAGGTGGGGCCCCCGCAGGCAGGTATGGGTGGCAGGGGGCTGGAACACAGGGACAGACAAGCCATGGAGTTGTTGGGGGTCTGGGCTGCCCCACATAGACACTGGCCCTGCTCTGAGAGGGCCGCTAGGCCCTGGCCACCTAAGAAGCAGAAGGTGCTGCAGGCCTCAGATGCCAGTGGGCCCTTGTGGGCAGTGGAGAAGGCCACCACCACCATGGTATCCGAGCTGTTGTCAGGGAGGCAGGCAATATACTCCTCACCTGGAACAGACAGACAGGCTGGATGCAGGAGCCCACCTCCTCGTGGCTTCGTCAAGCAGCCTCCATGCCTCCCACTCCCACCCTAAATCAGACCCCCCAGAGCCCCAGCCTCTCCAGAGGGGCATTCATGATCCCATACTCATCTTTCCCTGGGCCTCTCTGCTGTCTCAGGAAGAGCTGTCACCTCTCCTGGCCTAGGTCCTGGCAGGGAGGACCGACCCACCCTACACCTGGCCCACACTCACCACAGCTGCTATCCGGCAAGGGGAGGCTAAGGAGGGACTGGCCAGCCAGGGGGCCTGGCCCTGTGCACGTAACCTCCTCTGGCCGCACCACATGAATCTGCTGCTCCTCTGCCCAGCGCCTCAGCCACAACAGACCACAGTCACACTCAAATGGGTTCCTGCTCAGGTTTCTGCAGGGAAACAGGTATGGGGGGGCCGAGCTGGGTGGGACCGCTATGACAGAAAGGTCCCCACTGCCCTCTGGTGAGCCTACAAACTATCTCTGGGTCTGTTCTCAAATTTGGGAGGGGCCAGGGGCCCAGTCAGGAGGGCACAGGGGACGTTAGGGGACAGATCATACAGCCACTGACAACACCAAAAGCAAAGCAACCGGTCCAGGGATTTAGTTCGGTGGCTTTGCACCTGAATGGGCAAGCTCAAGATCCTGAGTTCAATTCCCAGTACCAAAAAAAAAAAAAAAGGAAAGCTACTTACATTTCACTTAAATTAAATAAATTAGCAAATATTCCTTCTTCTAACGTAGAAATCCTATTGTTGCTTATGTCCCTGGAAGACAGGAGGGATTAGGCAGTGACAGGAGCCCGTGTAACACTATAACAACAGGCAACTGGCACTTCCCCACCCTGAGTAATCCCCAGCGTGCTGGACAGGTCAGGCACTGCCAAGGAGGGGACACTCACAGCTCCTCCAGCGCTGAGAGGTTTGCCAGAAGCCTGACGTCCAGCGTCTGGAGCAAGTTGTGGGAGACGTCTCTGAGGAGCAGGGGAGAGGCAGGTCACGGCAGGAGTCCGGGGCTGGCCACAGAGCCATCCCTGGTCCCACAGTTAGGGGTGTAATAGCACCTCCAAGCTGCAGCCTTCCACCCTCTGAACTCCCCATTTCCAGGGCCTGGGAAGGGGCTCTTGGCATGAAGGATTTGAATGAACACTCATCTGGGGAAACTGAAGCAGGAACATTCGGGCCCTCAGGGCTCTGCACCCATCTGAGCCCCGTGCTGCGAGCCTCAGGGCACAGCCACACAGAATCGCTGACTGGGAATGGCCTGGATGGTACCGTCCCTTCTGCCCAGCCTCTCCCTGACAGGACCAAGGCCCCATACCAACCGTTTGCCCTACCCTAGTAAGATGGTCTCACATAGCACCACATGGGATTCAGAATGCACCTAGACTGCCAGGGCCCAGTAGCTGCTGCTAACCACTGCTACAGGAACTACCTTAGAATATACCCAAGATACAGTGGGGGCAAAAAGATAAGATAAATAGGGAGAAGGGCCCAGGTGGATGAGCCCATATCAAAGTGATGGTGATGGTCTATAACGAACTTCAAGTTCAACACTACCAATTACAAACCCCACCAGGCGTGGTGATACAGGCCTGTAATCCCAGAATTCAGGAAGCTGAGGTAAGAAGAGATTCACAAATTCCAAGCCAACCTGGACTACACAGAAAAACCCTGACTCAAAGCCCAGAAAATAAAAATAAAAAATGAAAACCTTTACAGCATCTAAAAGATAATACAAAGGTTTATCTGGATCAAACTACGAGAAGAATCATCAAGAAACACGGAAATACGAATTTGTGCTCTTTCCTACTGTGCCTTGCACCCAGTCAACAGAAGGGAAGGAGCTAGAACAAGCCTCCGGCTTTCCAAGACCATGCAGCAAGAGGGAAGTCATAAGCAACCACAACGTGGGCACCAGAGCCAGAACTCATCTTCACAATCCAAAAGTCACACAGAACCTAAGTGAGCCAGGACACACCGACCAAGAACCCTGGGGAACAGCCACAAGTTTCCAGAGCATGAACCTAAGGAGCAGAAACAAAGTATCAAATGAGCTGGGGATTTAGCACAGTGGTTCCAGCTGCCTGCCTTCCAAGCTCAAGGTCCCTTCCATCCCTGATACCAAAAAAAAAGTATCAAAGACCAAAGAACCAACTACATCCAAAAACATGCAACCTATCTAGGCACATACCCGGTAATCCCAGCATTCAGGAGGATCATGAATTCAAGCTCGCTAGCTCAGCAATTTAGCAAGGCCTTGTCTCAAAATAAAAAATAAAGGACTAGGGATTTAGCTCAGTGGTTCTGCCATCTGCCTTGATCCCCAGTGCCAAAATAAAAATAAATATAAATAAAATGGGCTGGGGGTGTGGTTCAGTGCAAAGGCTCTGGGATTAATCTCCAGTACCACACAACAAGCAAACAAATAAGCAAGTAAGCAAACATCAAAAGTATTTAACCTCCACAAAAAATATCAGAAAACAAACTACAGGATGGACGAAGCCAGTCACAATGACATGCACCTATAGCCCCAGCTGCTCAGGAGGCTGAGGCAGGAGGATCCCTTGAGCCCAAGTGTTCTGGAACAGCCTTAGCAATATTGTAAGACTGTCTCAAAACAAACAAATCCCCCCGACAAAAAAGCAAGCACTACAAGCTGAGAAAAGTACTAGTAATTTGGATTACTGACTAAAGACCAATATTACTTTTGCTAGGAACATTAAACAAACCATGAAGCAAAAGCCACTACTCCATTTTTTAAAAAAGTAGAGCTATGCGCCTGCCTCACAAGTACAAGGTCCTGAGTTTGGTCCCCACTACCAAAAAAAAAAAAAAAAAAAAAAAAGAAGAGCTGGGCATGATGGCACACAGCTATAACCCCAGATACTCTAGAGGCTAAGGCAGGAGGATCAAGGTCAATTTGAGCAACTTAATGAGACCCTGTCTCAAAATTTAAGCACGAAGGGCCAGGGATGTAGCTCAGTGGTGCTGCCGCCTGCTTTGCAAGTGCAAGGTCCTGAGTTCAATCCTCAGTACAAAAAAAAAATTTAAACATGAAGCCTTAAGTCAGATCCAAATTACCACACACAAAAAGAAAAAAATGGGCTAAAAGCAAAAATGCAATTAATAAAAGTATAAATGGTCACAGATATGGAAGAAATATTCGATCTTCACAGTATTTGCAGAAATGCCAAAAAAAAACAACCCACAATAGCACTTTCTATCTAAGCTGTGAGCATGTTAGAAATCAGACCCCAGCTCAGCACATGGAAGTGACCGTGTGCTCCACCCTCGTGAGAATGGATGACTATCCCACTAGGCCCTTCTGGGCAGCACGGTCCTCGCCTTTGAAGTGTCCCACTCTACCCATCAACCCCACCTCCTCTCCAGCACCTTGAGAATTCCTGGGGGAGGCAAGGGCCATGGTCACCCCTGCTGTCTACCTCCTGGCGTTCTCTCTATCCATTATTCCTAACCACCAGTGGGGCTCCTAGGATGGGGGTCTCTGGACTACTCTGACTCAGCGGACGATTCTGGGTTCTGTCCAATCTGCATATCACCCTACAGTCTCCAACCCATGCAGCCTGGATACCCACCCCACCCCACCCACAGAGCTTCTGCTCTCCTAGGGAGGGATCACCATTCACCACACGAGGCTGCACTTGGTGCCTCTCACTAGCCCAGGTCTTCCAGACAATGGCCATTCAGCTGCTGAAGCCAGGGGTCAAGGAGTGGAGTCGGCCTCCGCCCTTTCCCAGCCCTAGCGCAGTCCAGGCCACCAAACCCAGCACTTTCCTGGACAATGCCCTGGCTTCTGCTGGCTACGTGTTGCCCCTCCTATCTGAGCTCCCACAGGAGAGGCCATGGCAATGGTTGTACCAGGATCACTGCAGACACACCTAAGCAGAGATTTCTCAGTTGTTGCAGTGACATCAGGGCAATCTGCACTTTCAGGGGAAGCAGGCTGTGGGGCCAAGCAGCAATGGTCCTGGGAAGGAAGGTGAACCAGAGACCAGAAGCACAGGCAGGCTTCCCGCACCGGCCCAGCCAGCATGGGACCTGGGAAGCGCTGGGAAACTTCTGGCCCAGTCTCCAATAAACAAAAGGAGGAAGAACCCCAAGTATTCCTCCTTATCCTGCTTTCTGGAAGTTCATCCTGAGTGGCAGCTTTTGGGGGAGGGGGCTAAGAAAGCAGATTATGGGGTGAAGCCAGCCTTAGGGCCCCACGTCAGGACACTACCACCCCTCCTGACTGGTTCTCCACTGAAACCAGTTCAGAGGTGGTGCACCCAAAGCTCAAAGTTCCTCCCCCAAGAAAAGCCCTACCACCAAGCATTTCTCCCTAGAACTTGCCTAAGTCATGGCTGTGGCACAGAAAAACAAAGAGGGTCTGGGTCCCTGCTTGGTCAGTCACCCCAGCCCAGGACAAAACACAGCCTGGACAAAAGCCAGGTGCTATACCTCGGCCCATACCCCCAGGGTAGGAGCACCTACATGAGCAGGATATGGTAATGGGAACTGCAGGTAGACACCAGGGACACTGGAGGAGTATCCAGGGGTTGTCCATCAGCCCTGCTGCCCACAGACACAAGACCCTGAATAACAGCTTTCCATATCTCCATTTGCTGCTGCCATCATAGTTCTAGGTGAACATCAAAGCCCCCATTTCCCAGAGCCTTGGGCTTCCTTCATATCCCCAAGTGATGTCATCACAGCCCGACGCCTTGGCCCCACACTCTAGTTTCCACAAGGAACAGTGAGGTGATGCAGCAGGCACTAGATGCCCCGACAGAAGGGACACAGAAGCAGGAACACCAAGGAGAGTCAGCTGGCAGCTGCCCCATGGTCCCTCACCCCCCACCAGGAGGAAAGCCAGCAGCCTAGCAGAGGCCCCCTGAAGAGGTCTGGGCCAACTGGGCCC